>NW_022196905.1:109841814-109849236 GCF_008632895.1 Mastomys coucha
AGAGAGAGAGAGAGAGAGAGAGAGAGAGAGAGAGAGAGAAGATTAGATTGCAGAACCTCATATTTAGCCATCGTGTCGAGAGAAATAGGGACCATATATGGTTATTGAACAAGAGAGAGGCATGATTAGATCCACTTTACTCTGTGTGTGTGTGTCTGTATGCACATTTGTGTGCCCCCACCTTCCTACCTGTGCACACATGCATATGTGTGTGTGTATATGTGTGTGTTCAATACTGTAGAGTGCAGGGTACATCCAAGAGGAAGGAGGCCAGAAGACTCTCACACTGATCCTGTGGATGAAGAGAGAGGACTTACTTGTGATGGACGTTTCTACCCAGCCCCATGGGTGCAGCTGGTCCAAAGCACACACAGTGAAGGACATGGATGGCTTAGTGTACGTGCCTCTCCAAGACCCGAGGAGGCCAGAGTTCTAGATGAGCACAGTGATTCCTGAGCTGGATGGGGCATAGTTGCACCAGCCAGGCCGGTGTGGCAGATTGCCAGGCTGGATTGGTATGCCTGGGCTGAGACCCAGCCATTTGCATCTCTAACAAGCCTCCAGATGATGCTGATTCTGTGGTCTTGGGGAGCTCATTTCTGAGCTAATAGTAGAGAAGAAAAGCCATCCAAATTGTAGCCATACTCCCTCAAGCTGAACCCAGTTTCTATCCCTATTTAACCCAGTTAGAATGGACTGACCTCTCAAACAACCTTTGTCTGCAAAATGAGTGGTCACATTAACATTGAGAGTTGGCTGTGTACTTCAGTAAGTCAGATCACAGGCTTATTCCAGTACTTGGCACAAAAAGGAAGACTGAGTAAATAGCAATGTTATTACTATTATGCAGACAAAAGCTTGAACTTGTACTTGGGCAGTAACACATTCAGATGTGAAGAAAAACAGTATCTTAATGAGCACTCAGAGCCTGGGGCCACAGTGGTAACATGGAGGTGATGCTGGTGAATAATAACAAGATTTGGTAGCACATGTGGAAGGGTTAGATTTGTCAAGCAAGACATCAAAGGCAGACAAGAATCTGAGCCTCTTACTTTACAGCTGCTAAACCAGCCTGTCCTTTTGATCCATCCTTTAAGTAGGGAAATGCCTTTTTAAATTCATCTATCCAGTTTTTCAACCTATCTCCCCATATCTCCACTTACTATCCCACCTACTGATAAATATATCAACCCATCCATCCACCCATCTACATATCCATCCATGCATCCATCCCCCACCCACCATCCATCCATCTATCCATCCATCAGTCTGTTCATCTGTCTATCCATCCACCCACCATCCATCTGTCCATCCATCATTTCACCTACCTACCCATCTATCAATCTACCCTCTCACCTACATATATGTCCATCCAACCACATGACCCAGCATTTTCAAACGGAAATGCTCAATGGAAAATTTCCCCAGTCAAGTAGACCTAGCATTTGAATCTTATTTGTGCTGTTTGATGTTTCCATTTTCCAGCCAGGAGATCTAATTATCTCAAAACCATTCACACCTCTCACAAAAGTGGGCAGAAGGCAAATCAGAACGGCGCATCCTGAACCAAAACAAGAACCAAAGAAGAGAGGTGGTTAAGAGTTAAGGAGCTGTCTCCACAGCATCTCACTGCTGGCTAAACCAGGCTTTAGTGGGTGACATTGGATGAGCTTTCTCCTATGAGTCTCGGTTTCCTTTTTTAGAAAATGAAAATGTTAACACTAGACACCTCAGTGTTAGTTGTCAGATACTATATAATATGAGTATCTTTATACATACTTATAAAGGAGTTGGGATGATTCTTGGTATATTAGGTAAATGCTGGATAACTCTTGCCTGATACTGGAATACATAATTGAATTGTCAATAGGAAAACCTGTTCAGATCCTCTTTTGCTAAAACAACACCTTACTGATGCCTCCTCTGAGAATACATGCCTAAAATGAGTTGAGGGGAAATCCTTGTTTCTTTAATTAGATGTACCTTCTGCCAGACAGATCGGAGCTGAGTGTGAGGATCAAGGGAGAGAAGTATTTAACAGCATGGCGTTTGTGAGCTACCTTCTAGTGTTTAAAGCATGACGTTTGTGAGCTACCTTCTAGTGTTTAACAGCATGACGTTTGTGAGCTACCTTCTAGTGTTTAAAGCATGACATTTGTGAGCTACCTTCTAGTGTTTAAAGCATGACGTTTGTGAGCTACCTTCCTTCTAGTGTTTAAAGCATGGCGTTTGTGAGCTACCTTCTAGTGTTTAACAGCATGGCGTTTGTGAGCTACCTTCTAGTGTTTAACAGCATGGCGTTTGTGAGCTACCTTCTAGTGTTTAAAGCATGACGTTTGTGAGCTACCTTCTAGTGTTTAAAGCATGACGTTTGTGAGCTACCTTCTAGTGTTTAACAGCACATTTCTATCTTGCCCCTCACTATAACCTGACAAAACACCATGCTTTAAATAAACAAGTTGTTATTAGCTTCATTTTGAAAGAAAGAAAGAAAGAAGTCCAAAAAGGTGGAGTGGCTTCTTAGAGGTCACACAAGTAAATGACTTGCAGTAGCTAGTTCTTTTTTGTTTGTGTTTGTTTTGTTTTTCCCATTTCCCCCCACTATACTATACCACAAACTAAACTCAATTCCTCTGTTTCCTGTCTTTGGGTAAGTGGGAAACCAGAAAACTTTGGCTGACTTCTCTGGTTCTTTATATTCCCTGATGCCACCACTGAAAAGATATGTATGCACAGAGGTTTGGGGCTACTGTAAATTATGAATGACAGTCTCTTTAGTGTGTCAAATCCATCCCTTTGTTTGAAACATTCCTTTTGGCATTGGCAACAGCACCGAAGTAAATAGTTTATTTGCCAATAACATAGCTTGTTAAATTTTAATCAAATAGAGTATTGTACGCACGTAGTTACTAAGATGTACCCCTTGGGAATGAGAGAGATTGCTTTAGAAATGAATTAATAATGGGGCCCTTGGAAGCCAAAATGAAATGGCCAATGGAGCCTTGATGTGAATTAGTACAGTTTTAGTTGCAAATTAGTGGAGTTGGTCTCACCCTGCTCCGATTAAAATTTCCTCGCTAATTATTTTTGTAAGATAATAAGACCAACCAGATGTGTGGTGTTTCCCTGCTGCCTCTCCTCTGAAAGGCTCAGGCTTTTCTTGGGATGATTTCAGCATGCAGCCCATCATCCCAGCAGAATGAAGGCACTACGGTGACCTCAAGGAAAAGTATTAGAGTGACTAATCCATGGGCGGGATCTCCTTCCAGGCATGCAGTAGGGCTGCCGTCCATCCACTCCATGGCATATTTTAAAGAGATGGAAGTGGAATCAATATGTGTAAGTTCTGGATGGAAGACTTAAAGGCAGGCATGTGGTCCACCACTGTCTCTCCTCTGTTATCCAGTAATGGCACAGAGTACAGATGTTGAGTTTCAGTCAGTCTGGGCCTTCAGAGAAGACAACACAAAGCAGAGCCTATGTTCAGTTTTGTGATGGACACAAAGAACAAGCCAGGAAAGAAATTATGGTTAGTTTAACTCCCTGACACTTGGTGGCTGGTTGTTACTGTTGCAAGCCAAGCCTATCCATATAAATACACAGGGCATATTCTCATGCATGTGTTACCAGGGTTTAAACAACCATCAGGTTAAGGCTGGCACTTGGAATTTTGGGACCTGAGCCTGTGTCTTGTCCCTCTTTGAACCTCTGTTGCCTGCCAGATTGATGAGTAAACACTCAGCAACTGTGAGAGATTAGTAATGTCCTCTTGTCTTGTCTTCCCTTGTGTGTGCTCGTGTGTGGTATGTGTGTGTGAGCGTGTATATATTGTGTGGTATGTTTGAGTGTGTATGTGTGATGTGTGAGAGTGTGTGTATGTGTGGTATATATGCTGTGTATGTGGTATGTCTGTGTGTGTGTGTGTGTGGTGTATGTCTGAGTGTGTGGTGTGTATGTTGTGTGTGGTATGTGTGTGTGTGGTATGTGTGTAAATGTGTGGGTGTGTGGTATGTGTGTGAGTGTGTGTGGTATGTATGTGAGTGTATAGGTGTGTGGTATGTGTGTGAGTGTGTGTGTGTGTGTTCGCATGTGGAACCCAGAGGTTAACTGCAGTTGTTGCTCCTTGGGAGTTTTCCATCTTATTTTGGAGATAGGGTCTCTCCCTCACTAATGAGGCTAGCCAGGCTGGCCAGCAATCCCCAGGGACTCTGCCATCTTTCCCTCCACAGTGCTGAGATTATGAGCACATATCACTGTGACTGGCTTTGTATAAGGATGATGGGCATGGAAACTGAGTCCTCATGGCTTCTCAGTTCGAAAGCACTTTTCCAGTGGAGCCATCTCCCCAGTCCACACACCAATAATGCTTGCTAAATGAGTTATTTTAAAATGTGGAATGTTATCCTTCAGAGTTAAGTGGCTGATCTGGTGATGCTGATAATGAAAAGAGTAACCTCACCGATGACATCTACAGAAGGCTCACAGTGAGCCTAGCACTTTGCTAAGTAATTCAAGAACAAAAGATTTGAGTCAGTTCTGATGGTGAGGCAATACTAGAGTTGTCTCAGTATTGAAAACCATTAAAAAAAAATCAGAGCCACAGATGAGGGAAGACTCTCTCCAGAGCTGTTACTATGTGTCAGAATTGGGACTCACCCCCAATCTGTCCACCCCACATGCTCTTAACAGAGGCAGAGATTCTGTCTCCAAAGGGAACTGAGTAATGTTTGGGACATCCTGTGTGTTGTGACATGCACAGAGCGGCTAAAGACCCCAGATGCTTTATGCGTTGCTCCAACACACATGATGACCTCACCCGACCCCAAAGCGAGGAATCATTCAGCCTCCAATGCCAGCCAGAAGCGCCTTTAAACCCCATATGTGCCAGTGAGGTTCTTAGCCACCTTGTAATTCAAAGTTTTAAGGTTGCTGTGCCATCTTGCCTGAGAGTGCTGAAAATAAATGAATGCACTCCGAGCTGATCACGTGCTACATTAGAGATTTGCAGGCAGCTTTACAGCACTACACGCCTCTCACAGAGAGACACTTGGAAGGTGATAGAACCCCAGAAGTCAGGAAGCGCAACAGGTAATGATGGCCATCTTTGCAGTCTAGGTCCTACAGCCTGAGCCACTGTCCGCGGTGCTGAACCAGGAATCCGCTTAGTCCTGGAGGCTCCCAGGGAACTTACTCACCAAGCGCACTCATGCTGGGAGACACCTTTCCCTATCTCTAACCTCCACATCTCAAGGACGCTCTGCCCCCACCCTTGAAACAGGTTAATTAACATGCAGGAAGTGTTGCTATTTTTGTGTCCATCTTGAAAGGATTTTCGGTCTGAGGCTTGACAGGGTGGCAGTTTCCTTTACATTAAACATTTTCTCAACCTTCAAGGTCTTTTCTGCCACCGAGTCTCTGCCATGTGCCTGCATAAGCATACACACACACACACACACACACACACACACACACACATACACACTCACACACATCTCATACACACTCACTCATACACACTCATCCACATTCACACACTCACATACACACTCACATTCACACACACACTCACACACAAACAGTTCAAGAAGACAATAGTCATACTCAGAAGAGATTGGGACATAAGATATCTTAAAAGATAAAACAGGAAAGTGGCTGAGCATGGGACTCTGTTGTGATTTTAATTAATTAATTGATTTAACGTGTGGTGTATGCCATGGTATCTGTGTGGTGAATGTATGTAAATGGCAAAGGCATGCACCTACCTCTGTATGAAAAGGCCAGAAGCAGACATTGGATGTCTTCCTGTACTACTCTATACCTTACTTTCTTGAGACAGTCGCTCACTGAACCCAGACTTTCCCATTTCAGACAGGCTGGTTGGCAAGCTGGTATCTAAGACCTGTCTCTGCTCCCCAGTATAGGCATTACAGGCATGAGAGGCTGTGCTTGGCTTGAATGTGGGTATCATGGATTTTAACTTAGGTCTTTATGCTCGGGTGGCAAGCACTCTTACCCATTTATCCATCTCTCTAGATTCAGAGCACCATCCTTACAGCAAAATCACCAATGACCAGATGATTAGCAGGTGAGGATTACGTCCCTCAATTCCATCTCACAGGATGAGTTAAGTTGATAAGATGTGTCACAGAAGGAGGAGCAAGCTGATCTTGTGCTAAAAGGCTGTCTTTAGGGGTCACTGTGTCCTTCAGGAACTTACAGTGCAAGCACTGGTGGATGTGGCACATTGGGCAAGCCTCCAAGGCTGAAGACAGAATGGAATCTGATCATTACAAGCTCAAGTGCCTGCTCTTATGTTCATGTTCCTGTGAGTCCTGCTTGGGAGGAAGTCTGGTCAAAGAAGTTACTGATAATGAGGGATGTCTCCCTGTTCCTTCAGAAACACTTGATGCAGAATGGCCCTGGGGGAGGAAAAAGGAAGAAGTGTGTGTGTGTGATGAAATACATAAAATGTTATACTACAAAACATTTAAGAATGCATGCATGTATAGATACATTGAAGATACTTGGGGCATTCTGCAGTGTGGGTTAGCGTGACATATCAGTATCCACTCCTTTGGATCTGGCTCACCTGGCAAATTTATTTTTATTTTATTTTTGTGTATCTGTCTACCAAAGTGGATAAGTCCAAGAAAAGTTTTTTTTTTTCTTTTGTACCTTGTATCGACATACACTTCGTTTTCAGGCCTACGTCTTCCTGGACAATGCCTTGATTTTAAGTACACATAGTACCCACAGGACAACAACTGTTAAAGGGCCTCTGACATCTTGACATAAATGGAGAAACTGGGGCTTGTAAACAGTTTAATCTTCACAAAGTCATGTGGCATTCAAGATTGGCCAGACTTCCTGACTCCTACCTTAGAAGTCACTCTATGCTGCTAGCCATGGTTGGCTACTCAGCACCCAGAGGGTTGGCTTGGCTTAGGATATGTGCTGATCAGCAGATATCCTGACATAAAGGAGCCTGAAGCTCTCTCTTTCCCCAGAGATTCTGGACACTTCAGTCATAGAATCTGGACTCTTCTGATAATGGGCCATCCTGGGCTAACAGTAAATGAAGACCTGCCTAGTAAAACGTTATAAGAAAGTGATCAAGAGCCAGCAACATGATACATAAAGATGGTGTGGCTGTCTGATACCTTCTGTGTTCTCCTTGCATGGCCTCTGGGAAATATATAATCTTCTTGTGTTGCATACTGATGCTTTCTTGTCTGCCATGCTCTCTTTTGGTTGCTGACTTCACTTTCAGTATGGTCATGGTGACATTTCTCTGTATGGATTGGCTCTTTTCTCATCTCAGTCTTTACACATACTAGGACACACTCCATCTCTCCCGCTTTCTTTCTTTCTCTTCCTTCCTTTCTTTCTTTCTTTCCTTTCTTCTTTCCTTCTTTCTTTCTT
>NW_022196905.1:109849246-109871713 GCF_008632895.1 Mastomys coucha
CTGTCCTGCAACTCACTCTGTAGAGCAGACTGGCCTCAGAAATTCACCTGCCTCTGCCTTCCGAGTGCTGGGATTAAAGGTGTGCACCACCACTGTCCTTTTTTTATCTCGTCATTTATCACAGCCACCAGTCCCTCTGTAAGCTGGTCCTCATGTCTTTGATCAACTCAGAGCTGCTGTTGCCTTAGCATGTAAAGAGAGACACAAAGGTAAGTTTGTATCTAGTAGGTGTGTCTAGCTTGCTCAGTGCCTGCCACAGAGAAAAGGAAAGATATAAAGGTAAGTTTGTATCTAGTAGGTGTGTCTAGCTTGCTCAGTGCCTGCCACAGAGGATGAGTGGAATGGATGGATGGATGGATGATAAATGGAAAAAGGAAAAAGCAGTCCCTGAAGCCTCTTCAACAGCTGGCAAGAGACTGAATGTGATGCTGGAGAGTGTGAACAAAGAAGGAGACATTTAATTGATAGAGTAAAGCCAGGACCAGAACAGAAACTGCTTCCAGGTGGACAACTCCCTGTTAAAGCCAGATGTCTGCTCTGCTGCTCACTGGCCTTGAGTTGGCTACGCATGGAACAGAGCTGAGCAGAACCTTCAGTCAAATAGCTTCAATCTAGGGAGACATCATTACGGGAGCTGAAGGCAGTGTTCTTCCCTGGCTCTGCCAAAGTTGGGGGAGCCCTCAAAGCCTCTCCACTGGAAAGGTTTCAGGACACCAGAAACTGCTTCACAGCAGGGCAGACAGTCCCCAGTGTGGCTGCTACAGGTAGGGACATCCTAGGGGAAAGTGCAGGGTGAAGGAACTGTGGGTTCTGGGATTAAAGAGGGTGGGCGGAGGGAGGATGAGGAGCAGGGAAGTGGCCGAGTGTGCTCCTGGGCATCTCTGAGTCCAGAGGGAAAGGAGGCATACAGGAGGGAGAGATTTCTGACAAAAGTTCCAGAGGATAATAGGTCCTCCAGAGACGAGCTGATGACCAGTGGGCTGTAAACTTGGACTTTTGCCTCAGACTGCCTGACTAGTTTTATCACCTGACAACTGAGCAACCTGGGAACGTTATCTAGTTAAGCCCCCATCTAGCCCTCTTTAAGAGTTACAAATCCTATGCCAGGTGTAGGGAGTGCCCATCTTACTGACGTGATGGTTAAAACTGATTTGGGTATTTCATAGGACAGAGTGCCTGGGACTCGATACAGGCTCAAGGAAGGGTCGACTACTGTTAATACTTACTGCCTGTTAGTAACTTGTTTGTCATTAATATTTGTTGAGAGCTGTCAGATGTAGCTTGGCTAGAAGAGAGCTTGCCTAGTGTGCACAATGCCCTGGGTACGGTCCGCACACTACACAAAACGGGTGTAGTAGCTCATGTCTGTGGTACTTGTGCCTGGGAGGTGAAGGCAGGGGGACGCAGAAGCTCAAGGCTATCCTCAGCTACATAGCAAGATCAAGGCTAGCCTGGGCTATACAAGACTGTGCCTATAAACAAACAAGCAAATACATAAATTTAGCATTATTGGCAGCTCAAGCATCATTTATCTATTGGGCTTCTGGTGACCCTTCACATGTCTCATACACCATGGATACCAAAGAAGTGTGGTTCACATAAACATACAAACAGGAAATTACAGAGACCTTTATGCTCTGAGCTTGTTATGCAGCTACCCTCTGCTACCTTCCCTTGGAACACCGTTCTCCATATTACTCCTCCATGACTGCCTGCACTTCTCAAGAATCAGCCTAAAGGCTTGATTTTCTAAGAACAAAAAACCCTGGCATCACCAAGGTTTTGTGTCTTTGTTCTTAAAAGCAGCTGGGAGAGACACAAAATACAAAATCTAAGAAATCAATACCTGGATTTTCAGTTCCATTTGCATGGAGAGCCTTGAGCATGACCACGAAGGATCTCTTGGTATTTTGTACCTAAACATGTGACAAATGGGAGAGATGCTGTTCAGAGCATGAGCAGGCTGACTCCCGCTCACTCCTGCGGAGCCACCTTTTCTGCAGAAGAATGTGTCGGGTGCCTCTTATGGAACAGCAACCATAGTGGAGTGTAGATTAATCTTAGTAAACATGACCAACAAGAGATGTCACAATTTGGTGTAGGAGGCAGACACTAAAGAGATAAGTGTTTCGAAGAAGAAGAAGAAGAAGATATGGAATTACAATCTGTGATATAGAAGAGACAGAGGCACAGCTAGAAGAGGCTTTCTGGGGCTCTAAAGGGTAGGAGGGGACAGACATTCTGAGAGGCTTAGGTAAAGCACCTGGGCCCTGCAGAGCAGCCTGGTGCAGGCCCGAGTGCTAAGTGGGAAAGGCAGGGCAGAGACCTTAGTCAGTGGAGAGAACTTAAGGGCATAAGGACAAGCAAAGTGAGAAGGGAAATGAGAAATAGAGGCCAGTGGAGTGGGCAGGGCCAGCTCCTGCAAGGCTGGCCGACTGGACCACAGAAAGTATAGGATCCCAGGTAAGAAAGAGCAGGAGAGAGCTCCTTTAACAAACTGCAAAACCACAGAAGAATGCTAACAACCTTCAGCCTGTCACTAGCCTTTGGGTTTCCTCCATCCACAAGATAAGACAGCATTATTTATCCAACCATGCCATACCCACGTCTAAAGATGATGGCAACTGCTTGCAAAGAGCATCTCTTCATGACCGTGTAGCATACCTGGGCTTTGCTCTGGCTGCACCAGGCACTGTGGGTTGTGTCAGCACTCAGACAAAGCTGAGCTATTATCAAAGGGGAGGGAGCTTCCTGCAGGCTGTATGGAACCATGATGTATGCGGCTATTCTGGGCCTGGTGGGAGGGAGGCTGGGAAGGGGTTTGGCCGGAAGAACAGTTATTTCAGGACATATCAGCCAGCAGTTTGTAGCCTGGGTGTGTACAGCAGATCTGAATAGGCAAGAGACCCACAGAGTCTGCAGTTTCTGGAAGCTAAGGGATGCCCCTCTATGGCTCCAGGCGAGAAGGTGGACTCCATTGTAAATGTGACATTACGAGTCCTGGAAGAAGAGGGTACAGCATCAGCACCTGCTGTGTAATCCTGTGCAGGTGCCTGCCAGGTCCCATGTCTATGGCCAAACACCTTACACACATTCTTCCCAATAATTTAACCATGGCTGTGATGAAGCCTATTGAAGAAACTGATACTTAGAGAGGTTAAGTGGGTTACCAGTGTCCTGCAGGTGTGAGACTCAGCTCTCCACAGACCCCAGGCCATTTGTCCTGTGGTTCACCCACTTCTCATATCATGCATGACAGAGCGGGACCATGGGACAAACACGTGATGCAGTGTGTTTAATACTCAGCTTGGCAAAGCTGAGGCTGCTCTTGAGCCCACAGCGCAGCCAGACTTCACTCTTAGTATGTGGAGGTGGGTGATAAAGTCAGGTCTTAAATTTAGCTGGGAAGGATGAAGCTGTGATTTTAAGAGCATCTCTAGTCACTTGGGTAAGAATTATGGACCCAAATGTGTGTGTCTACAGAAGCCTAAAAAGGGACCAAGAGCTACAATGTTAATTCCACTTGTAAATAACACTCTTGATAATAATCTTTAGGATGGTCCTGCCAGTTGTCTAGGGAAGGTCAGGTGCCAGGTACCAGTTGCCAGGTGTCAGGTGTCAGGTGTCAGATACCAGGTGTTGGGGAGGAAGCTAGTGCTTCATGCTATACCCAAGACCCGGAGACCCACAGACTGATAGAGGAATCCTACTCCCTTCATGAAGGTTATAAACATGTCTTCACAGGGTGCAGAGTCCACACTGCTCGGAACCCCTTCTCGCCTATAAGGATGAAAACTAGACACTTATACTCTCTGTGCATCTGGCTCAGACAGGCACATGAAGTTGCCCTCTGGCTCCTGAGAACACCAGACCTGGCCCTGGCCGTTAAATCATCACGCTCCCCAGCCCACAGTCACAGGTTTGTAGGCAGGTGCTTAACCAAGGGAGGATGAGCAGAGAGAAAAGGGTGGGGCGTTCTTTGGTAGAGGCTTCAAAGGACAAGACTGAGGAGCTCTGGAAACTTTCTTGTCACCGGAGTTGGAAAGGTCACCTGAGGATGGTGCCAATGCCATACAGAACATGTGTTGAGAAGCGAGCAAGGTTGCCTGAGCTCCTGGATCCAGCTGGCATCTTGTATACAAGAATCAACACTGAAGCCATCATGTGTGGTTGGTATTCTTTCTAAATAATGTGTGTGTGTGTGTGTGTGTGTGTGTGTGTTGTATGCATGCGTGTGCATGCGTGAACAGTACAGAGGCCAGAGGTTGAATTCAGAAGCCTTCTTTGGCCACTTACCTACCTTGTTTCCTGGCTCACAGTCTGTCACTGAATTGCTGGACTGGCATACCAAGAAGCCTCAGAGACCATGCTGTCTCTGTATCTCTGTGTTGGGATTTCAGCATGAGCTGCTGCACCCAGCTCTTTTCCTGAGAGCTAGGCATCCAAATGCAGGCACTTTGCTGACATCTCCCTAGATCCTAACCATCGGCCTCTGACCGAACAAATCACCATCATCATTAACCATAAAATGTTACTGTGGGTTTGGGAAGCACAAGCCTGCTGTGCCTGAGAGCAGCTTGCTGATGGGTATAGGAGTCAGGTTTATGGCTTGTCTGTTGCTTTGTCCAGTCTGGGATTCTTTGTAAGTCGCTCTTCCTCCCTGTGTCTCTATATGGTCCTCTAAGAACAGCCTCTGCATCACTGGACTAAGGGGGACTTTAAATGAGGCCATGCATGCCTAAGGCTATGACTGCTGACAGTAAGAACTCAGGGGACATGACTGTTCACAAACAAGTTGTTTTTGTTTCCACCAATTTGGGACTCTGGGGCACTATGTGTGCAAGTGGAGATGCTCATTGTAAAACATACACAAGAAGAGTTGCCACTCACTTAGCTTCTGTTATGGATCTTGTAGGGTCATCTCACACCCACTGATTGACAGTAAGCCTGAGACGGGCAAAGGACAGAAAGAATGTTCAGGACAGCACAACACACACCTGTGCATGCCATACCAACCCTCTTTCTCTCTTTCCTTCCCTTGCCTCGGCCACTCACACACTGACCTTAGTTCCCATTCACACAAGAATGTTCCTCACACTTCCACTTGCTTATCATTATTCTGGAGATCGACTTTTTTTTTTTTTTTTTAACCCAAGAGATTTAATTAAAGAGGAAACTTCTTATCACCGTTGCAAATGGGAAAGGAACACCTCACTTGAAGAGTGGGGAGACAGCCTTAGAAACAGATAGGTTGACAACAAAGGGGTGTCCTGAAATTCCAGCCCCAGCAGCTGCCTGCCCTAGGCTCAGGCCTGACACATGGTCTCCCTCCTGTTAAAAAAGGATGAGCAGGTATTGAGAGGCCTTAACAGCAAAAATGGAGTAAATGCCACCAACCAGGAAAGTGAACCAAGACAGAACTCTCCTCTTCACATGTGGTCCCTTGGTGTTCTTACTTGTGTTTATGGAGTCATGTAAAATCTCTCTGTGCACACAGTGGGCCCCCAACTTTGGAAAACACTGAGCCCCAAATTTATCTATTACCTGTCTGTTTATCAACTATCTATCTATCTATCTATCTATCTATCTATCTATCTATCTATCTATCTATCTATCTAATCTATCATCTATCTACCCATCCATACATCTATCTATCTGTTATCTTGTTGGATTCTTTCTGTTCTCTCTCTTTCTCTCTGCTCTCCTTTGAAATCCTAAATAATCCCTATGTTGGGATTTGGTTGAGATTAAGCTAAATACATACATATATATACACACACAACACACACACACACAAAATACACACACACACACACACACACACACACACACACACACACTGGGGAGCGAATAGGAGGAGGAGGAGAGAGCTTGTGGGTCTTCCTCTAGGTGAGTCTAAGAAACCCTGAACTGCATTATCAGAGATGCTTAATTGTCAGCAGACAGACACATCAGAAAGCTAAATCCTCATTGTCCCATCTCTTCCTGGTGAGCCAGCTCCCATTCCCTGCTCCACAGGAGCCATCTGTATCCACACAACAAGAGCAGTGGCGGTTGTCATGGTGATTCCTCTAAACAAGGTAGGTGATGTAATTCTCCTTGGGAGTGTGGTATCGAGCAGGAGAATCAAGCACACGATGCACGATGCACGTGATTCAGACTCCTGAGGAGAAAGATTTGCACTGATCCTAACCATCCTCCAGTAGCCAGAAAGAGGAAAACCATGCACACAGAAACTGTCCAAGCTCTAAAAAGGCGCATGCTAATGTATGGCTATGGGTAACTCACTTGGTCCAAAGTCAGGCACCCTCTCTGTCCTTTCCCAACACCATACCTTGTTCTTGGTCATCTAGATGCCACAAAAGTACAGAGAGAGCTGGAGTGGGGGGCTCAAGAGGCGGGGGCACATAGAGACTATTAGATACACAGATTGCATTCCACAACTGACGATACTGTGAGGTAGAAATTTCCAAAACATGTTCTACTAAACACACATCCTGCCATATGTAATGTTCCTCTGCCATGTACTGAGGGTAGGCTATATACCTGGAGGACACCAACAAATAACACATTAAACAATAGACAGGCATGTTTACTATTGTGCTTGTTTTTCATAGGTTAGTGCAATTTGGAAGTTGGGATGGAAATACCTTCCACAGGCTTTCTTAAAAGAATAAAAAAGACTGTAGAACTTTTGACCCCTCTCTAGTGGGTAGTCAGCACTCCATGTTCCCATGAGGAGCATACTCAGGGAGCATGTCTCTGTGAGGTGTGCTCACATGGAGACCTTCAGTGGGAAGGAAATACTGCCCTCCAAGTTCAGCAAACTGTCGCCAGTTTTCCCTGGACTAAGATAAAACAGCTTTCCCGTGACTTACACACATCAGATTCATTTCTGGCCCTCCTGACACACGTGTCTATCGTTTTCCTGGGGCATGGAGAGCCTCTGACCCAGTGATCCCCTAAGGTTTGGGGGACTGCATAGGAGAACAAGAGCTCTCCTTGAAGCACCCTGGACTCCCTGGGATGTTAACTGCCACCCACCAGTTAGCATCCCAATCTCCTGTATTTGTGAAATGCCCCAGTTAGAAATCCTTTGGACCCACCTTCCTGGAGACAGACCTTTTAAATTGTCAATTCTCAACCTTTGGGAATTTTGCTTTGGGAATCTGCCCTGTACACTGAGTCACACTGAAGCTCTTCCCAGCTTTTATCCACCAGATGCCTGTAGCAAATTTCCAGCCCCAAGATATGAAATCATCCTGAACACTGCCAAATGGCTGAGAATAAAATCATTCCCAGCCAAGAACTATTGTTCTAGATCAATCTTTCTGTAGTAATGGCATTGTATGCACTGGTCTGTGTTCTCCAATATGGTAGCCATAAACAGCCAGCAAGCAGCTGAAATGTGGCTGTGGTGGCAGTGGGAATCATCTTGTCTCTTTTTAAAAATAATAATGTAACAATAAAAATAATACACATCAGGAATTCATTCTGATATATAATGATAAATATATCAATATCTATACCTATATATCATATAAATACAACATATCTATCAGATAGAGATAGATAGATAGATAGATAGGCAGATAATTTGCAGGTGCCCTGCAGCTACTGTATTTAGAACACAGTTCTAAATAAATACTTTAAACACCATGCATTTAACCCAAACCATAACCATGCATGCGAGCCCCAAATTTTAACTAAGCATTTACTATATGCCAATCAAAAAGCCTTTACTGACAAGACACGTGGCAGCTCCTGTGTCCAGCACATCAGTGAGTATTATCAAGTAAGCCAAAATATAAAGCATTGTGTGCTTTAAGCTTGCAGGCTGAACAAGATGAATCCCTAAAGGGGATGTGGCTTCTTCACATCCCACCACGTGCATTCCAGTGAGTGAGAAGGCTTCCTAAAGACACCTCCCGAGGAGCTATTGGAGTTGAGGGGGGCCTTCATTAACACCCACTGGTGCATCATGAAGGCTTGTTGACATGATTAGCTGCCCCAGACAGAATTCCTGAGAGCGAACTGACATTAGAGCCTTGCCTTGCTTACTGTTGCCACTGCCAGCAGCTGGCACCACACCTGGCACATGTAAATGACCAGCAGGCCCTTTCTCAAAAGATACCAGATTGTATGAAGGACAACAAAGATTCAAGAAAGCCTGCCATTCCAAGGATATTGACCATTTGACTCCTTGTTCAAGGCAATACTCTAGTGCCTGTACTGAAAAATAATGAACAAATTGTGCCAGGAGGATTTGGGTCAATGCTCACATCCTCACCCTCTGGGGCATATTGTTCACAGATGAACAGCTCAGGAACACAGTTTCTAATTGAAACAAAGGGCAGCAATGGCCATGGTAGTTATATTAATGCTTATTGTGTGATAAATTGTGGCTTCCATATTATTATTGTCCTAACTATCTTAGTATGAGTGTACTTGAAAATAAGACCATGTAGTTATTGAGGCAAACTATGTTCCTGTATGACTGGTATCCTGATGATTATAGGTGAGGATATATGCGAGGGTTTGTGTGAGGTCCCAGAGGGACAGCAGTATCTAGAGGTTGAGGAAAGGCCCTGACGAAGCCAGACCCACTGGCAACCTGACTCAGTAACAAATATGCCTTTGCACACAGCCTGTGGCATTCTGTTACGGCAGCCTTGGTTGGAGTCACCTGGACTGGGTTGGGGATGACTAGTGTGCTGCCCAGGGTGGTAGTGAGGTGTGTCCATGAAGAGAGTGGCGTGGGTCAGAGAACTGAGTGGGGAAGTCTCACCCTTAATGAGGGCAACACCATCCAGTCCCTTGGGAGTCTGGATGGAATGGGAAAGAGAAATGAGGTTGGGGAAGCTTGCCCCCACTCTTCCCTCCAGAATGGTCTTCTATCACTGCTGCTCTGGACGTCCACACTCCAGGGTCTTTGGCATGTGGGTTCTAGGACTTACACAATGCCACCTGCTCCCTAAGACTTAGGGTCTTTGTCCTTGTATAACTAGGCTTTTTGTCCTTGGTCCTGAAGACTCTGGCTTCTTGGCTGAGCCCCTCTTTCCAGTATGCAGATGGCTACCATGTGACTTCTCAATCCCTGTGACTGTGTGAAGTGATTTCTCACACATGTATGTATATGTACATATACGCATGTGTGTGTATATATATACACATACATATACATATGTGTGTATACACATACATATATACCACATATGCATATAAAACCCATTTAAATATCTCAACAGAATATAAACATATAGTATATAGAATAAATATCCAATTAGGTATGTATTTGACCTATATACAATAACACAATAGAAAACATTTAAGTTACATCAGACTCTGACACCTAGCACTTTCCATACAGTATCCTGGTTTTGTTTTTTACTTTTGTTGTTGTTGTTGTTTTCTTTTGCTTTGCTTCAACCCCTTCACTCTATTCTCCATCCTGCTGCCAGAGAGAAGCCTTTCTAGCAGAGACCATATCATGTAATTTTTCTTCCAAAACCTAGGCTCCCCAGGCCAGAGTAGAAATTAAAACCCTCATGCACTGCCCCAAATAAGACAAAAAAAAAAATTCCCTGCACAGTTGGCTTTCCACCCAGGTGTCTTCTGAATTGTCCCCATTCCTTTTCCAAACATTCTAACAGAACGATGCCCCCCCACCCAGTGAGCTTCTCTTCAAGTATCAGGTATAAAAGGCAACTGATGCTCATTGCTTGTCTTCTTCACCGTTCACCATGGTCAAATCTTCTCCCAAGTTCAGCTCTATAAACCACATTTTGCTACCACTTGCATATCCATCCACAGTCTTCCCCCTTTCCCTGAAATGTAAGCCCCACCCAGGGAAAAGACTTTCTTACAGTCCCTGCTATCTCTCTGACACCTAGTAGATGCTCAATCGATAGTTCCAGAATGACTGAATCAGCCCTGGGACCTCTTTATGCAACTGCTCTTGTCATGTCTACCCTCATCTTATAGGTAAGGAAGCTGGAACGTGGAAAAGTTAGTTCCCAGATAACTAAGAGTTGGTTTTGGGATTGGAGGCAGCTCTTTAGGTCACATCCAACATGAAACACTGTATCACTGGACTTCCAGGCATTTCAAAGGAGACTGGGTAACAGAGAGTTCAATTACCATGGTCACGTTAAAAACAAATGCACAAACCACAGCAGCAACAGAACCAGTAACATTCTAGGTACCCAGTGAGACCTGGGTCATATTCTGCTTTTGTTGTAAACCAGTCCAGCTGTGTGTCCTTGCTCGTGACCCCTCCCCTCTCTGGTTCTAAACTGCTTAGTAATAGTGATGAAATTGAACCTTACAAAACTCATTCTTGAGATGTCTGCTAAGCCCAGATCATCATACTGTGGTCTTTCTGGGACCTGCAGCAGCCCAGGACTCAGATGTTGATTGACTTGAGCTCAGACTCAGACACAGAATCCCAGTCTTAGTTCTTAGTTCTAGTGTCCCTTCCAACTCCAAGATTCTCTGGATGGACTTCGACGTGTAGAGCAACCACAATATGCCCTGTCGTTGGCTGACAGGACAGACTTGCTTTATCTGCCTGGAAGCTCATCCAGGAAGGTGACTCCCCCCCCCAGCTTCATCCCTCTCACCCCTGAGAACCCATTCTGGGATATAATGGTGTTTAACGCAAACCCTCTGCCCTGTCACTGCAAAGGAGGTATCTCCAATAAGGTCTTGGCCGAAGAGTAGGTCAGGAGGAACAAACTGTGCAGTGTCAGCAGAGGGGAAAGGCTGGGGTGATGTCTCATCCTTGGAAAGTTTAACAAATTGGGGAGATTCCTGAACAGGGTTTACGGAGCCTTGGGGAAGCCCCGAGTTGGCACACCTACATCACACCGACTGCCTGTTCTCTAGGTATGTCCCCTGTCTGCCCTTACCCCTGTGTAGCTGAAATTTGAAATGACCTTAATAATCACAGCAATTGTTCATCTGACTTGGATGTGGATCAGACCCTGTGGTAAACATTTCTGTTGATCACTGTAAGTAACTTAAGGAAGGGAGTACTAGTTCCACTCCTACTGAACAAATGAAGAAATCCAGGCACAGTACGAGAAGTAACTGGCTCAGAGACACTTTAGCAGGGCCGTATCTGAACCCACGTTCACTTATAACCACAGGGCTGCACTTGTTTCTCAGAACCCAGGAAACAACTCCAGTGGATGTCCTGACTTTTCTTGTGTGCATTTTCCTGTCTGTGTGTTTGGGTGTGTGCATGTGTGTGCCTATGTGTCATATGTGTGTGCATGTGTATGCACTGTGTGTGCACGCGGTAGTGTGTGTGTGTATGTGTGCATGTTTGTGTGGTTGAGGTGCGTTCATATGTATGTGTTGGGATGTGTGCATCTGTGTGTGCCTGTGAGTCATGTGTGTACATGTGCATGTGTGTGTGCACCTGGTAGGATGTATGCATGTACATGTGTGCATGTGTGTTGAGGTGTGTGCGTGTGTGTGTTTGTGTGTATGTTCATGTGTATGTTCATGTGTGTATGTTCGTGTGTGTGTGTGTGTGTGTGTGTGTGTGTGTGTGTGTGTGTTGGGGGGTGTATATGTGTCTGTGCATGCATTGCATGCTTGTGTTTGCCAGCACACTTGCCATTGCTTGTCCTTTTAGAGCCCAGAGGTTGATGTTAAATTTCTTCCTTTACTGAACCCCACCTTATATTTTAGAGATGGTCTCTTCCTCGCCCCAGAACTCAACACTTTGACTAGACTGGTTGTCCAATGAGCTCTGGGTAATGCCCATCTCTCATTTTCTGAGAGAGGGGACTACAGACTCACATCTTTGTGCTAACTCTCAGGTGGGTTCTGGAGATCTGAGAGAGGTATTGCTTCCCACTGAGCCCTTTCCCCAGCCCTCAGCCTCCTATATCTGTGTGGATCTGGCTTTGCACACACATTAGGAAGAACACTCTCACACTGAGCCACAACTTCTGTCTCTTGTTAATACGAAATGTCATAATTACCAAGCATGTTGTGTGTGGAAGTTATCTTTCCATAGTTCCTGTTTTGTTCAGTTCCTCATAGCAGCCCTGATATGCTCTCAGTGTTTCCTAGAAAGTGAATCTCTGACAGCTAAAAGGACTTGGCCAATGTTGCACATCTGGGTATAAATCACATGCCTACAACTGTATCACGATATCCACAGACCACCTGCAGTGGGACCTCCGGGGTTGGGTGAGCACATTTGGTAGTGTTGCCTCTGACTGCCCACGTGGCTTTGCCTCTGGTTATATTCTCACCCATTTGTGTGAGAAAGAGGGTTTGGCTTCAAGTAAAATCTTCAGACCTTTGGAGTTTGGGGATGTTTCCTCAGCCCCCAAGATGATGTTTCCTCTGAGTCTCCCAAGATATCCACTGGGAGATGCTCTGGGAACTGGATAATAGCCTAGAAGGTGGTAGGCTCCTAATGCCACCTTAGTATCAGGAATCCAGGTTATATTTAGACAGTGAGCCCACTAAACTGCCAGGGGATACCCAGAATCTAGTCTCTCTCTCTCTCTCTCTCTCTCTCTCTCTCTCTCTCTCTCTCTCTCTCTCTCTCTCATACACACACACACACACACACACACACACACATCTGCTGTGTCTCTTCTTTCTTTTCACACATCTACATCTCTCAACATCTATTGCTCTGCATCTTTCTGACTCAGTTGGCCTCCCAGATTGTCTTTCCTTATTGTCTCACTTTTCTTTCCCTTCAATCTCTGTCCCACTCTCTCCCTCTGCCTGCTTTCTTACTTTTATTTACATTTTTATTTCCTAATACTTATCTCCTATGTCTTCCCTCCCTCCTCCTTCCTCTTTCCTGCCTCTTCTTTTTCTGAGGCTTCCTTTCCTTGCTCTCCCTCATCTCCTCTTGCTCTCCCTTCCTTCCTCCCTTTCCCCTCCCCTCCACCCCTGCCCCTGCCCCTCCAGCCCCACCCATCCAGGCTTGCCATTTGTTGCTGTTTGTAGAGGCTGACAGTGCCCTTGGTGGGCGGTAGATCAAACACATCAGAGGTTTGAATCAAATCAAACTGCAACTGAATTACACTAATAAACCAATTAAATGCCATTCAAAAAGTAATTTCCATGGCATCTCTCACATTTACTGCAAATCTTGTTTAGCTCTTTCCACCTCTCCCACTCCCTCCCCACCTCTTCCCTTCCTCCTTTCTTTTGCCTTTTCCTTTGCTTCCTTCTCACCCACTGACCTTGTTCTCCTCTCTCCATCACTCCTGCCAACATCTCTCTGAGAACCACTTGCTCATTGCTTCACAATCATCCTTAACCTAGAATCCAACTCATGGTATATTCTGTTGCTTGGAGAAGGCCACTGGCCTGGGAAGTCCCAAAACTAAGATCTTGGTTTTGGCCCAGTCACCATCTCTCTGGGGCAGTTCCAGGTTGTTTCTGAGCCTTATCACCTGCCTATGAAAGCACTGGATTGACAGAATACCAAGGTAATTTTTAGCTCCAGCATCAATGTCACATGGCATCAACAAGACCCAGAGCTTGAAAGTGCTGGATATGGCATTTGTACCTCCTCATGCCTTTAAGCAAGGCCACTGGTAGTGCTAAGTCATGTTCTTTCCCCTTCAAGAGTGGCTCACCTGCTCTGTCTCCTGTCCTGCAGATGGGCATCTCATCACTGTGTAACTATCTATCAAGAATCTCTGTTTGATCCCCTATACCTTGGCTCCCCTTAAAGCACAAAGCCATCACACACAGTCTTTTATACACACAAAAGATGTTATTGGTTTTCCCATCTCTCATCACAGGACAAACAGTGACCTAGAAACATCCATGATTGTCAAGTCATCAGCTGGGTTTGGAACCTGTGTGGACCATTTTAAAATTTTGAAACCTGAAATGCCTATGTGGCTGTATTATGTTATACAAAAATAACTCAAACGAGACCATGAACAAGATTCTGCTGCCTCCGTGGCTTCACTAAATCAGACAAAGTAAGGGGCTGAGCTAGAGTCAACCCAACCTTGCTAGCTCTTTTGTTACTAGGACAAAACACCCAAGCGTGCCTGAGCCCCACCCCCAACCCCCTTCCCAACACACACACTCTAAAAGGTAATCTAATGAGAATGAAGATTTTGGCTCATGGTTTCAGAGATTATGGGGGCTGGAACTGTGTCTGGGCTGTAGTGAGGGAGAGCATCAGGCAGAAGGTTAGACTGGGGCTGAACTGTTCACACTGTGATAGCCAGGGAAGAGAGAGGAGACAGCGTTTGACCGGAGATAAGATTTATCTTTTCAGGGCATGCCACCAGAGACTACCCTCTAATTGCTACCTCTACCAAATTCTAAATCCATGAGTGGATTAATCTTCTGATAAAAATCAGAATCCTTGAGAACCAATCACTGTTCAGAACTCTCATTTATGGACCCCCGCTGCAATGAACATCCAGCTGTCAACACGTGGGGTGAGGGGAGGAGATGTGTGAGCTTCTGGATTGGGAGTGAGCGGTCATTTCATTACACAGACAGTGATGCCAGCTCAGATCTGGGCTGTACCTGCAATTAGCCTCACCCAGGAGTGACTTTGAATCCAGACTCTGCCCTTGTTAGTTGGGGGTCCTAAGTAGCTCCTCTTTTCAGCACCACGTTCCCTAATTAGACTAGTGATGCCATAACTGCTCCTCTTACGCACCCGCCAAGAGGAGAAAACGTGTTGGTGCTTGTGAAGAAGACAATGTGAGCAATGCATAGACCACTGGCTCTGGGAAGGTGTGTAGGTTTCCAGAATGAGGCGTGCTTTCTCTCCTGTTGATTCGGTCTGAAGTTCAAGTAGAGAGTTAAGAGTTACTGCCAAGGTGTGCCGGCCACTTCTGCCCTCTTACAGTTATTCTGCCATGTTGGTCCTTGTGGTTCATAGGTGTCATAGCTGGGTGGGACGGTTGGTTGTCTCCTCCTTTGGATGTTTGCATGGCGCCTTCTGGCACCATGAAAGGTACCCCCTAGGGAGGAGGCTTTTGGCTATGTTGCAGCTCGGGGGCCTCTGAGAGCAGGAGAAATGGTCTCCTCCAACTGGTTACTCAAATGGTGTCAACATACTAAGAGTAATGTTCTACAGACTAGGCAGACTGTATTTATGTATTTAGAAATATATGGAATAATAAAAATATCAATACATACACATGCACACACATCAACATTTAATGAAAAAAGAGGCTATAAATTTGAAAGAGAGAAAAGAAGGTGTGAGGGAGCTTGGAGAATGGAATCTTTAAAAATAGAAATTAATTTTTAATTAATTAGTTGTTCATATTCCTACCACTATTGGGACCCCTTCGCTCCTTCCTCTGCATCACGTCTTGTCCCTGGGGGATGCTGACCTCTACCCGATCTCTGCCTTCTCTCCTCCCCATACCCATTGCTCTCCCTGCAGAAGGTCCAACAAGCTAGCAAATGGAAAGAATTAGCAGAGAAGCCATGGGAGTGTGGAGTCACTGCACACACAGAGGAAGTGTGCCCTGTGCCTGTTTCCTTCCCCCCCACCCCCCAGTGCCTCGTGGGTAAGGAAATTTCTCCACTCTCCAATCAGAAAGCTTGTCTCTGCGGTCTGGATAGCAAGGTTCCGCTATCCAATCGGAAAGCTTGTCTCTGAGGTCTGGGTATCAAAGGTGAGTTTCCTAATTCAGTCCCAGAGCCGGGCTGCATTTTTACAGCGGCTCTCTGAAGACCATCTTGGGTATTTATGTCGGCACCTGGATTCTCACTGGATTCTCACCACTTTGTTAGCTAAGATGGGTGTCTAACAGCCATGATTTGTCTAGGACTAAGGAGACTCGGGTTACAGAATTTTCCATTATAAAATGCAAGATCTATATAAAACTAAGACCAGTTATCACTGGGCACATGGATTCAGACTTTGAAGTAATGAACGAAATGATAATAATAGAAATATGCATGGTAAATGTGAAAGCATCAGGTGAATATCCACCAACCACATAAGATGCAGAGAAGAAATGGATATCACCTGCCTGTCAATCACTCAGGGATTCCCCAGCCAGGCTCAGGCACACAAAGACACTGTTGTATGTGCTTGAGGCTACACCGCTTGCTTAGGCTATAGATAGTGTGAACATACCCGAGTGGTGTCACACGGTGTGTCTGCCCTCAACCATAGCATTGCTAGTTTTATTTAGTAGGCTTTTCTCCTGGTTTCCCAGGAGAGAAGGATGAGTCTCTGTGGCAGCCATAAGGTGTCCTGCTGCTGGTGCTGAGCAGAGCTGACAAGACTCATGAGTGTACTCCACGATGATGCTTGGAGGTGTGAACCCAGTCCCTCCCTCCGTAGGCTGCTTCTCCTCTGCTTACCATCCAGTGCCCTTGGATTTAGAGTGTTGAGATGTAGAACTGAATCGGACACGAGCTGCTCCGGGCAGCGTGTAACAGCAACAGAACAGCTGGATGTCTAATGACCAACCCGACTCTTCATTTGCACCCTCTTGACTCCCTTCTCAACACTGTATCCTTGGAAGATAGGGGCAGTGAGAGAGGATTGCCACAGCTTTCTATAAAGGGCGGATAATAAATTGGGTCCAACTGAGCAGCAAGAATACCATTAGCAAACGCCTGGGGATACCGGTCCCTTGTAACTTCTGCGAAGACACGGAAGCAAAGAGGAAAAATAAAGATGTGGGGAGTGTGGATCCAACATACTCAGTTACTCCCCGGTAAGACGGAGATGAGAGAACACGCAGGAATAATAGAGAAAACTTTGCTGGATTGAAAAAAAATAACGTTTTTTTTTGTTTTTTGTTTTTTTTTTTTTTTTTTTTTTTTGGTAAGTTAAATAGACTTAGCAAGTTCTGGGAACGGATAATGAAGAACGAGAAATGCCTAGAATTCTCGGGGAGAGTTTTGAATGTCAAGGCTGAAGAAATGGCTCTGTTAGCAAGGCAGGAAGATGACTGACCTTTCTGTGGGTGTGTTGGGAACACGGGGGCAGTGTGTGGGGGGACCAACAGGTGTACCGATAGTTTCTGATCCTGGCATCTACAATGGCATGCAAAAACTGGTCAGTAAGTAACTGCCGAGTGAATAAATAATTAGATATAATGGCATTTTCAATTCCAACCCATGTCAAATATCCCTAGCTTACTTAAGCTTGCCCCAGTGGGAAGCACAGCTACCTTCACTTTACATCTGAAGGGTGTGAGATTCAGTACAGGCCTACAGTCAACCCAAGTTCACGGACCTGAAAATGACAGAGAGAAATAGAGTCCAGGCAGGCATTTCAGGCCCTTAGGTCCCAGCTCAGACAGGACCTGAGTGCTTGAAAGCAATGTGTTCCCCATCTTCTTGTCCCTCCACTTTAGCAAATGTTAGAGATGCTCTGCCCATCCAACATCCCCATTAGCCAACTGTCCCCTTGGTGATCAAGTCTACAAGGCCTAACAGATACTCACAGTGCGCGCGCGCGCATGCGCACACACACACACACACACACACACACACACAGATACATCAACAAGACTGACCCATAAAGAAATTCCATGTGATAAGGTGGCCATTGGCAGTGTGGTCTTGATTTGCAAAGATCTATTTTCCTTAGCGGGCTGGGGATAATCTTTCATCTGAACTGTAATACGATGAAGAGGCATACAGACATCCATAAAAAATTCAACAGAAATCCAGCCTTCACTCCCAAGGCAGGGAAAGCCCTGTCTCTCCTCTGCCTCCCAGCCTCCATCCAGCCCTACCTACAAGCCCCCCCCCCCACTATTTGTTTTGTGTTGTGGACAGGAAAATCTATTTTCTGATAATGAGCCTTAAGTCCTGTGACATTTCCCTTCTCTTATGGCTTACCATTTTGCATCCTGGGTGGTAATTTATCCTTCCATTCTGATACACTCTCTCTCCCCCTTTGTTCTCCCACTCCCTCCTCCCCGTCTCCTTGACCTGCTCCATCCTTCACTACCCAGCTTCCACCTTCTGAGCAAGGGAAGACAATCCACTTGTTCATGAACCAAAACAAAAAACAGTATGTGGTTCCTGCTGGTCTGTCTGGGCTGGTGTCCAGAGCAGACCTTGGGCGCAAGCTCTACAGCTAGTCCCTCAACACCCAGAGGAAGCTCCACTCCCAGGAGCTCTGACACACCCAGGATCAGAGGTGAGGAGGAACCAACATCTGTCCCAACACTGGGAGTAACTGGGATCAGCGGGACCAGACACACAGGAATTCTGCCAGCCCAGTGACTTGGGTTCCTTCAGGTCTGTCTGGGTTGGTGTCCTGAGCAGACCTTGGATGCAAGCTCCACAGCTAGTCCCACAACACACAGAGAAAGCCCCACTCCCAGGTGATCTAACAAGCCTAGGATCACAGGGTCCCAGGATCCCAGGATCACAGAGACAGCTTGACTCTGAGGAGTTCTGACACAACCAGGATCACAGGAAGGACAGACTCCAGTTAGATTTAGCAAGGGCAGGTAGCACTAGAGATAACCAGATGGCAGGAGGCAAGCATATAAGAATATAAGCAACACAAACCAAGGTTCCTTGGCATCATCAGAACCCAATACTCTCACCATTGCAAGTCCTGGACACATCATCATGCCAGAAAAGCAAGATTCAGATCTAAAATCACTTCTCATGGTGATGATACAGGACTTTAAGAAAGACATAAATAGCACCCTCAAAGAAATACAAGAGAACATAGGTAAACAGCTAGAAGCCCTTCAAGAGGAAACACAAAAAATCCCTTAAAGAACTACAGGAGAACACAATCAAACAGGTAAAGGAAATGAGCAAAACCATCCATCCAGAATCTAAAGATGGAAATAGAAACAATAAAGAACTCAGAAAGAGAGACAACCCTGGAGATACAAAACCTAGAAAAGAAATCAGGAGTCATAGATGCAAACATCACCAACAGAATACAAGAAATAGAAGAGAGAATCTCAGGGGCAGAAGACACCGTAGAAAACATTGACACAATAGTCAAAGAAAATGCAAAAAGCAAAAAGCTCCTAACCCAAAACATCCAGGAAATCCAGGACTCACTGAGAAGACCAAACCTAAGGATAATAGGTATAGAAGAGAGTGAAGATTCTCAATGTAATGGGCCAACGAATATCTTCAACTGTATGTGAGAGGACAGGGGTCATTTCTGGTTTTGACCAGCAGGGGGCGTTGATCTCCACCCTGCCTTTGATACATATTTGTTATCTACTGTCAGCCCAGTCCCAAGCAATTTCTGATCTTTTAAGAATGAGACGTCAACCAGGTAGCATCCATGGCTGATTCGAGGCCCCTAGCACATACATAGCTGAGGACTGCCTGGTCCTCAGTGGGAGAAGATGCACCTGATCCTTGAGAAATTTGAGGCTCCAGGGAAGGGGGATACCCAGGGTGAGGAACTGTAGGGGTGGGTGGTGGTGGTGGGGTGATAGATGGAATGTAAATAAATAAAATAATTAATTAAAAAAGTGACAGAAATCCCTTGTTCCCTCTCCTTTCACAGTAGGCTGCAGGAGTAGGAATGAGGAAGATCGGGGAGGAATTTACCCAGAATTGCTTGTGGGACATATGGCTCCCCCACAGTTGGTGCTGTGAGGTGCACATGGGTATCGTGGACTTTTTGGTAGGAGCCCTTCTGCCTTCTGTCCTATGTCTTCTTTCTTCTCTCCTCTTTCCCCTGTCTCTTTTGCACCCAGCTGTCCCTTCTCCCTTAACCTCAGTTTTCTCCTGGGCACCCCTCAAAATGAACTCGGCAACCCATGGGTGTCACATGTCACTCTCCTTTTCTGGTCCCCAAATATTTGCCAAGATGGCCACTGGGGGGATTGTCTTGTTTCTGTATCCAACCCCTGACACCGCTTCTGCTGGCATCCAGGACAAGGTCAATGTTTAGATAAACACAGAAAGTATTTTCAGTGTCCAGGGCTGCCAGGCTGAGCATGGGTGGAGGCCTGGGCTTAGCTGGAAGTCACCATTGAGGAGACCCTGGCTGAATCTGGAAGCAGCTGGCAGAGGAGCAGGTGCACGTTACAAACTCACTGAGTGACAGTTTTGGAGCCCACCGGTATCCTGGAAATTGAAATAGGAGCAAATAGTCACAGCAGGTGGAGCCTAAGGAGGAGATCTGCAGAGGCTGTCAGAGTAAGTACTGGAGCCATTGCGGGGCTCTTGCTGACCAAACGCAGAGGCCACATCTGGCTTCCCACAAAGAATAAAAGGAAACCTCTCACACAGGTGCCAAAAATAGCTTTGGCTCTGGACACCTTTCTTATCTCTCCAAGCAGCTGAATCTCTGAAAGGGGAAAGGAAAATTACAATACAATCAGCTTTCTCTTTTCCCTAGACTGGAATAGCCAATCAAAGATCTACTAAATTCTTCTGACAAGCCATATGGGCTGCCAATGTATGAGAAGCATGGAGCAGGCTCTGCGAGCACGAGCAAACAGTTAAAGCTGTCCTAAATGCTTGAAGAAGATGAAAAGGGCTCAATAGGACAGCTACAGTGAGAAGAAAAGTTTAGAAGCATTTGTGATTGGGAGAAAGGGAGCTAGAGAGATGGCTCTGTAGGTGACACAGCCCAGGGGACCAGAGTTTAATCCCCAGATGACACATAAAAGTTCTGGTGCTCAGGAGCTGGGGGCAAGAGATCTCCAGGGCAAGGGAGTTATCTCTACAAATTGATGAGCTCTGGGTTCAGCAAGAAGCCCTACCTTGATAAATAGTCTCGTAAGATACTAGATATCAAACTCTGACCCCCACATACATGCATGAACACATGTACACACACACACACACACACACACACACACACACACAGACACACACATGTGCACACACACACACACACGCACACACACCAGTTGAGAAAGAACACTGTATCTATAAAACAAGATGGTATCACCGGACTAGGTAGCAATGAAACTGGAGAACTGTCCTGGACATGGAAACAATGTTGGCCAAAGTAAAATTAAACTTGCAGAACTGAGAAGGATGCTCCGGGAGAGCACCTGCCCTGCCCCACCTATGCAATGCCCTGTGTTTGAGCCCCAGCATCATAGGAATTCTTGCTCCTACAAAGCAAGTGAAAGAAACCCTAACAGTACAATGGAGGCTCTGAGCATCAGGTTGTACATATGCTTATGAAAAATCTCCATGCACTCAGGACACAGATGTAAAATAGGGAAAGAAGAGTCATAGGGACATGTGTGTAGCAGGAAAGATATACAGAAGACCCATGAGAACATGCATATAAGAGGGAAGAAAAACAGAAGAGCCATAGGGACATGCATGTAATAGGGGAGAAACACAGAAAAACTGATGATGGAGACTTTGTTGTTCTAGATAAATCTACCTGCCAATCAAACAGATACAGCAAGTTTCAGGAAAAAGACAGAACAGGCTGTTGTGTTGTATTGGTGAATTCTTTCAGTCTCAGTGACAAGAGACTTTAAAAAACAAGTGGTGGGGGAAGCAACTGCCAAGAAACTAACAAGCCCCAAATCTTCCCTCTATAGCATAAACAAAAATGCAGTTTGAGGGGAAAAATGTGATCTGAGATTTATAAAACAAAAATAAAAACAAAACCCACTAATAATCCAATAGAAATGTAGTCTGCATTTTTAAAATCCAGGGCCTGAAGAGGGGTTCCACAGTTAAGAGGTCTCGCTGCTCCTGTAGAGGGCCAGAGTGCGATTTCCAGCTCCCATATCAGCTAGTGCTGATTATTGCAACTCAAGTTCGGGTGAGAGAGGCCGGTGCCCTCTTCTGGCTCCTATGGGTACTGCCTTCACATACACACACACACAAAGAAAAGCACATACATGCATAAATAAGAATGACATAACAATGCAAACACTAACTTCTTTTTTTTGTTTGTTTTTTTGTTTTTTTGTTTTTATAAGCTAAAGGCTTAGATTTATTGTCTGTGGGAAGGAGTTTCCAGGGTTGTGCCGTTTGGTTACAGATGAAGAAGGATTGCTAAGGAGACCGAGGCTTACAAGGTAGGAGATGCTGAAGTGACCAGGACCCTCTAGATGGCAAGGAGCCTCCCTAGAGAGCAGGGCACTGGAGCCTCTGTCCTGTGCAGAAGAGGTCCTGTCATAGAGGTATTTAGATATTTCCATTACTACTGTCACGTAGACTTTACACGCTTTCTTCATAGAGAAGTGGGGGAGGCTGCTTTAGAGGCCAGACCCTCACCTATAAAAATAACATACCCATTCACTGGGAAAGACGTTCTATAGCTAAGAGAACAGAAGACGATCTCAAGGGGACACATTTTCCATTCATATGATCAGGAGCAGCTCCCAGTCTGTCCATGCAGCCAGAGTACAACTGTGCCCTGAGCGAGCACTGGCTTTTCTTGTTCTTCCTTTTTCAATTGAAACAGAAAAAATAAAGCACGGTAGCTGCAGCCAATCTGCAGCTCTATCCAGCCACCTCCTGCTGTACAGTGGACGTGGGCTGCAGCCAATC
>NW_022196905.1:109871928-109899519 GCF_008632895.1 Mastomys coucha
CGTGGGCTGCAGCCAATCTGCAGCTCTATCCAGCCACCTCCTGCTGTACAGTGGACGTGGGCTGCAGCTCACTCAGTATAACTGCAGTTGTTGGTTCTGATTGTGTTCTCACAAGCATTCCATGGAGAGAGAAAGAGCAGAAGAGAAGGGCAGGGGACGCTGAAACACGGAGAGACAGAAAGAGAAGGGGCTCAGAGGGTTCTGGCTTCTGGCTCCTGTTGGAGGTAAGAAGAAACTCACAAAGAAGGAAGGTTCCACATTCCAGTTCTTAGAAGAAGTCAAGCTCTAAAGCCTGGTGCAGGGACACCAGATCTCCATGGTGTGTGATCCTCCAGAAGGGCAAAACACTAACTTCTTACATGTGTACATTCTGAAAAAAATCCAACAATGTACAACCTCCAAGTATGAGGTTAATCAAAATAACTATAGACCACATAACTATAAATAGGAGATCAAAATAACTATATAGCTCACATAAACAAATATTTTAACAATCTGAAAACTGATGTTCACAAAAACAAGATGTTAAATTGGCTCTGGTTGTCATCAGGAAGGGGCTAAACACCATCACTAGCACACTAGCCTGTGTTCTCCATTGCAGGTCAAACACAAAATTACAAATCTGTTATGCACTTCTTATAACAGATTTGGTTTGGAAATGACAGGAAATGGTAGAAAATAGGGCACAGCTAAAGATAGATAAGACAAAAATGAAAAATATCAATGGATATAAAATTCAAAGCAAGTGGGAGGACTGTTCAAAGCGCGCACATTGAAGAAGCAGGACATTCAAACCGTAATGAAGATAAAACACTGTATTTAGGTAGTGACTGTCACAGCTGTGAGAGGCATTTTGTAAACGGGAAGATGCCAGGGAAAATAGCCAAAGCATAATTTTATTAGAATAAATGTTAACATCTTCTAATAAACCAAGTGAGTAAAAACTTAGCAACTTTGAATAAAATGTACTGGGTTTTCAGTTCTGTGGAAGATAAATGTGATTTCTGAACATTGATGGCTCATTTATTAGAGAGAAACAAACAACAGACTCCAAAAACTTTGAAATTTCTAACCGAGGTTGTGAATTCTGCTTAAGTAAAAAATATATATATATGTATATATTTTTTAATTGGAGAGACCAAACAGCCAATAGGAAGCTACTTAAAGGGAAGAAGCATGGTTATTTGGCTCACAGTTAGAGGTACTACAGTTCACCACGTAGTTTAAGGCTTGGAGGCAGGAGTTTGAGGTGATAGGTCACATGGCCTCTGTAGTCAGGAAGTACAAGAAATGAGCCCAGGCTATGAAGCCCAAGGCCTGACCCCACTGACCGCTGACCGCTTGCTCCAGCCTGCGAGTTCCACGACCTTTTCAGAACAGCGCCACCTGCTGGACAGCAATTCAAACACACCCAGGTACCCTGGAGGCCACTTCCCACTCAAACCCCAAGAGACAGCTAGCCCAGATCCTCCCTCGGCCTGTAGATCACACCCAGAAACCAGCACCTCTAACGCAGAGGCTCCTTCCTGCAGCTACCAACATCTGGTGATTGACAGGGGAATAAGCCCTCCTCCTCGCCCGGACAAAGAGGCCATCCTGAAGCATCCGCCAGCTAATGGGTGTGTGTGTGTGTGCTGAGGCAACCACTGAGGCTCCACTGAAGGTCTACTCCCCCCTCTATCCAGTCTGGTTTCTCTTCCTTTGCACAAATGCCATCTGACCTCAGAGTCTCTGCATGCAGATCCCATCTTAGATCCCACTCGCTGCCCAGGTTTTCTAGCCAGCCTGCACCACCATGCAAAAATAGAAAGGCTTGTTTGGGTTCAAAGACCTTCCACTTCCCAGGAGTGCCAATCTGTGGACCAAACCAAACACATGGGCCTTTGAGAGACACTCCTGATACAGATCGTACCACTGGCCTCCTCGACCCAGCAAACAAGGCTGTGTGGCATTTGAGAGGTACACATGACTACACATGTTCACTTATTACAGTGATAAGGCCAAAGCTGTGGTCAACTTGGACATGTAAACGTAAATGAAGATATAATATATCAAACTTATTATAGGGCCTGATAATTCTGCATTCAGAAGCCAAGCCACACCTATAAACACCTTTAATTACATGAGAATAAAACCATCAGTTAAAGACAATGACAGAGATTCTCAAAAATGTGTTTAAAAAGTGCACAAAACAACAAGGTTTCTAGGAATTTCTTTAAAGTATTTCAGAAAGTGAAAAAGAGGAAGAAAATGTGAAAATATTAATAATTATATACACATATATGTATATATTATATGCCTATGTAATATATAGACATATTAGACATATGTGTACATAGATGGAAATTACACTGTACCTCCTAATTTGAATGTTTTTACATCAGACTGGACAGAGAGAAGTAAGGACAATAAATGAAAACAATTCATTAGAAAAACACATGAATGTTCTGTGTGAATATATGAATAAATTATATCTTTTAAAAGTCAGCCATAAAATAGACAATTCATCCTTTCTAACCCAGACTTGAGAATGAACAAATAAATGAATGCGTATAATAAGGAATATTGTTACAGAACTGAAGTTAGATGTAAATATTGTATGGCCACCATCAGAACATTTATCTAATGCATTTTAAATTCCCAACAAACCCAAACTTCAGTACTCAGAAGGTGGAGACAGGAGAATCATAAGTTCAGTGTCAGCCTGCACAACACAGTGAGTTCAAAGCCACCCTGGTGCACGTGAGACCCTGTCTCAAAACTATTAAAAACAGCTCTGTCCTCAGCCCTGGAGTTTCTGATAATAGGTTGCTCCTGTTGGAACTCACTCTGACATGCCACCATTCCCTCAAGGTCAAGCCAGATGGGACCTGCGCTGAACCTTCCATTGACAGAGAAGCTAGACTGCACAGTGGCATCTGTAATGTGAGATTTTAACTTCTTTTCACACAGTGGAAGACCCTTAACTCATGCTGGCTTTAATGAAGACAGCTACCATCTGTGAGGTGACCCGTGTAGAAACACACATGCCAGGAACTTCAGGAAGCCTCGGGTGAACAGGCACCAACCAGTTTAGACTGCAGCCCTGCCTGCAAGGAACTGAATCCTGCCAACAGCCATCTACAAGAACTGAAAAGCAGGTGCTTCCCATCTCGATTCTCCTAGTGAGACCTGCATCTACATGTCAGCCTTGAGGGATACCTCAGAGCAGAGGACTCAGACTCTTAAGGTGCACAAACTGTAAGAAAAAGTGCTGTTTAAGAGTGCTACTGACTCTTCATATATTGTCCTCTCTGTCTCTCTGTCTCTTCCTCTCTCTCTCATGTTGTGTGTGTATGTGTGTGTCATGTTGTGTGTGTTGTGTTGTATGTTGTGTGTGTTGTATGTGTGTGTGATTTGTGTGGACACAGGCATATGGTGCACATGTGGAGGTCATAGGATAACTGTTCTCTCCTTCCACCATGTGGGTTCTGGGATGTCCTGTTAACAGCTGAGCCATCTCCCTGGCCCTCCATTCTCAGTTATGCAACATCATTGCTTAGCTGCAGTACAAGGACTTACACATAGATGTGCATAAAGGCCTGGACACAAAGATGCTCCCTGAAAACATTTTCCTAATTTTGAACATCTGGGATCAGTTTAAATGTCAATGGGTAAAAGCTAAAACAAAATCAATTATAACACAGGTGAACCACGGAATCATCCTTGTAGGTTAAAAAGGTCACTGTGGTTTTATGTTTCGTCTTAATGCATTCACACAGTGAATTGGAAGACTGTGCTCCTGGAATTCATCTAGAACCAGAAAAGAAAATTCCATGAAACCCCTGTATGAGAAAAATCAAAAAAGCTTGAAAGTACAATTTAAAAAAAAAAAATTCAAGAGGAGGGTAAAGATATAGGGGTAAAAATACAGTTACAGAGAGAGAGAGAGAGAGAGAGAGAGAGAGAGAGAGAGAGAGAGAGAAAGCATCAAGCCAGCAGGTATGGGAGCACACACTTTTAATCTCAGCTCGCAGGAGGCAGAGGCAGAGAGGGGTAAAGATACAGCTAAAAAAAAAAAAAGAAGCATCAAGCCAGCAGGTGTAGAAGCATTCCCTTTTAATCTCAGTTCGCATGAAGCAGAGGCAGGCATATCTCTGACAGTCTGAGGACAGCCTGGTCTACATAGGGAGTTCAGACCCAAGCAGAAAAACATGATAAGACCATGTCTCAAAAAAAAATTATCGATAATGTTTATATTCAAAGTATGAGATTGCGCTGATTTTTCTTTATCCTGTACTTTTCCACCACAGATTATATTGTTGTTGTTGTTATTGGTGGAGGGGGACAGTAACAGAAATCAGAAAGTGAGGTGAATTAGCTTCAAGCAGGCATCGGGACGCATTGCTACGCCCACACTAAGCTTGCTTAGTACATTCCGCCTTGTTTCTCACAAACCGTTCTTCCCGATTCCCCAGGCTTTCAGAACCATGGACAGTGCATTAACCCCTTTCCGCAGCTTTGTAGGATTAGCTCTTTGCTATCTGGAAATCTATTGCCCTCCTGTGTGGACAGACTCTTCTCCTCGACTCGTGGAAAAGATCTGTTTCTTTGAGCCGCTCTTTCCAAATCTTTTGCTTTCTGATATTTCATGAAGCCGGGCAGTCGAGGAATTCTGAGAGCGTGCGGAAAAAAAATCACTGTTTCTCTCTCTTGTTTTGATTACCTCTGTCCTGTCCCTGCTCTGATTCACCTGTTAGAAAGCGAAAAGGTTCCCCAGCGTGAGAATGGCCAATTAATATTTCCTTTCCTCTCAGACCTCAAAAATAACTTGGGACAGTTGTCTGGGTCCCCAAGGGACAGGCCATTAGCTGGGAGGTTGTCCTTATGAAACGTGCATTCCTCTGGATCAGCTTGAATGCCTACTATGTATACCTCCTGCAGTGTGCTCACCATGACCCTGCCTGTGTTAACTCTAAGACTCCCACACCCGGGAGGAGAAAGGCTCTGAGTGACAGGATGTTGGCACAGTCAGCTGGTGTCATTACAATCAAGGCACATGCTGTACCTGCTGGTGGAAGTAGGGGGAGGTGGGGATGAGTGAGCTGTAGGTGTTTCATGTTCTCTTGCATCCAGAAAACCCTTTAAATATTTTCAGCCTCATAGCTAAGCCCAAGTTGTAATAACATGAGGTTAGCCCAGGTGTTTGATTGATTCACTAAACGCCTATGACCATTTTTGGCAAAGAGCAGGCTTCTGTAAGGTGATGGTTCGGTTGGCTAACGGATTAACAGCAAATATGAAGAATGATCTGCAGACTCTACTATTTTTTAACTGTTGAGCCAATTTTTAACCTTAAACAAGTTTTTTCCTATTTTTAATTTGTGTGTGTGTGTGTCTGTGTGTGTGTGCATGTGTGCACATGTTCCAGTTCTTGAAAATGCCAGCAGAAAGCATAAAATCCCTTGGATTTGGAGTTGTATAGTTGTTAGCCACCCTACATGGGTGCTAGGAACTGAACTTGAGTCCTCTGCAAGTGCAGCAAGCACACTGAACTTCTGAGCCATCTCTCCAGCCCCCATAACTTTAGATCCTGATGCTCACCCAGAACAACCTTTTCCTCGTGTGCACAGGGCTTTTGAAGTGTTTTCCCATCATGCTTTATGTCTTGATTATATGCTTCCCCAAGGCTTACCCTTGCCATGGCTTTCCATCACTCTTAGAATAACGCCATTTTCACGTGGTGACAAAGGAGAAATCAGTGTCCTTGTCTTTTGCTTTGATTAAGAAAATTAAAAAGGGAATAAGGGAGTGCTCCAGTGGGAGCACCTCCAAGACCTGCTCCTCATTTCTCACCTCTGAGTGAAAGCAGACCAATGTGTCTCTCCTTGTGTGAAAAGACATGACCTTCCCCTCATCTCAGCATCTGGGGATCGTGTTCCAGTCCTACAGCAAGGACATCTGCAGGCCTGTAGCATGGTAAACCCAGTGGTCAGGCCTGGAGCCTGGTGTGCTGATTGGTTTTGTTTATTCAACATGAAGAAGAGTCTAAAAGGAAACCTTGATTGAAGAATTGCCTCCACAGGACTGGCCCCTGGGCATGTCTGTGGGGCATTTTGTCTATTAGTGATTGACGTGTCTATTGTGGGCATTGTCACTCCTGGGCTGGGAGTCATGGATGGTATGAGAAAGAGGCAGAGCAAGCCAGTGAACAGTACTTCTCCATGCCTGGGCTAGATTCCTGCCCCAGCTTCTCTTTATTTTGAGCTGTAAGATGAAAGAAACTCTTACTACCTAAGTTGCCTTTGGTGGTGATGTTATCATGGTAACAGAACCCTATCTAAAACACCTGGGGTGGCCAGCTCAGATGTGTTCTCCATAGTGTCTCCTATTCCTCTCAAAGAGCTTCTTCCCTGAGCATGTCAAGATGCAGTCTGTTCCTAGACCTACTATCCTCTTTCCCACATCTGTTAAATGGGCACATGGGCCCTCCCCCATGCAATTATTCTGAAGCAGTATTCTCAAAGCAGGGACCCCAGGCATCCAGTATCTCTTGGTGGATTGACAGAAGTACCAACTCTGGCACACACTGCTTATGTATGGAAATGCTGGGGGAGGGATGCAGAAAGCCAAGTCTTAGTAAACTCTTCAGTGGCTACCAATTGGTCAGGCCTGAAAACTAGTAAAAAGAAGAAACAATTCAAGCAAAGTGCCCGGGCATACTGTTTCAAACCTGATTTTCTTATTACTGGGGTCGAGTGTGTTCTGTACAAGGATGAGGACCTGGGTTTAGCCCTCAGCACCCACACACAAAAGCAAGGCACATGGTGTTCACCTGCAACCCCATCAGTATGGAGGTGGAGCTGGTAGATCCCTGAAGCTCATGGCCTTCTAGCTTAATCAAATGAATGAGGTTTGCTGAGAGAGCCTGCCTCAAAAAGTAAGGTGTGGTGTGATCAAGGAAGATACCAGATATTGACTGCTCCTGTACACACAAGAACATGCATGCATGCATGTACACACACGTGCACACCCCCATTCATACATGCACATACACACATACATGCATGCACATACACGAACACACACATGTGTGCACATGCACATGTGTGCACTTCCGTGCGCGCGTGTGTGCGTGCGCGCACACACACACACACACACACACACACACACGGTCACACACATGTGTGAGCACGCATTCACCGTACACATATATACAACACACACACACACATACCCAGAGAGGGACAGGAAAGGAAGAATGAGAAGGACTCTGTTTTTCCTATCCCTGTAACTATACACACCACCAAGTGCCATGGGTCCTGCATCCATTAATCTCTTAGAGAATGCAGTATAGCGTAGTGGTTATAAAGAGTACAGTACAGACTGTGGAGTCAGGCTAACACTGCCTCAGATTTTAGGTATACCGTAAGACCTCTCTGTGCTTCCCAATCTGTAAGATGGAGACAATGATAGGTAGGGGCAGTGGCTGCTCCACAGTGTGTAGTGAGCTGAGGGGATAAGACTAGGGGAATATTTAATTTACTGTCTGATGAGCACAAAGTGCCCCACTCCCAAGTTATCTATTATTAGAGTCTCTCTGAGTGTTCACCTCACCTCAGTTATGCCCTTAACTCTTGAAAAGTGGGCCTGACAGAGCATATTCTAAGATTTATTTTCTGTCTGTCCATGTTTGGGCTTGTGCACATAAATAATGCAGTACCTACGGAGGCCAGAAGAGGGAGCCAGAACCCAGCAGCTGGAGTCGCAGGTGGTTGTGAGCCGCTAGTCTTGGGAGCCAGGAATCAAGCAAGTTGTCTGGAAGAGCCCCAAGCACAGAGAGTACTCTTCCCGAGCCCTCTTTTCAACACCCTGATAGACCACTTGTGGTAATTTGCACAGTTTCATACATGTAGCCAAGACACAATTAACGCTTGTAGAATTGGCCCTCAGTACCCTAGATGTTAAGATTTGTAATCTCGTCGTCGTTAGATAGCTTATGTTGATATCAAGAAGTAAATCACCATGAATGGAGGGCAGTCTACAGAATGACCTGGGGCTGACCCCACTCTGCTAGCCACCAGTAGCCCTGTGACTTTAAGATTCCAATGCCTTATCCACGATACAGCAATGGTCCTTTGTATACATCTATAAATAGACGATCCCAGACTCAAGTTGATGTAAACCATTAAGTCATTTGTTTGAGGTGAAGTGTTCCCTTGCAAGCACGAAGACGTGGGTTTGGTTCTCCCAAACTCAGATAAAACAAACAACAAACAAAACCCAAGATGCGGTCGTGCATGCTTATAATCCCAGATCTGGAGAGGTAACGTTAGGGCCTTGATAGTCAGGTGCCTTTCTGTACCAGCGAGTTTCAGGGGCAGTGAGAGACTGTCTTGAATTACAAGGTGGAAAACAATAGAGAAAGACAGCCAACATTACCCTCTGTCCTCCATACACGTGTGTATACACATATGCAGTGAACTGCTCTGGTTTCCATACACAAGGATATACACATATGCACATGGACTCCTCCCCTACACATGTGCATACACACATACAATTTAAAATGATATATATGTGATTTAAATTCTGAGAAATTCCATGGTCGGAGTGGTTCTACTACTGCTTCATACACTGGCTTGACACTGTGAATAGGAGCCCAGGTTCCTTCTGCCTTCTTGCTCTCCCATCCATGGCAGGTCACTTCAGGGTGTCCCTCTCCTAATTACAAGTTGGCAGTAGTTCCAGGAATTGATTAGAGATACCAGGAAGCCCAGAGAGAAAACAAATAATCTAGCATATCCTCAGGGAAAATCTATCCAGCCCATTTCTCCCTGTTCCAAGGCCACTACAGATATGAGCCCAGGATTATCAAGGTTAATTTAGGCAAATCATTCTGTTTGGTATGAATGTAACAGAATATCCTGTTATCCAGAACCAAATTGCAACCAGGATCCCTGTTGCAATTAAATGAGATAATTTTCTAAACATGACCACTCTCCTCCTTCCTTCCTTCTTCCCTCCCTTCCTTCCTTTCCTTATTTCCTTCCTTTCTCCCTCCCCCTCTTTCCTCCTTCCCTACTTCCTTTCCTTTTTCCTTCCTTCCTTCCTTCCTTCCTTTCTTTCCTCCCTCTTTTCCTTCCTTCCTCTCTCCCTTCCTCTCTCCCTTTCTTCCTTCCTTTCCTTTCTTTTCTTCATCCCTTTCCTTCCTTCATCCCTCTTTCCCCTCCTTCTTCCCTTTCTCCCTCCCTTTCTTCCTCCCCTACCTCCTTTTCTTTTTCCTTCATTCCTTTCTTCCTTCCCTTCCTCTTTTCCTTCCTCCCTTCCTTTCCTTCCTTTTCTTCCTTCCTTTCCTCTTTTCTTCCTTCCTTTCCTTCTTTTCTTACTTCATCCCTCTGTCCTTTTCATTCTTCCTCCATTTCTCCCTCCTTTTCTTTCTTCCTTCCTTCCCTGCTTCCTTCTTTCTTTCCTTTTTTCTTCCTCCCTCCCTCCCTTCCTTCTTTCCTTCATCTTTTTTGAGTCCTTCCTCGTGTTCTCCCACCCACTTCTTCTGTATGATTGTAATATGACCCCTCCATTTGACCTTCTTGCCTTCCAAGTTAGTCCACCACTTTCTTTCCTGAATCTCCACAAAGGTTCCTCCCCACAATGTCTTCTTAACATTTATTATTGATCCATTCCTTCCCATCTCCGCTACAGCCACTAGAGAGATTGTTTTAAAACATAAATTGTTTTAAAACCTTCTGTGGCCTCCCATTTTCCATAGAATCAAATTAGACCCAGGTGTGGTAGGTACAAGAGTGCATCTCCCAGAACGTCAACCACAAGGAGCAATTAATGGACCAAAGATCTTCAGTGTTGAGTCCTGACCTTGCAGAAGATCAAACTTCCCACAGGTTGCTCGCAGCCCATGGCTGGGTGGCTGGATAACAAAATGAGTTTGCATCTTGCTCTCGGATACTGGCTCTTAGATTTCGGGCTCCCCGTGAGCCCTCCCCCAGCTGAACCTCTGACACACTGCACATTGGGCTGGTAGCTTTGCTCCTAATCTTCTTCTTTGTTGATTTTGTGAAGTATGTGTGGTATATGCTTGGGAAGGCCAGAGGCCAATGTTGGGTTTCTTCCCTAATTGCTTTCCACTATATTTATTTGTTTGCTTGCTTGCTTGCTTTGAGACATTGTTTTTCACTGAATATGGAACTCACTGAGTGGGTAGAGATCCTGGCCAGCAAACTCTAAGGATCCTCCCCCAGGATTATAGATGCATGCAGCTTCTATATGAGCACGGGACTCTGAACTCAGATCCTCAATCTGTGCCACACACAGTGGTGCCTCCCACATCCGTTCTGCATTCTTAAGACCATGTCAGTAGTTGGAGTCTCACCAGGATGATAGAAAGATTTACTTTTTTTTTTTTTTAAAAAGAACAAATTGTGGCATGGAGAGATTGCTCAGCAGTTAAGAAAATGTGTTGCTCATACAGAGGACTCCAATTTGATTTCTGGTATCCTCATCAGACAGCTCAGAGCAGCCTGGAACTCCAATTACAGGGGATCTTATGACTTCTTCAGGCCCCTCTGGGAACTATACATACATGGCACACAAACACACAAACACACATCCTCTCTCTCTCTCTCTCTCTCTCTCTCTCTCTCTCTCTCTCTCTCTCTCACACACACACACACACACACACACACACACACCCCACAAATCTTAAAAATAAGACAAAAGCACAAGTCAACACTGGGCACAGTAGGGCACCTGTAACTCCATTATTTAGGAACCTGCAGTAGTGTAAGCACTGAGTCCAGGGTTCAAGACAACTTTAGGTAGCATCCTTAACTCCATCTCCACTAAATAAATTAATCAATTAATTAGTTACTGATAGGGAAAGAGAATTCATCCTTATATAAATATAAGGATTTATATATAAATATAAAATCTAGATGCTTATAGCATCTAGATTTATAGCGAATTTTATGATGCTCTCAGTAGTGTAGAAGGTACACTTTTGAGAACACACCCTTGTACTTCCAATTCTGTGTTGGCATCCTTGTCTCAAAACACTAGAGCCTGCCCACATCTGTGACCTTGCCATCTGTAGGCTCTGCCTACCTGTGCAGCCTAGTGTCCCCAACCTAGTTCTTACACTCAGAATTATCCTGATGTCAGTGTCCTCTCACTTGGTGATATTTATACATGTCTCTTTGGTGCCTGAACGCCAACTCCCCACTCCAATGACATCTCAGTGTAATTGCAATTTCTCTGTGAATTTCACCTCACATGTGCAATGTGCATGTGCACATGCACAGACAATTGCACAACAAGCATATGCATACACACATGTATTTGCACACACATGCATATGCATAGGCACACATATGCATGCACACACACATGCATGCACACATAGCACACACATGCATGCACACATAGCACACACAAGAATGCACTTCCTGTCACATACCCAGGTAACATGTCTCTACACTGGAGCTCAGAATATGCTTCCAGGCCCACAACAAAGCACTCATTGGTCTGTTGCAAGTTTTGACTCTTGTACCTTGACACAGAGTGTGAGCTCTTTGTCATGTGGATAATATCCTCACAGCTCTAGCCTGCTTGTCCACTTCTCAGAAAAGAGCCCAGCATACATTGTATGTATATGTATTGATGGTCCCTTCTCCTTCTGTGTCATCAGCACTTGACTATAGGGAGACAGAAAATCCCACAGGCCCCTGAAGACATATTTGATATCCACCCCCAACATCGACCTAGTTGGATATGGAAGGATTGAAAAAAAATCTCCCCAGACCACACAATTGAGCATAGAGATCTTCCTAGCATGTCTGTCCCTGGGTTTAGACAAGAGCTGGTCTCAGCTCCAGGGAGGCTCTGTTTAAAAGCATGTCAATCATGCTTTGGTGAATCCTGGATTAAAAGATCAAAGCTGACAAGCAGTCTGTTAAGAGAGGGGGCTAGCAGGACACATGAGAGACGTTGGGAGTGGACTACACAGAGGGATGAGGAGGAGCAGTGTTTGAAGCTGACAGTAGCACAAACCCAGCCCACATTCCACCCAGAGTTCTCTGCCATGAGACTGCATCAGCTATGTGAGACTCCAGCAATGACCTTTGAGTCAGGAGGGCTCTGGAGAAAGGCTTGAAGCTGGAGACAGCAAAGATGAGTCCTGGTCCTTATGTGTCTCCAACAGGCTGAAAGGTGCTGGGGGCAATCACCTCCTTCTGAGGGCTTGAGGTACTATTTCTGAGGGCCACAATGGACTAGAAGCTGCGTTTAGACACAGGCAATATAACATGGATGAGACAGAAAGACAAATGGTCCCTCTGAAGTGCACTAAGAGGTGGGGAAGTAGACATGAAACAGATAATCGCATAAATAAATCAGGACAACAGTGATAAGCATCGCGCAGGAAAGTCAGGAGATCTATGAGAGAGGATCATAGAGAGGGGTTCATTTGCAAGCTGAGACGGGCTGAAAGGAAGAAACATGAGCAAGAGTTAATTAGAATGTGGTCAGGGTAAGGCATTGACTATGGAACAATATTTATCCATTCAGCAAATATTTATGAGCATATGTTATGTGCTGGGGTCTGGCACTGTGAGGAAAGAGCCCATTGGAGCAGAAACAAAAGAAACAATAGGAAAACTGGGTCAGCTGAAGCCAAGGTGGAGCGTGGCAGAACTTTTAGGACCATGGAGAGCCTCCCGGATTCTGGGAGCTAAGGGAAGACCCCTCCTCCCGGCCGCGCGCCCCAGTGGTCCTCAGAGGATTGAATGTGTCTTTTGGGTTCTTGGTTACCTTAGTAGACATAGTTCTCCCTCCAATAGAAGGCTGATGATCTGGGGGAGGGATGAATAGCCATAGCATCCAAGGGCAAGTGAGTCCTAGAGCTTGATCGTCTATACTAAGCAGACCACTTTGTGGTTTGTGACCTAGGGATTAGCCCATGAGCTCTACTGCATCACAGAGATGCACACATCATGTCCACCCAGCAGACACTGCCCTACACAAGGGAATCAAGGAACCACTTGCCTGAATCCTCCTTGTTTTCAAGGACTCATGTTAGAAGCAGTATGCCTCATCAGAAATTGGACCTTCTCCTGTCCCAGGTAATGAATTTTAATTGATCAAGTAAAGTATACTCTCAATACCAGTTGATTGGCTCAAATGCAAGCTTGGAAGCTAGCAGGGAGGTGCCTTTCAAAGAAGAACACAAAGAAGAATGTGTGGGCTCCTTGCTTCTTCATGAAAAGACAATAGACACCACAGCCCTTTGCAGCAGGGAGGAGAAGCAGCACCAGCAGCTTAAGCTCTACTTAAGTTGCTGAATTAGCTAATGACCCCTTAGGACTTCCAGTAAGCAGGAGACTACCCTTCATTTCCTCTTAAGCCGTTTTCAACTGTGTTTTCTCAAAATTGCAGCCGGAAACATTGTAACTAGCGTGGGATCTCTAAACATTGTAACTGGCATAAGAATCTCTGAACCTCAATTGGTAATGTTTTGTGTTAACACTTCATGAAGCTCACAGTCACCCTACCAGAATTATATAGTTCACACCTACCAACAGCTCTGCACTGAGTGAAATCTGTGTCTGACAAAGCTTTCTTCCTGGTCATCAGACAGACCACTGGACTCATGTCGCAGTCAGAACATTGACACATTATCTGCTCACATGCTACTTTGGGGACCATCTCCCTATGAGGGGGCAGGCTGTGGGGACTTTCTGTTTGACTTAAACCATCACTTAGAAAGTTGGCCACTGAATGAATCTAGATCATTGCTTGGTAGAGTGGTCTGTGAGTAAAGATTTCCAACGGAATAAATGAGCATAGGATCTTCACAAACCAGCATTCCCGCTCTTTGACAAAGTCACAGACACACCCCTTTCTACTAGCTTCAGCTCAGATATTGGGGTTCCCTGGTGGAATGGATTACGGATTGGATTCTCAGAAGTCTGGATGTGAAATTTGCTCAGACTGTACTTGGGCACAGGAACCACTAGGAGGTAACATGGCACATGGCCAGATACAGGGGCACACTGCCAGCCTTCGTCCTTGGGATGCTCTGCTCTGTCTAGCTGTCTCACAAGCCCTGGTTCTCCAAATCCAGCTCTGAAGAAGGCGTATCCTCTTCTAGATATGTCTTCTTCCCCTCCTCTTTCAACTTCCTTTCTTGGGTGTAGGAGTTGTTTGTCTGCCGATATCACATACTCAAAGCTAGAGTTTGCCTGTGGTATAGCATTAAGAGCATGGGGAAATGCTGTACTTCTTAAACATTTAAACAAACTACGGCATTCCTTCAGAACAGTGCCCAGAGTATCAAATAGGAACTTAATGCATTTCCACTTCATTGAGAAACATAGGGAGCTGTGGGGATGGCTCAGTTTGTACAGGGCTTGGTATGCAAGCTTGAGGACCTGAGTTTGATCCCCAGGACCCAAGTAAGAAAGCCATGGTGGTCGTTCCTGTAATCCCAGTGCATGGAGTGGCAGCAGGAGGGCCCCTGGGATACACTGTCCAGCCAGCCTAGCCTATTTGGTGATTTTCAGATTTGGTGAGAGATCCTGTCTCAATAAAACAAGGCAGACAATACCTGAACAAAGAAACTCAAGGCTGGCCTCTGGCCTTCCTATGCACCTTCACACACCTGCATACACGTGTACATATGGGCACACATGAGCACACACATACATGTGTATACATACTCTAATACAGAGGAAGACTCAGAAGAGAGAGGGAGAGAGAGGGAGGGAAGGAAGGAGAGAGGGAGGGAAGGAGATGGGGGGACATTTCCAACTCCTAAAAGAGCTGAATGACCCCTGTACTCCCTTCCTCTTTGATTCCCAGATTTTTCTGATTTGTGGTTGAATTTTGCCTTTTGGGGGATGGATATAAATGGGGCTACATTGCAGGTGCTTTTGTGGGAGTTTTTGTTTGTTTTGACTCAAGACTTTCCTATAGGCCACCACTGCTGCGTGCTAAGGTGCTGCGCTTCCTTTCGTGCTACATATGAAGGAATGAAGGCTCAGAAAGAGCGCTCAAGTACAAGCCAAGGTCACTAGCTTGGATCAGAGCCCGTTTGGCTTGTTGCTATTGTCTCTAGGAAGGCCTATCCCACTGCCCCTACAGCGCCCCCTTGAGGTAAATCAGTGTCCCTATTTTACATGTACACATACCCAGCAGAACCATCATCTGTTAAAAACCCCACCCCACCCTGGTTAAAGCCCTTCCTCATTCTTGGCTCCCAAGTAAAATCCTCTTTATTTTTCCAGCTCTTCCCATCCTGTACTTCTGATATAAAACCTTTCCTGGTTCCACTTGCAATTACCACCTAGAGAAATCTCATCTATTCTGGGAGATTCATTTATGCTTTCACACCGGGGCTGTCTTTTAACACGACTGAATGATCCTCTTCAGGGCAGCCTGCCCCCCTCCCGTTACACCTTTTCAATGCTACAAGGCTTCTGATTCACACCCTCTCCATTGGGAACTCTCAACCTTTTCATGATTTCACCCCATGTGCTGTTGAAATAGATCATTCAAAGCAGAGGGTACTCTGATAAGAGCAGTTGCTCTTGCCTGCCTGGGGCCCCTGGGTTTACCAACAGTTCAGTGTAAGCATCTTCGATGAGGATTTAATTTAGATAATGTAGACACCAGATCTTTATCTACCACCCTGGCCACGTTGCCTCTGGGTAGAGTGAACATAATCCATGGTAGATTTAATCAGAAGCCAAGTGAGGGTGGCTGAGTCTTTAGGTTGTGGCGATAGAATCAGTTTGGAGAGGCAAGACTCTCAATCCAGGTGTGTGACCCACTGTGCAACCTTGAGAATGTCACTTCCCCACTCTGGCTCTAGAGTCAGTCCCAACAGGGAAATGAAGGGAATGTGAACCGACTTAGGAAAAGAAAGTTCTGTGGGAGCTCACCCAGGGACACCACCCTCAACCTTGCAAGGCCTGGCCGCACTAGGGTGGCCGCTGGGCATTTGGATCTGGAGTGTTTACCAAAGGTTTGGTCCTCAGACTGAGGACTTATTGGGAGGTTGTGGAATCGTAAAGAGATGGGGTCCAACTGGAGGAAGTTAGGTCATTGGGGGCATGCCTTCAACTGGCAGTCTCTTTCTGACTCTTTGCTTTTTCACTAACATGGTGAGCAGGCATTCTCACTACACGTGCTTGCTATGGTTGTAGAGCTTGCCACTTGCCAAGCTGGGTCCCCCAGAGCAGGGAATCCTTCCTAACTCACACCATAGTACTGTGAAGACTACACCTAGTGTTTGTTCATTTGATTTGTTGTATGAAAAGACAGTCTAGGGCTTTTCAGCTTCTCCAAGTACCTACATGTTCTGAAAGGATTGGAGTATGTTAATTGACGTGGCCTCTTAGGCCCCACACTTCGTAAATGCTGCCAATCTATTTCTTTCAAATCGAAACACCTTCCCTGAAGGGCGGGCCACTAAGACTCAGAAAGGAAACACAACTTACAAGGCTCAGGAAGAAAAACAAAAGCAGCTACAAGTTTCAGAAAACTCTTTTGAAAACAGTAAGACTCAGGATGCCCTAGCCTCTGGGTTAGGTAAGCAGCAATGATTGTTGCAGAGAAACTCTGAGGCCAGCCCAGCCTCCTGCCAGGCAGGGAGCTCTAGAGAAGCAGTTTGTGTGAATTGTCCCACTGTTAGGGTGTGGGATGTTTCAGGGATGCAGCTGTTTTTTGAGTCACCCATGCTCACGAAAGTAAACCCTTGCCCGTACTCCTAATTAGCCACCCCAATAAACTCACTGGCTTCCTAGGCTCAACTTGGGCGGAGTCATTTCATACACTTACCATCGGTACCCTAACTGTGGTGAATTGACTTTTGTTCTTACCACCCTAGGAAAAGTTACACAGTACCTGACACTCTATATATCAGTTAATATGTCCTTTTGCCTTTACCCCCCACCCCCATTCTAATGCTGAAATGACCATGTGGTGCTTTGGACATGCTTGGCCCACAAGGGTGGTTCTATTAGGAGGTGTGGCCTGATGGAGGAAAGGTGTCACTGTGAAGGCAGGATTTGGAGACTTCCTCCTACGCTCAGGCTCTACCCACTGCAGAAGAGACCCTCATCCTAGCTGCCTAGAAGCCAGTCTTCTCATGTTTGCCTTCGGATCAAGATGTAGAGCTCTCAGCTCCTCCTGCACCATGCCTGCCTGGATGCTGCCACACTTCCTGCCTTGGTGATAACAGACCGAACCTCTGAACCTGTCAGCCAGCCCCAATTACATATTTTCTTTCTAAGAATTGCTTTGGTCATGGTGTCTCTTCAAAGCAATGGAAACCCTAACTAAGATAGACTGATAACTGCCAAGCCATACTCCTTTAAAAAACACCACAGCAACAAACAAACAAACAAACAAACAACAACAAAAACAAACCAGAAAAGGGATGCCTGGCAGAGCAAGGGTTTCTTTGCTTTGTGAAACAGTCTTGCTCTAGGGAGAGGGGGCAAATGTTCACCAGCAGATAAGACAGTTACAAGAAAGGGAGGAGTAAAGAGTCGGGGAAAATGTTTTATTTGGAGGAGGTAGGGGGTGAAAGGGAGACATTGACAGGGAAAGCAAGAAGCCACTGTTATTTGAGGTTTCCGGCTGAGTGCCAAAAATTACAACAGTTGTAGCTGAGGTAGGTGGGTAGAGGGGAAAAGCTAGAGGGAGAGTAAATTCAAACTCCGAGACTTCAGAGTCATACTGAGGTTTCTGGCTTTGCTCAGACTGACTCCTGGAAAGGAGTGAAGAGGTTCATGTTAGCAGGCAGCCTGCCCTACCCCACCCACACCAACCTTCAGAACACTCATTATTTCAGCTCAGGGATGGTCAACGTGTCTTGGATCAAGGCTTAATTGTTCACGTTGTATGCATTTGCACTCGGCTTTTTTTTTTTTAAGCCTCCATTAAATATTTAAGTAGCTGGTCCCTAGAGCATTTAAATTAGGATTTGATTTATGTCAAATTGATTTACACACTCCCTTTGCCAATCAGATCCTCTAGGCAGTCAATGTAAAATTAAGGCCAGGAGATTGAGTCTCACAACTGTGTGGGAAGCTCAGGAAGATGGTGGAAGGGTGGGAACCTAAGTGAAAATAGGTAGGTTCTAGAAGATTCCCCATCCCGACTTTTACTTCAGTTTCATTGGCTAAGTTGGAGGGTCTCACAAATAGCTGCTGTAGCCTGAACATCCCCAAATGAGCTCTCACAGGCTCAGGTTTATATGCCTGGTCCCCAGATGGTAGATTTGCGAATGTTCTGAGAACTTTGGGAGGTGGAGACTAGCTGGAGGAAGCGAGTCACAGTGGGGTAGGTTATCCCCTGCCCAATTCCTGTCTTAGTTTCCACTTCCTGTATGGTGTGATGTGAACTGTGTGGTGTCCCAAACAATCACAAGGGTCCAAGCGATCATGAATACCACTCCATTTTGAGTCGTGACTTCTGGGTCTTGTGGTCACAGACACATCAACCACAGAAAGCTCACAGTGAGCTTTTCGTAACCTCTAAGGTCAGAATATCCAACTTCAAGTGAATCCTGGGTGTGAAATTTCCCACTTAACAGCAATACAAAGTTACAGAAATTCTTCCCATTGCCGCAAAGCATCATGGGACTCTGCTAAAGCTCATGGTCCCAGGATTGGCAATTTGAACCCATTCATTCTGGTTCATGCTCTTAAAGAGTCTTAGAAAATCAATACCCCCCTCTTTCTCTCTGTCTCTCTCTGCTCATAGTATGTCCACACACTACATTGTGTCTGTTAATGCTATTGTTTCTCATTAGCACACAGAACCTGCTAAGTTATCTTTCCTCCATGATGGAGACACTGGGGTTCCAACGGCTTAGGTAACCTGCCCAAGAGAACGAAGCCTGTGGGCTGTGCAGGCTGGAATTCCAGCCATGATCTATGAGGACATTATCCACGAGTCTAGACAACAGAGTGCAGCCACTAATCTGTGGAGAAATGGAACACACAGGCAGGGGAGTGATGCTCAGTGGCTCGATGTACTACATCTCTCGGGAGTGGGGGAGGGAAGCTGGGGGACTGAAATGGATGGCACAAACAGAAAGTTAGCTGAATGGGAGGGAAGGGAGTGGGGATGATGTCAAACATGGGATCAGGAAACCCTTGAAGACAGAAGGACACCAGTGTGGAAAAGAGAGGACAGGTCCAGGGAGGGGAAATGGCCAGGGGGATGACCTGGTTCTCAGTCCTCCATCCACTCAGCAGCTACACCATTTGTCAGTCACAGGAGATAACTACATTAATCTTGAGATTATTTAATGACATAGCTCCCACCTTCAGAGAATTTTATTTTGGTCCTTAAAGATATTAAGTTTGTCTGTTAACTTAACAAGGATCCCATCGAATGCCATCTTCCACAGTATCCCACGGTACTCACAAATGGCACCTCTTGAATGTCTGTGGCCACCCATTTTACGGATGGGAAGACTGAGGTACAGAGAGGGGTCTGAAAGGACTCAATAAAGGCCATCCAGGTAGGAATTACCCCGTGGGGATTCAGACTCAGTTTATGTTCCTCAAACACTTCCACGACATGACATTGAGATGGGGGTTACAAATATACTCTTCAATTTTGGGGAATGAAGTAAATGGTAAAAATACAAACGAAAAGCTGAAAAATAAAAGAATTAAGAGGAAAAAATATGCCAGTGTCTGCAGTGATGGAGGGAAACAGGATAGAGATCCACAGGTGTATGCTTTTTTAATATTTTCTAGCATTGAACTGTGAATTTCGGCATGAGTCTCCTGAGGGAAATGGAGCATCTTGTGCTATTGTCATTACTCTTGGTTAGAGAACTAAGCTACTCCTGAGAAGTGCGGCCCTTGATTCTGCTTCTGTTTAAAGAGAGAATATTCAGCCAGATGTGGTGGCCCGTTCCTGCACTCTGGAGGAAGGCAGAGCCAGGAAGATTGGGAGTTCAAAGCCAGCCTGGGCTAAGCAGTGAGTTTGAGACTCCATAAGGATTTGTCTCTCTAAACAAAAGTTGCCCCTTCAACTCTTACAGGCAAAGGACATGTCTTGCTGTTTGTAGGGTCCATCCTGAGACACACAGGGTGCGTGGTCAGTACATAGTGGGAGGGAGGCGGGGTCTGTTTCTCTTGCTGCCCTAACATCTCCAGAGATGAATGGCTTAACATAACAAACATTTAACCCCTCAATTCTGGAGGCCAGAAGTCTGAAATCAAGCCGATGGCAGTAAAATGGAGACACAGGATGAGTGGTTTCTCTGTTTTCCTGGACTGTTTCAAACTGAATTTTCAGAACGCAAGCACAGAAGCCTTCGATAGGCCTTGTGATGACCTTGAGTGCCTGTCAGAGCTAAAGATCCCTGGGACCCAAAGGTTATGAGTGGGACTTCTTAGCGGACTGCCCTAGCTAGAAGTAAGGGGCACCCAGGATAGTTGGATGAAGCACCGGAAAAATCCCACCATCTAAGTACCCACCAATTCTGCCTGAGTTATCATGAGGAGTGGGGCTGGGTGGAGATGGGGCGGACTCTCTCATGACTTCCAGCTACAGCCAATCAGTGATCAGCTTTTATCGCTAGGTACTCAGGACTAGGAGATAGATGTGAAACTCCTCTATGTCCTTCCCTACTCGTTGACCTATAACCAGCCGTTTCTTTTGCAAACTCAGGTACCATATTAGCTTCTGTGTTTGTCCAGCAGTGGGCTCTGCAGGAACATTCTCCGCCGTGTCCAGATTCTGCTGACTCTAGCACTCCTTGGCTTGTGGCTACACCCTCCATCCTCCTCCTCATGTTTCCATGGCTGCTTCCCTCCGTATTTGTGTCTCTACTCTTCTCATAAGAATCTCGGTCATGGGCTGGCGAGATGGCTCAGCGGGTAAGAGCACTGACTGCTCTTCTGAAGGTCCTGAGTTCGGATCCTAGCAACCACATGGTGGCTCACAACCACCCGTAATGAGATTGGACACCCTCTTCTGGTGCGTCTGAAGACAGCTACAGTGAATTACGCTGGAGCGAGCAGGGCTCAGAGAACAGCCACACACACATGATGGCTCATGGCCATCTGTAGAGTATACTCATACATATATAAAAAAAAAAAAGAGTCTCGGTCATATTGGATTATGGTTTAGTTTTCTCCAGAGGATGCCATTTTAATTTAAATGATACCACCGGCAGCCACTTTATGAACGTACAATATCCGATTCAGAGGTTCTAGGTGGAGATAAATTACTCAGTTAAGGACAGGTCATCAGAGGCAGCCTCTCTGAGGAGGTGACATGTTTCTTGACCTAAAAGCATAGCTGACCCAGCCATCTAGACACACGGAGGAGACAGGGTGAAGTGTGAAGACTTGGTCTTCAATAAAGACGACAGTAACGAGGAGAAGGAAGAGGGGCTGGCAGGGGCTATGCCGGGGTGGAGCAGAGCAACGTCATGAACTGATTTGGTTTATGTTTGATCATGCTGGTCACCACGCGTGGCACACCCCGTAGAGAACACTGCAAACCCCAGAGTGGTGTGTGCCGATGTCCTTTAAGTCCAGATGAGAAAGACTGTCAGGTTTGTCCAGTTCCAATGCGGTAGAGATGGGAGACAATGGGTCCTCACTGTGTCTGTCACTGAGAGACTTGTAGATGACTCAGTTCTATACTGGGGATAAAATGATGATCCTGCCATCCCAAGTATTACATCTGACCTGTCTCTCTTTTCCTGTAGCTGCCAATCTTCATTCAACAGATGCCTAGTCTTCTACTCTATAGCCACATTTATAATTCAGCCTCACTCAGTTCAGCTGCTCCATTACGTTCCACATGTTTATGACAACAACCGTGTACTGCTCGTGAATCCCCTACTGCTGGTGTACTGCCCGTGAATCCTCTACTGCTGAGCACTTAGGTTTGTTTCTGATTTCTCAGCGTTGTATCAGTGCTTCAATAAAGATGAACACAAACATTAATCCAGTTGTTCATTTATTTGATTTATTGAACAGAATTTATGCATGTGTTTGAGGGTCCTTCCAGAAAAAGAGGGATGTAATTGGGGTGCAGAGTATTTTTGCTCTCAGAGGACTGTACGGATCTACACTGCACAATCCAAAGGTTTCAGGGGCCTTAGGAATGGTCTGTTGCCAAGCAAAAGGGCCTGTCTTTTCTTTCTGCAGCAGGACAGTCCCAAGGATCCCCTTCCCGCCTCCTTCCTTCCTTCTCTGCCCTCCTAAATTTAAATTTTTAACAAGGCTGAAAGCCATATGCCACCTCGTGCCTGGTCTCTTAAAACACAGAATGACATTTTTTAAGAAGGGGACCCGACTGCCAAGTGCAGCTTGGATCTGGAAATAGCCCAGTCCTCCTGGAAGACCATTGTCTCTCCTGGATGACTGTCCTTTGATCCCGGCCAGGTCCAGCAGGAGGAGAGATTATGACCTCTTACCTGCTCTGACTCATAGCCCTCCATCTGTTCCCACAAAATCTTGATGCAGAGACCGAAAGCCAGAGAGGCTTGGGGAGGAGATTAGATCTCACATGCCCCCTCCCCCAGCTTCTTATCCCTTCTCCAAAAGCACCTACCAGGAGTTCATCTGTTCTCAATCATAAACTTTATCAGAAATGATTCATAAGAAGTTTTAAGCAACAAGCAATAAAATGAATACTTTCTTTAATATACAAAGAGCTTTTACAAATTAAAAAATATTAATCCTGATCTACTGAACTAATGAAAGACATGAGAAGACCACCAGAGAAAAACTCAAAATGGCCAAAAGAACACTCAACGGTCTATGCTTTCTGCTCATTACTAAATGAAGACCGATTAGACAAAGGAAAGATGGAACAGCAGTTAAGAGCATTGGAAGCTCTTGCAGAGGACCCAGGTTCAGTTCCCAGCACCCACATGACAATCATAGCTGTCCCTGATGCTGTCTGGATGCTATTTATAGGAGGGCAAAATACTACAGAAAACCAAACTAGGTCATTGACCCTATAGTGTCGCTGCACCTTGAAATCATGCCTGTTACATATAAGCAACATGGCATTCCCACTGTTGGCCTGTTTTCCACGGCTCCCTCTGTAATTCCACCTGTGGCCTGGTGCACATTGGGAGCAGATAGCATTGGCTCCCAGGTGGATATGATTCACCTCCTGGCCTCTTCTCTGGAGACCTCCTCCAAAACTAAAGGGAAATAAATTATTCAGAGGAGACTTAGGGGATATTTCAGCTTTTGTCTTCTTTTCAGACTAGGAGTTTTTAGTCATGTTTGTTGACCACATCCCCCCCAGCCCCCTTATATCTATCTGTGTATATGAGTGTCTGTATCTTGTCTTCTGTCTCTTCTGCTTGATCTTATCTGCTGCTGATGCATTCTGTTCTCTCTCTCTCTCTCTTCCTCTCTCTCTCTCTGACTCTCTCTCTTTCTCTCTCTCACTCTCTCTCTCATTGGTTGGTTCATCCTTTCATTTCTAGCCTTTTTCATGAACACAGGAAGATCTCAAAGCAAGGAAAGTGTCATCAATTGGGACCAAAAACTAGGAATTCTTGGGCTGGGGAGAAGCAATGAACAGAAAGTGGGAGTATGGTGCTGGGGAGGTGGCTCAGTGTGGAGGAGTACTTACTATGCAAGGATGAAGTCCTGGGTTCAAATCCTCAACACCCAAGTGAAAATCTGGCTCTGACTACATACTTATAATTCCTTGCACTGTCAGGGGTGGAGGCAGAATTGGTGTGGTTTGTTGGCTACTAGCCTGGCTCCAGGCTCAGGGAATGATATGGAGAGAGAGAGAGAGAGAGAGAGAGAGACAGAGACAGAGACAGAGACAGAGACAGAGACAGAAAGAGAGGGAAGGAGAGAGGGAGAGAGACCGAGAGAGACAGAGACAGAGAGAGACAGAGAGAGGGAGACAGAGAGACAGAGAGAGACAGAGACAGAGGGATAGAGAGAGACAGAGACAGAGAGAGACAGAGACAGAGAGAAAGAGAGGGAGGGAGAGAGGGAGAGAGACAGAGACAGAGAGACAGAGACAGAGAGAGAAACGCACACTTAGTGTCCTCCTCTGGCCTCCACACACGCATGTACATGTGTTACCCACCATTCATGCAAGCACATAGAAAAGGAACAGAGGGGCCTTGCAGAGAACTATCAAAGAACCATGGGGCTACCATGAAAGGCAAAGAAAGGCAGGGGCCACCATGGGGCCACAGGGAGTCAGCCCACTGCAAACAGAGGTACTACAGAAGAAAGACCAGGAGCCCCAGGGAACAAAGATGATCTTGGCAGAGTTTTGTTTCCTTTTTTGACAGACAAGTCAAAGAATAAGAAAAAAAAATTGTGATCTTTGCAATCATTACACAATAGGGAAAGATGGTGTGTGGAGACAGGGCTTGTGGCAGGAGAGAAGCGTTTGAAGAAAGTTCTGTCTCCCTGGGATGTTGCTATGACAGGGGACATCCTCCTGAGAGTTACGTCATGGGAACCTTGATGAGAAAGATGTATGGGCAAGTGCCAGCTCGGATGCCAGGTTACGGGGGAGTGTTGGGAGCTCCTGCGGGCAAGCTCTGACTCATTTCTCTGGTGAGGAAGTGACCTGTGGCAAGCAAATGGAAAAATACTTGCTATAGATGAGTGAATGGGCCTGCCTTCCTGTAGGGCAGATGACGACTTTCCCTGATTATCCCCATGTGTATCCTACCGGCTATACCAGAACATGGTTTAATGTGCATCTTACAAACATGGCCACTGAGGGTGCCTTTGATGCTACTCCATCCACTCTCAGAACAGTGACAAAACCTTCAGGGATTAATATCTCATTTAATCACAATTAATTTAATTTAATCTTAAGTCCAGCATAGGAAGTTGGACCCTAGGGCTTAGAAAGATGGAACGGGTAAGGGAGGAAGCTGGAGAGATGGGACAATGGTTATGAGCACTGGCTGCTCCTTCAAAGGACTGAAGTCAGTTCCCAGCATCCAGGTTGGGTAGCTCACAGATGCATGTAACTCTGGCTCCCGGAGACCCAAGGGCCTCTTCTGGACTCTGTGCATGAACATGTACACACACACACACACACACACACACACACACACACACAGAGAGAGAGAGAGAGAGAGAGAGAGAGAGAGAGACAGAGAGACAGAGACAGAGAGAGAGAGAGAGAGAGAGAGAGAGAGAGAGAGAGAGAGAGAGAGAATTCCATTTTCAAGGAAAGGTATAGCAATTCACTCAAGGCTGTCCAGCAGGGAGTGGAAGCGTGTGGCCCTTGGTAAGTCCCCAGGTACAGTCACTAACATAGCAATGGCTGACGGTGCCCTTGTGTGAGGTGTGCTCATCTCTAGATTTGATAAGAAGCCTGAGGTCAGAGCACACAAACTCCAACTGAGCACTGCCAGACCCCCAGCCCTGTGCCCCTTCCACTCTGCCAATCTCTCCAACCTCAGAGTAGGACACGAGACAAGACTTCCTGTGGCTTAGCCATCTTCTGTTTGCACACTTTGTCTTATAGGCCTTAAAATGTCAGCATTTCTGGTCTTTCTGGCCAGCATCCAACATAGTCAGGAATGCATGCCTAGCTCAGTGGTCGCCAGTACTGGAGACTTTTGCTACCCCGGGATATCTGGCATGGTCTAGAGAGAATTTTGATTGGCACAACCCAGAGGGAGGGTGGTGCTAATGACACTCCTTGAGTGGAGGAGGGATACTGCTAAGGATTCTGCAGTGATGGGGCAGTCAGTCCTCCACGGGGGGGTGGGGGGGGGACTGGTCTGCTCCCAAGGCCCAGGCTTCAGAGGACTGCCTGTGGTTACTTGTCATCTATCCTTCTTTTTAAAAGAACACACACACACACACACATATACATATATATGTATATATATGTATGGGGTAGGATCAACTCATCTCAGAAAGCATTTTCAGAGCACCTACTGTGTGCTGGGCACAGGGCCTGAGGCTTTCTCTACACACAGCAAACAATCTCCCACTGCTCAAGACTCCACGGCTTCCGCAGTGAGAAGCTGGAGAATTAAGAAGGAAAAGGAGAACCCCAGGAAAGATGCTTGTGAAAACCGGTTCCCTGGCCCTGTGCACACCTTCTCTTGTGTTTAGTTAGCCTCAGGCTTGCATCCAGCAAGCACCTGTCCCTCCCTGTCTTCTTCTCTCTGCCACAGCACCTGGTATATAGCACTCAATAGGCAGGTGCCTTTGCTGCAGGAATCCTCCCCTTGTTAACCTCCCTGAGAGCTGGTATCCAATCACCACAGTCAGAAGAATCCCAAGGCTCAAAAAGGTGTGAGGCAGGTGATAGAGACTGTAACTTACAGCAAGCCAATCAGAGCCTCAGAACTCTACCGTAACCATAACTGGGGTTACGGTTAGTTCCAGGACTGGCACTGTGACAGGCTCCTGGCTGTTAATGACTGAAGCTGGGGGACTTGGGACAATGGGAAAAGAAGGACTTTGCAAATTCCAAACCTTTACTCTGTTCAGGGTTTGAGAGGCCTGGCTCTTTTGAGCCTGGGAGTCCATGCCCTGCCCCAATCAGTCTGCACACCCATGCCTTCTTACCTGGTAGGCTCTCCTACCACTACCTGCCACCCACCCCCACAGTGGCCCAAGGGCCAGGGTGCTGAGGCTGGGGAGTGGGGTGAGGTACTTAGTTCTCCAGTTTGGGTTAGGCTGTCTTCTCCCTGGAGTGAGGCACTAAAATTTTGCTAATGATTGTATCTACAACCTGGAGTAAGCAAGTGCGTGTGCGCATCTGTGTGTGTGTACCCGCGCGCGTACACGTGCTCACATGTGCACTCCCGTCTGTGCACACCAGGCTTTCAACCTCACCCCACCCTGTGGATTCATTACAGATTTCTCTTGGTGGCGCTGAGGGGTGGGAGGGGACAGACCAGATGGCAGACAGGGGGGAGGCGGTCGGCTCTGCCTCCTCCTCCCCTCACCGAGCAGATGCCCTCTGAACGAGGCCTGGAGGCACAGGCAGGATTAGAGGGGGAAACTCCGTATCAATTAGTGTCAAAGGCCGGGTGCTGGAGGGGGGAGGGGCGGCCAGTTGGCTCCGGCTGATGGGGGAGGGACCAGAGAGCGGGATGGAGGAGGGGATGCCCTGCATAACCCACAGGGGCTAAGACAGATTCACCCTTACATAATTGGGGCAGCACCTGCCTCTCCTACAAGCCTAAAGAGGAGAAAGGCCAGCTTCCATCTTGCAGCTGGAGGCTTGGGCTAATCCTGTTCCAGCCGGAATATTATGAGGTGCTGTTAATGTTTTTGCCATTAAATAACATTAGATTTACACAATACTAATAGGCATTAGGTTGCATTAATCTTCTTCATATTCTTGCGGCTGGAAGTACATTTTAAAAAAAATCTAACATCGAATGACTATTATTAATCTCGCCGATGAACACTGCGTGCATGTGGGCCAGACACTAGTGAGATTCCCGTTTAATCCTCTCAGTGGCCTGACAAGATTTTTGTTTTATGGACAAAGGAACTGGAGCCCAGAGAGGGGAGTCAGGATGCCTAAAGCCACACAGCCAATAAGGATGGGCTGCCGTTCTTACTCAGGACTGAG
>NW_022196905.1:109899529-109907311 GCF_008632895.1 Mastomys coucha
AAAAAGCAGGAATTTTTTTCCTGCTACATAAGTGTCACGGAGTACTACGTGGGCGTTAAAAATGGTGGGTGAGATGAACAGGGATGGCCTTGTAGTTTACATGTGTAATCCCAACACTTGCTAGGTTGAGGCAGGAGGATTGCCATGGATTCTAGACCAGCTTAGGCTGCCTGGCAACTAGCAGGGGGCCGAGGTTACAAAGCAGTGCCTAACCCTGTATTGTCAAATTATTCTAAGTGATCAGCCCTCTTCCAGGTTAGTGAAGGAACAGTGTACATGGGAAGAAATAAATAAGGAAAAGAGATATTCCCGAGTCACGTGATACTATGATGTCTTTTCCCCCTTCTTATACATCAGCGTTTACAAAGCTAACTGTTAACAAATGCTGACCTTATCAACGGTCTCCCTCTCCCCTGTCCTGTTCAGCTGGCTGTGGTGAGGATTCAGGGCCTGGCTCTGCACCCCGGGGTGTCCCACCCAAGCCAGGGGCGGTCTGTGGATCTGAGCATAGGATCGGAGAGCAAACCAGAGTCCACAACTCAGCTGTACACGCAGCCACTTCTGTCTGGTTCCGGCTGGAATCAAAGCTCCTAGAGGCTCAGGGGCTGCTGGGGAAGTAAGGGTTAACGCACAAAGCCATAAACCTGACCCTGGGGTGGCCCACTTAGGCGACCATCTGCCAGCAGGCCTGCTGCCAATCACAGACAGACCCTGCCTTCTGCAGGCTCCTCTCAGCCCACACAGCAGCCCACCCGCTCCCTAGCCTTGGCCTGTGTGTGTCTGCAGCCAGGGCGCCTGGCTGCTCCCTTCCGTCCCTCCCCCACCCCAGCAGCCACATCGGTCTCTGAGACCACGGGGTCACCTGAGTTTCCCAGCTCGATGTTCAGACTCCTGAGGGAAAAGGCACCCACCCCACCCGAACACACACAGCCTGTTGACTCCAAAACCTCCGCCCCGCCCCAAGGCAGAAACTCCCTCAGAATAAGCCCAGGAGCCAGAGGCGTTGCAAATTTGTATCCCATTCCCAAGGAGCGTTAAAGGAACTCAGGGAACCAGGTTCGAATCTCCACCCAGCTTCCGCTCTGTCCACAGCAGGAGAGCCCAAGGCTTTCAGCACTCTGAGCCCCAGGAAGTGAATGGGGGTGGGGCAAGCGTTTAGCACCTCTTTTTCAGCGCTGTCACTCTGATACCAGGCCAGCATCAGAGCCCAGGCAGACCAGAAGACAGGTGAGAAAGGAGTTAAGCTGAGAGGCAGGTGGAAGAGGATCGAAGCCTTGGAGAATGCCCAAATGTCAACCCAGCAGCTCAGGACTGACAGCCAAGAGGAGGGAGGGAGGGTAGGAAAAGCTCCCTGGAACAGATGGGCTAGCCAAGGCACCAGGGGGTTGAAATGGCCATCGTGATCGTAACATCCCAAATTCCTCTGGTACATCCTTGTTTCCAAAGCTCATTCAAATCCATTATCTTATTGGAATCTCACAACTTCCCTGGACAGTAGATGGTCAGCGGCTGTGAGACCCATCTGGCAGGATGAGGCAATCGAGCTCAGAGAGGTTAAGCATTTTACACAAGGTCACACAGCTCATTTGTAGTCAGAATGCGGAACAAGAGAGTTGGGTCAAATCCCAGAGCCAGCCAGCTGTGTATTTGGAATCCCATCCTCTTGTGTTCTAATCTGGTACCCTTAACCTTATTTATCTACTGATAAAAGGGCCACAGAAACAATAATAAAGCCAACGCATACCGCTCACTTAGTGGTAAACACTGCTTTAAGCACCCCATGTATATAGTATTTCATTTAATACCCATTTCGGCCTTGTGTGGCAGCTGCATTAAAGCCTAGTTTGAAATATGCATATAAATGAATAAGCAATAAAAGTCCTACGAGGGGCCTGCTGTGGGGGCTCCCCAAATCTTATCTGTCTTAGAGGGTGGGGATGACAGGGGCACTGGGAAGAACACTTCTGTGCAGAGAGCTTGAAGCCAATGAACTGTGGCCTGTAGAAGCCAAGGTCCCATTTTTTTTATAGATGGGAAGTCAGTGGAGCACCCCAGTTTTAAAGCTGTGTCCTTCAGCAAGTGAGGGCCGTCGTGTGAGCCTTGGTCTCGTGATCTGTCATGTGGAGTTGACGGTCATGTCAAGCCACTGGAGCCACTGATGAGGCTCATTCATCTCTGGGTGCATGCTAAATACCACTGCAACACAGGAGAGTAACTGCAGAGAGGAGGCTCCTCATGTTGCTGAAGAAGGGACAGGAACCCGGAAAGGCACAGTGTGGCTTGGGGACAACTGGGAGAACTTCCTCTATCCAAGTACTACACACCAGCTCAGTTTCTGCCCCACCCCCAACAGGAAGAAACTGAGTGAGTCTGGGGTATCCTTGTAGAGTGCACACAGTCTTTATCTTGCACATCAGTTCTGACTCCTCTGGTAAACTAACTTGTGAAGCAGGCTTGAGCCCGACCAGGCTGCGGACAGTCTCCAGTCCATTTGGAGCCCTTCTGGTTCTGATGTACCTTTTTGCCAAAACAGATGTACTGGCAACATCTGTTAGCCACTGGGTACAAAAGGGAGTCTGAGGGGCACAGAGAAATCCAGCGGAAGCCAGGCCTCCCAGAACACACCACTGTCAAGAGCAGCTGCTTCAAACCCAGCACATCTTTGTAAAAGGGCAAGCTGGGAGAAAGCTTGCCTCTGTGGGACCCTTGCATCTGCTCTGTAGATGTGTGGACACAAAGGGGGATCACATGTCATATAGAACGATGCTCTGTAGGAGGCAGATGACAGCCAGGGGCTGGTAGCACAGGAGGCTGAGGCCCCCTTACCTCAGCATTTCACCACAATGGGGGCTTTGAAAAGGAAAGGGTGGTGGAGGTCCCAAGACTATTGAGAAATAAATGTGGAAGGGTCATGTGAAAAAGAGAGACTCAAGCCCCCTGGGGAACTTGCAGAAGGACCAGGCCTTTCAGAATTTCCTCACTGTCTTTCTACTGCCTGGGAAGACAACTCCTTCGGTCTTAGCTATGAGGTACCTCATTTTTAGTAAGTGACCCCCACTTTATAACCTCCACAAGCCTCCAAAAATATCCAAGACCCACGAGGAGGGGAGGGGGAGAAAGAAAAATGGAACTGGAGACATGTGTATAAAGTCATCCTTAATTTAACCCCCGAGCCACATGATGACTAACTTCCACCCTTCACACAGTGTGTCTGTGTGAATCAAGGGTTAAGGGTGCCATGGAGCCCTGGGCCACTGGAACTCAGGACGGGATGGGATCAGGAAGGTTCTGAGCTTAACTATGGCCTGTGACTGGAGGGTATAAGCAGCTTGGGGGGTGGGGTGGGGAGAGGAAGTGGCTCAAGTGGATTGCTTCCATTTCTTTGTCTGATTCTTGGCCACAATGGTACCTGGAGCCTGTCCATCTTCCCCCATGTCACTCCTCCTTGACCCAGAGGTGCAAATGTAGAGATCATGAACATCACTGTGACATGGTGCTTATGAAACCAAGGCCAGAAGTTAGCCCTCTGCTGGACTGCCTATAGCTAATGTGATTCTGCATGATCCTAAATAAGCTACAACATCTCTACGGGCTCTAGCTCTCTGGACAGAAAAAGGAAGACAATGAAGATGTAGCTGTGAGAATGACACTGTATGATTGAATAAACACTCAGTAAACTCTGGGTATGTTTCCATTCATTTTCCTACCATCTTGGCTTCTCACACTAGGGAACAGTCACCCTCCATTACAAGGGTGGGGATCAGCTCTCTCAGCATCTAGAGCCGATCACTCACACACGGTCACTGCATCTGGATGGCCTAGAGTTCCAGTAGTGGTTGTTGTCATTGAGAATGGTATGGAGATGAAGGCCATGTCCTGATAAGGTTTGTCAGTCACTCTCCTGTTCCTGAGGGACAGATGTCTATGATAAGCAATTTTAAAGGAAGACAGGTGTATCTTAGCTCCAGGTCTCTAAGGAGTCGATATTTCAGAGGAATTGGTCTATGCCTGGCTCTGTTGTTATGGGCCTGGGGTGAAGTGAGAGCTTTAATACAGAGATCTCATGGAACAAGGATGCTCACTGGATTTTGCCCAGAAAGCAGAAAGGCAAGAAGTTTCCAAAAAGCCTGGCTTTTTGAGACCTACTGTCTCCAAACAGACCCTATCTACTAACAGCTGTGACTTTATCAATGTATTAATCCTCTGATGAAGTCAGAGCCCTCAGGGTCTGACTCAATCCCCAATCAGATGAGTCACCTGAGTAATTCTACCTGGGACCTGAACCATTCCTTGGTTCCATGTATCCAGGCCATATATACTGCCCCACCCCCCTGAGTTACTTAATAGATGGCAGGGTTACTAGGTTGACTATCCGGGTCTCGTCACAAGGCTGAATGTCATGTAATCTTTATTACTCTCGGTACCAAAGAACGCACAATTATATGTGCACTTTAGGTCCAAATGTGCGTATACAGTCAAGAGGTACCTCATGGGGACACAGAATATTATTTATCAGAATGGGAACATTGGGAACATCAGAGATTTGGGGGATGAGGCTTGGGTCCCATGGCTGGATCACATTAAGCACTGTCCAGTTGCCCCTGTTTCAAGCTGCTTCTTGAGAAAGCTCACAGCAAATGTAATTACAGCTCAAGGCATAGCTCCACATGGCTGGATGGTTTATAATCACAGAATCTGTGTTTGAACGGCACACACACCTTCCGTCTTTCTTTGTACTTCTCTGGGAGATGCCTCTTGTACTTAGAACAGTATTACTCAGCTGTAGCCTGTGCATAGGTCTAACAAATGCAGACCAACAGTCCTGGAATCATCATTACGAAGCAGCCACAGAAATCATGGGATCTACAGCTTTCAGTTACTAATACTTTGAGGATGTGTATGGTTTCCAGTGTGTGTGTGTGTGTGTGTGTGTGTGTGTGTGTGTATGGGTAGGTGCTACATATAAGTGGATGTTATACTTTGGCTACAGATGACAAGGTCAACTTTAGCTAGTCTCCTGGCAATGGCTCACACCTAACTTTAAGGAGAACCAGTCTGAGAAGTAATACTTTCTCCTGGAAGACGGCCTGAGGTGTGTGGCTGAGTCTAGATGGTGTACATCTCTGGTGTGTGCCTGTGAGGGGCTCATTCCCAGTTTGATGTCTCCAGTCTGCACAGAAACCTTGCGGGAGATTGATAGGTCCTATTCTGTGGCTGATAAAACTCAGGCTTGAGAGGGTGAGATCACACAGAGGAAGCACCCTATTAGGTTCCATGAGTCTGGTGCAATATGCTGTGTGCCAAAGTACCGCACAAAGCTCAGCCCAGAGCACAGAAGGGAAGTACTTCCCAAAGCTTGGCATTATTTTTAAAATGTTTTAAAAGTCAGAGTTTTACTATATAGCCCTGGCTGTCCTGGAATCTCTATGTAGAGCAGGCTGGTTTTGAACTCACAGAGATCTGCCTGCCTCTGCCTCTACAGTGCTGGGATTAAAGGCATTTGCCACCATACCTAGCTAAATCTTTATTTACTGTTACTATATATGAGTATGGGCAAGGGTGGGGGAGGGTGCTATGAAATACTAGCCTGGACATGAATCCCTGCCAGAAGAAACAAACAAACAAACAAAAAAAACCAGAAGAGCCCTCCCCCACCCTGACTGCCTTGTAGGTATTGTGAATTAAATGAATGGACACACCTGATAGACTCAGATGTAATGCCTGGCGTGATGGCCATTTTCATAAATAACTCCTACTTTTCACATCTCGGAAATGGAAAGGAAAAGCAAGTCTCCTTCTTTCCCAATGATCCCATAATTTGGAACTCTTTAAAAATGCACTGCACAATTCTGCAGATAAGATAAATCACCCTTAAGCTTCACACAGGCAGGACACAGCTGTGGAAAGACACAGCAAGAGAGAATCAGGCCCCAGGAGCCCACACACCCACATACACCTTCTGCGTGATACTCGGGTGCTCCAGGTGAGACAAAGCTGGCATGGTCCAGACTCGAAGTTCCAGGGTCCCAGCAGTGGATCTGGCTTCTGCAGCTCCCTAGCACCCTGCTGGCAGCACATCAAGCCAGAAATAGCGCCTGGATGCAGGACATGTCCTCCATCACTCGCCTAAGGTGACTGTGAAATGTGAACTCTCGGCTCAGCATTCTCATATTCATCAGCCCATGTCCTGCTTGCTCCTCCAGCTCTTCACACCCCCCCCCCCCCCGCAGAGAGTTCAAACAACGCCCCCCCCCCACTTCCAAGATGCTCAAGTCTCCTAAATACTGCCCCACATTTAGCTTCTCCGGCACTCCATGGCTCAATAAATGCTTACTGTCCACCCAGCATGTGCCAAACACCAAGGTGCATGCTTTCCCGGTACATGCATACTACGTCCTGTTATCTCTGAGTCCTCACCCACCCTGATCCCACCCTGGGGTGTTGAACACTATAGATTCACAGTTCTCAGTAAATGTGAGTCATGTCCTGAGCCTTGTGCTGTGATGGGAGTGTGGAGATGAATAAGACAAAGGCCCTTGGCCACATGTATACATCCTTGCAGTAATTAAGAGGTTCCACCATGATTCTCTATTGACACTTCTATCTCTCGGCCTAGTAGTTTATGTATTTAACAGTAATTATCAGAGCTGGTTAGTCACTGACTAGCTTCTTTAATCTAAGACCAATGATATCTAGCCTTCTGTGATACTGTTTGCTCCTCTGCAAAATGTGTTGTGGTAGAGAAATGTTCATTCTGTAATGGACATTAAATAAGATATTGAATGAGTAAGCATGGTATCAATGGCATGCATGGTGGTTCCTCAATAGTGACCAGTTGATGTGAGTCCTCAAAATAGCACCCCCTTCCACAAGGAAGCCATGTATATCATGTGCACCACAGCCTCCTTATCCTGTTCCAGTGGCAGACATCACTAATGGATCTTAGACAGTGTGCTATAGCCTCCTTATGCTGCACCAGTGACAGGCATCATTAATTGATCTTAGATACAACCCCAGAAGCTACCCCAACACAGTGAGCATCTACAGAGCTCTGCCATCCTGTTCTTAGCCCCATAGTTCAGTATGTTGTGACTCTAAGGAACATCTCCTTTCTCTTGGAGCACTCTCCTTGGCTGTTGGGATAACCTCCCCAGCTACTGAGTCTTAGGCTCAAGTATGTTCAGGAGGTGCCAGTTAAATGCAGGCACCAAACCATACACTCTGATCAGCACAAATTCATCCATTCTGCCGACTTGCTGATCATCTTGGAAGTCACTTTTCATCACCAGATAACTTTCCTCTCTCAGTTAAAAGAATGTTGCATGGGAGTGTGATGATGGAAAGCTGGATGGCTGGCATCTCCGGGGTGTGTCTTTGTACTGTGGCTCTTCTCTGAAGCTCCGTTATATCCATGCATCTATATCTGCACAGTGGAGATGCAGTCTCAGAGGCCTGGGGGCGGGGTTTAGGGACTAGTGCATGTGCAACGGGATAACACTTTAAGATACTGGCCTCTGTGGATTTCTTGCTCTCTCTCTATTTTCCCTGTTTAGTCAGGTTGTGGCTCTACCCTCTCTGCCCAAGGAGGCTGTGTCAAGGCTGCAGACAGTAAGGATATAAACACATCTAAGTGTTTGCTTTTCAGGAGCCCTGAAGCCCTTGGCAGGGGGTTCTTAGGAGAGAGGCTCAAAAAAACACAAAAGAAGAAAGAGTCCCCTGAGCAAAGAGATTGCTTCTAAGTAGGGAGAGAGAAAGGGAGAGAGATAGAGAGATGGAGAGAGA
>NW_022196905.1:109907474-109951531 GCF_008632895.1 Mastomys coucha
GAGAGGGAGAGGGAGAGAGAGACAGAGAGGGAGAGACAGAGACAGAGAAAGAATGACAGAGAGAGAGACAGAGAGGGAGAGTGACAGAGAGGGAGAGGAACCAGTCAGGTACCACAGGGGCAGACGTGATGTACATCACCATTATCACATGTTTCAACTGATAGCCAACGGCTAGAGCTTGACTAGGCTGGGCAATCTTGGGCAAGTAGAGTAACCTCTCTGAACTTGTCTTCACTTGCAATATGAAGGCTGTTTTCAATGTGTGTGGAAATAAGTGGAAATGGACGGTAAACTCTGAGCTTAAGAAATATCTACTTGCCCCACTGTCTACTTCGTTTCTGGGTCTATGCCTCTCTAGGATGTCATATTGGAGTTTAAGTCTGGTCAAGGACACACATGAAGGTCACAAGCAATGGTTCTTGGCCTTCCTAATGCTTCAACCCTTTAATATAGTTCCTTGTGTTGTGGTGACCCCTCCACCATAAAATTATTTTCATTGCCATTTTACAATGGTAATTTTGCTCTTGTTATGAATTATAATGTAAATGTGACCCTCATAATGTAAATGTCTGATATGAGGCTCCTGTAGGGTCATGACCCATAGGTTAAGAACCCTGCTCTAGAGAGATAATTAATTAGTGAGCATTTGCTGCTCTTGCAGAGAATTTGGGTTCCACTTCTGGCACCTACACCTCACAGTGGTCTATAACTTCAGTTTCAGGGAATCTGATGCCCTCTTCTGGTATCCATGAACACCAGGCATTCACATGTGAATGCAGGTGAAAGACTCAAATACATAACATAAAGCTAAGTATGTCTTTAAAAAGGAACGAGTATGAACCACAGCTAGCACCATCTGTCTCCTTTCCCCTGAAAATGTAGCCCATGTGTGAGAATGGAGGTTTTGAGCAACTTGGTGAAAGCCATACCTTGCTGGGCTCAACATAAAGACAGGTGAGAGTCCAGGTGACAGTGTGAGCCCCAAGTGTCACCTTCAAGGCTCCCAAGGCTCCTTGAGTCACTTCACTTCAGGTGTGGCCTCAGCTCTGTCTCTGACAGCGGTGACTGCCAGTCTGTTCTCTCACAGCTAATTATTTATAAACATGTCTCCCAGACCCTAGTGTAAGCAGCTTCAGAATGGAGGTGTTTTTATTAATTGCTAGGCTTTGCTTGTGATAGGAGATCAATGCTGGGTGAAGGCATGGGTGAGTAACCGAAAGCCAGATGTGAAATTCCTTGACATAGATTTAAGGGAAAGGACCACGGCAAATGCTGTGATTTTTTTTGTTTGTTTCTGACAGGAATAAAATAACTACAGTCATGGAAATCTTCAGAGGAAAAATAAACCCAGAGCAGAAAGGAAACCGGGGGTCTCTGTGTTCTGGCTGCTCTTTAGGTTTTGAAACAGCATCTTGCTCTCTATTCAGGCTGAACTTGAACTCCTGAATCTCCTCCCTCAGGCTCCCAAGCGCTGGGATTACAGGCATGTCCTACTGAGCCTGGCTGCTAAGTGTTTGGGATTAGAAGATAGAAGCAGATGACCTGAACTGTTAACTTTTTATAATTAGTTAAATAAATAAAGTAGATGCTCAATTAGTATCGGTTGGATGGGAAGATGGAGAGATGGGTATACGGACGAATGGGTGAGGAGATAGATGGACAGACAGATGGATGGATAGATGAACAGTTGGGTACAGAGATGGATGGATGAATGACTGAGTAGATGAAAGAGTAGAAAAAGAGTAGGCTGGAAACATGAATTCATGGAGATATAATTCTCCTGCATATTGAATGAATGAATGAATGAATGAGTGAGTGAATGAATAGGTAGATAAAGGGTAGATGGTTGAAGGACAGATGGATGGATAAGTAGATGATAGATAAATAATCAATGGATATACAATGAGTGAATGTACTAGAAATAAAATAAGGGCTGGGCCAAGTTCTCAGCAATCATGAAGAATTTTATATGTGAAAACTTACCACAGCTGCTGGGTCTTGGTGAGCTAGCCTGGGGTAGATGGTACCTGGGCCTAGGTGAGCTTAGGCTAGGGTAGGTGGTCTCAGTAAAACTTACTCTCCTTGTCTCTATTTCCTTGGGAAGCTTGCTTAGGCTGCGACATTAATGTAGCATCAAACTGACAAGTCCCCAAACAGCAACATGAGGCAATGCCCAGTGAATGGATGTCCTGAGCCGTGTTCTCTCTCGTGCTCCACTGTGGCACCATGATGGAGCAGGATGGAGCCACATATTGAGGAGGGAAGCAGTTTGTCAAGAGCTTCGGTGTTTCCATATGGTGCCCCGATTTCCTTCCTGTGTCTGCTGAGCAAAGCAGGTGTTCCAGACAGTGTTACCAGCCTAAGATTCAAACCCTAGCTCGTATATTACCAAGCTCAGTGACCTTAGGTAAACCGCCTACCTCTCTGATTTTCTCAGCTACAAAGTGTCACAGTACCTAGCTACCTCAAAGGACAGCTTGACTGCAGATAAAGCATGTTGCTCAGGGTTAGGCAAATGCCAAAATACTCAAAAACGATCCCCTGTAGTTAAGATTATGTTATTTGACAGATGAATTCTGGGAGTGGGGAGATCGGGATTTCCTTATACTGTGTGGCTTGGGCATTTCCCATGACTATCTTTTTCCACCTGTGTAGTCACAGATAGACTTCTAGAACTCTCAGGTTGAAGGTTTACCCTGATCATTGTATCTTCCTTGGCTCACACTCAAATTCACACTCAAATTCTCTCTGGACAAGAGTCTGAGTAGCAGAGAGCAACCATGTCCAATACCCAAGTCCCACGGAGGGTCAGTAATCAATCAGCCCATCTCTGTGTAACAGACTAGACTGCTGGGCTCAGGGGTAGCTAAGGACATGGTCTTGGCCACACCGCTTTACCCAGAGGACTGGAGCTCTCCTAGCTGCATGCCCCTGCCCCAGGCACTTAATGAGCATCTGCTTGGAGAATGAGTGCCCAGTCTTTCCTGTGGTGGGGTGGCCAGAGGTCTCGGGACACAGAGCACACAATGGGAAGAGCTCTATAGCAGGTGGAACCTTGGACCCAAGTGTGGCTGGCAAACATCCAGTGTCTTTAGTAGTAAGTCACCTGACCCACAGCTGGGCTCTCCATGGCATCCTCTTCATCTTGAGATCCCATGGGGGCGGGAGAAGCAATACCTCCATCTTCACTAGGACCCTACTCTCAGCTCATACACTAAAACTGCTGCAGAAGGATTGATGAATTGATTTATTACATGCTGGTCCTCATCATGGTGATGTGAGCAGACACCCTGTTGTTCGCAGGGGCTGCCCTGGTATACAGCCTGTTCAATAGCTAGAGGTGTCTGGGTCATTTTTGCCCTTTGCTCTGTGGGTCTGCACTTGAGGGTCCTCCTAAGTGGAGATCTAGAGACTTTGTAACTCAGAGGAATGGAAAAACAAACTTGGAACAAACATTGGAAGACCTCAGTTTCTTCTCCTGTAAAATGGGTATAAAATTGATATTTACTGTTGTAAAGACTGAGGGGTGCTCACAGTGGGCAGTTTGACAGCACTGGTGGCAGGAAGAGTGTGTCCATTATTGCACAGTCTAACTCCAAGCAACTCGTCCCACACCTCTGAGCTCTGTGTGTCTATTTGCACAAGGAGGATGGGTCAATAATTTTGCCTCATTCCCCAAGGACCCATGATGTCTTGGGACTGGATGTCAAGTGGCACGGAGCTCTTAGAATTTTTTTCTGATGTGTCCTGAAATGCTGTGTCTTTGTCCCTCTGTCCCTACATTACTGAGGCTATATTTCACTTCCTGGAATGTGCCCTCTGGCTGTGGACTGATAGCCACGGTGAGGTGACAGGGGTGGGGTGGAGTGGGGGTGGGGACATAAAGGGTTGAGCAGTAGAAAGCACCAGGATGATAATGGCCTCTCAGCAATTCTCTCCAAATATCCTGCAACACGGCTTCCACACAGGATCAGCGCTCAGACACCTACCCCTTCTCTGGAAGTGGACAGGGCCCCAGAATCACCTGCCACCTGGCTGTGGGAGGGAGGTTTGGGCAATCGAACTGGACAAACAAAAGCCCATTGTCTCCTGGAAGCTCTGAAACCTGATGCCCTGAAACAGCCTAGCTGCTCATCTGTTCTGCCCAGCACAGTCTGAGACAGATGAGCATCTCATCAGGATCCCCAGGTCAGTCAGTGGGCAGCATATGCTACAAGAGACCCTTAAGGGGCAGGGAAAGGCCACGGCTCTGATAGTTTGTGTGTGTGTGTGTGTGTGTGTGTGTGTGTGTGACAGAGTCTCACTATGTGGCCCCCAGCTGACCTGGAGTTCACCATGTAGATGAGAGTAGTCTCAAACTCACAGAAATCCACCTGCCTCTACATCCCTGGTGTTGGGATTAAAGACATGTGCCACTTCATTCAGCTTTCCTCTTTTAAAAGTTTTTCTCTTGAATTATGCACATGTTTGTGTGGTGGGATGCATGCTTGTGAGTGTACAGGTGCCTGTAGAGCCCAGAAGAGGGCATTGGATCCCCGGAACTGGAGTTACAGGCATCTGTGAGCTACCAAATGTGGACACTGGGAACTGAACTTGGGTCTTCTGTAAGAGCAAGACGTACTCTTAACTGCTGAGCCATCTCCCTAGATCAGAGGTTTGTTCTTTCTTTGTGTGTGTGTGTGTGTGTGTGTGTGTGTCTATCTCTGTCACTCTCCCTCTCTCTCTCCCTCCCTCCCTCTCTGTCTCCCACTCTGTCTCTCTCTCTCACTCACACACACACACACACACACACACATCTCAGCAGGTGAATAGTGAAATGTCAATTTGCACATGTATTTATACATTGCATATGCCTCCTGCTGTTATGTTACATTCTCAAGTGTGCCTCCTCAACCTGGAAACAGAGGCATAGAAAAGGAGGCCTCTAGACTCTTCAGCCCTAGAATTCCGGGGCTGCCCCTCTGCAGGCTTCCGTTCTGCTCATCTGTGCTTTTCACTATCTTATCCTTGCTCATCATCATACACTGAATTCCTGTAGTAAGTACTAGGATCCCACAAAGACTGAGAAAGGTGCTGTCCTTGGCTTCTGGCTCAAACTGATGTTTCTCTAATGAGTCCTATAGAGAAACATTGAAACTTCTGACTTTTGGAGACTGTGTTGGTCACCTTGGCATCTTTGGAACAAACACCCTAGTTAATCACACTCACAGACGAAAAAGGCATATTTTCTCTTTCTACCATATGGATCCAGGGGACTGAACTCAGGCCATCGGCTTGGCTGCAGGTGCCTCTATCCATCGAGCCATCTCATAAGCCCATGCCTCTCTTCCCAGGGGCCTGGACCTCTCATCCAGACTTCTGACTCTCTGGCAAAGCTTAACTTTTAGTGAAGCCATATGTGGGTGCCTGCTCTGTGAAGCAGGATCGGAGCTGGGAGAATCCACCAAAGGGATTCTCTGCAGGAGACACATTTGTGTCCAGAAGATCTTAATATTTGTTTTGAACAGACATATGTAGACATAAATTACTTAATAATGGTTTTAGGCTTCACCCTACTCTTATATTTGCTTTGGCTTTGTTTCTATGACATTTTAATTTGGAATTTTATTTCACGGAGCTCCGCGAAGCGCCTGAAGTGTGTGGGAACTCCCTCTGCAAGATGTCAAGGTGAGGGGGAAGGAGAGAGAGAGAGAGAGAGAGAGAGAGAGAGAGAGAGAGAGAGAGAGCTCTGAGGAACCGCTGAGGTTCACACACCAGGGCATGAGACATAGAGAAGACTCAGCACCCTGTCTTATTGGGAACAATATTTCCCACCAGGATTTAGAGACCTAACTAACATGTTTCCCAGTGTCCTAATCTGATGGGTCACAGTGAAGATCAGAGAGACTGGGAATTTCACTACTTAGCTTGAACACAGGCAGGAGCTGCAACTGTTCAGAGTCACCCTGGCTACATTACAGTCTGTGTAGGAGCAGATTGAAGTAGGGACTCAGGATGCCAGGATGGACACCCCTGGGGGGGAGGGACTGGGAGCTGAGAGTGAGCATAGGGACTTTTTACCAGGCTCACAAGGTTTCCCTTGGTCTAGCTCCTGTTGCATCGTAGGGGGCATCTGTAGCTGTGACTCCTCCTCTCTCTCTCCTGTTCTTCAGATAGCCTAAGCACGCTTCCACCTCAGGGCCCAGTCCTCGCTGTTTCCTCTGACTCAGATACTTTGTTCCCTCTTGTCTTCCTAGCCTGCTCCCTCCCATCCAGGATCCTGACAACTACAGTCCACGAAGTGGTCCCTCCCCTCACCCTACACCCCAAAACACCACCTGACCTTCTATTTGCTTATTTACTTGGTTCTTCATTCCACATCTTATTTTTCTTTTCTCTTCCAGAAGAGCAGGGACTTCCTGTTGCTTGACTGCTGCTACTGTACTGAGTAGTATCTCAATAAAACCATTGCAGGCTTGCATGGGTGAGAATCCAACTCACTGTCACAGCCAAACACAGCTGCTTTTGCCTTGTGGATTCTCTTCCCCTGGTGACAGTGCTATGTTCTGATGTCTGTGGAGTTCTGGCCACCCCTCCCCCAACCATCCCTGCTTGCTCAAAGAACACAGGATGCATTTATATTAGCTATCTAGACCATGAAGGACTAGAAACCTAATGGCCCACACCAGAGACAGTGCCCTTGAGCCAAGAGCAGGGAAGTTGGAGATTTTGTATTATATGAGCCATTCCCTTCCAGTACCCCCCCACAGGTGATGCCCCCATAGGTGATAACCCCCACAGGCAATGCCCCACACAGGTAATAACCCACACAGACGATGGCCCTGATTTACTCTCTGATACCCTCCTGAGCACAAAGACCCCATTACTTCCTCATCACGTCTCACCAGCAGATTAAAATAAGGAAGGCCATTTCACAGGCCAGATACTTAGGGAGAACTGTAGGCATAAGCAAGTGTCCCTGTGCCATGCTGGTGGTCTCTCTTCCCTGTTTGAATCACACCCCTTCCTTCCCACCCCCACTAGAGTACATGACCCCGACTATCCTGAGTCTCCTTTTCTGAAAATTATTGAAGCCCTTGACTGAGAGAAGCCACACTTCATTCAACTTCTCCTCCCGGATGGGCCTAGCTTGCAGGAATAATAAAAACTGTGATTTATTATTGATAACAAAGACTACCACGGAGGTTCTTTCCATGTGCCAAGCAGGCAGTGCAGCCCATAAATGAGCTCATTCAGTCCTCCCAAGGGTTCTTTGAAGTGGTTGCTATTATTAACCCCATTTTATGGATGAGAAAATAGAGACTGAGGTGGAGGAGTCGCTTGCCAGAAGCCTTCTAGCCACTGGGTTTGTAGATAGTAAGAATCGTTTTGGTTTGGCTCCTTTGCCTGAAAGATTCTGTACACAGACACAGAGCTCCGTCTCTTTAGAAACCTGCAAAGTCACATGCAGAGGTGAACAGAGGCCCTCGATGACATAACAAACTCAGGTCTGATGACACCCACTATCACCTCAGTGCTGAGGAGTCATATGCTGATCTTAGGCTCACTGGCTGACCAGTCTACCTGACTGGGCAAGTTCTAGATGAGTGAGAAACTTTGTTTCAAAAAGAAGAAGAAAAAAAAAAAAACAGATGGGAGGTGCCTGGATAATAACATCCAATTTAGTCCTCTGGCTTCCGAGTGTACACACATACATATGTGCATATGCACCTGTGGGAGCATACACACACACACACACACACACACACATGCGAGAGAGAGAGAGAGACAGAGAGAGAGAGAGAGAGAGAGAGAGAGAGAGAGAGAGAGAGAGAGAGAGAGAGAGAGAGAGGTGGGCAGAGAGACCAGGCACAGACACACACACGCACTCACAGTATTGACATGAAGGAGATGCAAAGCCAGGAGTCTGAACACCCTATGAGTATCCGTTTATGCCTTAGAAGAGTCTCAATCACAAGCCATTGAAGAACTCTTGCTAAGCCCCTGCCTATTCTACCTTGAAGGAAGACTAGATCCAGCTGTCTAGAAAGCAGGAACAGGTTTTTAATTTATTGTGACCCTTTACCATACCTGTGGTACACATGGAGCATAAGGCCCATTACTGGGGCCTTATTACAGAAATTAGTATGTGGGAGGATGCTCCCCACTATGTGGTGGCCCACCAGGAGCAGTCCATGGGGACTCACAAGTCCGATGGCATTCAATCTAAACTCGTGACCTCTACTGGATCACATGCCCACTCCTTGAGCCAGAGAGACATCTTTATCTGGGGAGCCTCATTCTGACAGGAGGGGAGAGTTTGTTTGTAGCATATATCGTTCAATGGCATTGATTAGAATCCTCAGAGTGTCAGATAGAGGTGGGGTTAGGAGAGAGAGCTCAGCTTTCCCCGGATTGAAGCCTTGAATATTTGAACAACTCATCCAATGTCCCTTGAACACCTCCACACTATGCTTCTTTAAGATACCACATTTACCAAGCAAACATAGAGGTAATGTCACAGAGGGTCCCCACCACTGACCCCTGCGTGTCATTCAGCAAATTTGAATCTTTCAGATGGGGAAATGTTTGACCCAAGCAGAGTCCCTTCCCTCCCCGAGAAGAAGAGAATGTGTTCATCGCCAGGGCAAGCATTTTCTGTGACCCTCAGCACACTGGCTCTTAAACACGGGTTGTCAGTAAAGCACTAGCCAAATGCCCCTTACCCTGATCCCAAAGATGGAGTAAGCACAATTGTGTGAACTGATTGCCTGGCACCAAAGGGAGTCTCAAATTAAATGGTTCAGAGGCATTTTCCCCCTGTTTTACAATTTGGCCATCTTTCCCCTCATGCAGTAAAACCTCCAATAGTTTGGAATTTATGAGCCTTTGGACAGGGACTGGGCTCCAGTCAGCTTCTGGAGTATTCTGCATGGAAGGGATTTTTGAAGAAAATTAATAGCTTGCCAAACAAATAGGAAGGGGAGTGCACCGTCTATTAAAGCAGGGGAAGGGGCTGCTGTTCTAGCCCTCAACAAATGCTCATCTGCAAACATTTCATATGCTACCCTCAAATGATTTTTACATGTTCATTAAGTCCTCTGCTCTGTTTATTGATAGGATTATTACGGTTTGGGCTGGCTTCAAAGGGCACCTTCTGCTGATCAGGAACTTCTTAGGTACAAACTTTTTTCGAGGCTGAGAAAATTAACAAAGGAATTAAGGAATCATCTAACAATGTTCTTTGGTGGGGATGAGAGAGCTCCCTAAATGTTGTTAATCTTACTGATTCCTGGGGAGGGAGGGTTCTTGTCAGCAGGGTGAGGTTTGACCTCACTGAACCTTGTCTTGGAGATCTTTAGGATTATCTCTGCTAGAATTTCCATTGTAAATAATTGCTCATGCTCCCCTCTGCTCTCTCTCTCTCTCTCTCTCTCTCTCTCTCTCTCTCTCTCTCTCTCTCTCTCTCTCTCTTTCTCTCTCTCTCTCTCTCACCACCACCACCATATAGTTTCAGCTTTCAACTTGACACAACCCAGACTGACCTGCGAGCAAGTCTGTGGGAGGCATTTTTCTTGATTAATGATTGATTGGGGGAAGCCCAACCCATTGTGGGCGGGGCCATCCCTAGGTTGGTAGTGCTGGGTTCTATAAAAAAGCAGGCTGAGCAAGCCATGCGGAGCAAGCCAGTAGGCAGCACCCCCCATAGCCCCTGCATCAGTTCCTGCCTCCAAGTTTCTTCTTTGAGTTTCAGCCCTGACTTCCCTCAGAGATAGAGTGTGACTTGGAAATATAAGAGGAAATATACCCTTTTCCCCAATGTAACATATAGTCAGTGTTTTATAACAGCAGCAAGAGAAGCAAACTCGTATACCCTTTTTCTTTCTCCCTCTCTTGGTTTTCTCTTACATTCCCTTCTTTCCTCACCTTCCCCCCATCTCAGCATCTCACCAGGCAATCCAGCCTGATAGTGAATTCACTATCTTCCTTCAGTGCCCCAAGTGCTGGGACTGCAGGGGTGCACCACTAAGCCTGGGTTTCCTATTTTATTCTTAAGATGGTCTTGATATGAATTAGAAATTCTATAATTACTCCAGAATTGATAAAACTCAAAGTGAAATTATGGTATCAAAAAGTTTCAGAATCTCAATTCCCAATGTCACCTATACAAACCAAAGGCTATTATTATCTAAGGTGTTTAGGGATCAATTCAGAATCCAGATACTTCTTCATTGTGCCCCACCTTCAACTCGATAACCAGAAGGGAAAAGAGTTAGCCTTCTGTGTTGGTTAATCGCAGCTGTTAACTTGATGAGAGCTAGAGCCATTGGGGAGGTGGGCTTCCAGGCATGCACGTGGGAAGAGATCTTGATTAGGATAATTGAAGTGGGAAAACCACCATTGTGGGTGGCACCATTCCCTAGGCTGGGGCTGTGGGAGAAAATGGCTGCACCTGAGTGTTATCACTCTGTTCCTGGCTATGGATTCCATATGATCAGTTTCCTGAAGCTCCTACCCCGATAACCTCCTACCATATTGTTTTACACCCTTGAACTACAGGCTGAAATGAACTCTTTCCCTCTTGAGTTGCTTTTCAGGTGTGGCTGTTTGTTTGTTTGTTTGTTTTTTATCAGAGTATCAGGAAGAGAAAGAAACTAAGCCACTTACATGGATGAGAAACTCTGGGGTCATCCCTACTTGATCTTATGTGTATTAATTTCACCACAATGTAGTCCCTTGTCCAGAGGTGAACTTTCATAACGCCGATTGTTCGCATTATTTGAGGGAGAAATGAAACAGAACTGGAGACGTTTTGTTTCCTCTTAGCTGCTGTGAAGTCCCTTCCAGGACCAAAGTCTATCCAGCAGACATTGCATGACACACACACACTGCAGAGTTTTACCCAGCTCAGTCCCTGCACTGGCTGAGATGGTCATGGGTACAGTTTATATTTTCAAACTGACAAACAGGTGAGGTGAGGTAAAGGCTCGAAAGGTCCAGGACAGCACCTGGGTTTGTCTGATACTCATTCACAGAAGCACTTAAGCAACCACTATGGTATTACGGTGTCTCTCTGTGCTCTGCCATCCTGCCGACTGAGCCAGACATCTGCTTGAAATTTGATACAAGATAAAACTCTGCCTCATCAAGAATACCTCATGGGAGGGGGAGTGATGGTGGGAAGGGAGGAGCCAAGGAGGATTCTGCTTAGAAAGCAGTTGTCTGATGTGTGTATGTTGCTGTGAAATTATCAACTTAAAATCCATACCTCACCTCAGTGCTAAATTGTCTTCAGCCACAGAGTTGCAATATACAGGGAGGGACCCCCATCTCCAACCGAATATTAAGTGTGTAACCAACAAGACTGCCTGGTGATTTACCCCACCCCTCCCCCATCTGCCCACAGACAGCGACTTGTGCCAGTGCTCTGACTGAGCTGGGCTTGACTCAAACAGCTTAACATTTCTCAAGAGAACAAGCCTTGCCTCAAAAAGAGTCACGGGGCGCTGATGAGGCTGCCTTTTCCTTTCTCCTCCTAAGAGCTTGACTTTGGAGGCATGACATTTCCACCCTCCAGGATTACAGAATGCCGGAAGGGAACAGGGAACTATCACTGCATGAGTCGGATCTTACAGTCAGTCTACTGAAACACAACTAAGCCCCGTCCTTCTGGGGGGCTTGGGTATAAAGGCTCCCTGAAATCTCTGCCCTGGATTAGATAAAACATCTATGGGCCAGAAAGTATTCTACAGAGAGGAACTGCCAACCACAGGAGTATTCTTGCATAATATCAATTGAGAGCTTATAGAACTCTGACATAAACTTCAAAGGTGTTTTTCAGTGGGATAGAAACCCCAAGACATTAAAATGTATCAAGAGTGAGGAAATATTGAGGACCCATGGAACTCTTGTAAAAGTCGCACACAGCTTAAATTAAAATGAACAAAAGCTGGAGGCTAGGATGTCTCTCAGTTGAGTCATATGGGCAAAGCTATTGGCAAGGAAATGGTATGTTGGTAGTATCAGATAGACAGACAGACAGACAGACAGACAAACAGGCAGGCAGGCAGGCAGGCAAGCAGAACCATGACAGTTCCAAGCATGGTAATATTAGGGACACTCGTCTAAATTAAAACAACAGCAGGAATCTGATTTCCTGCCTGTGTGCATAAAATAAAATAAAAGACCCTGGACCAAACACTTCTGTCGCCCGACAAATTTCCCCTGGTTTCACCCATAAGGCCATTTTCTCTTGCAAGTTTAGCACTGATATGCCAAGGGTAGATGTAGGAAGGTGAAGCCGGTGGCAGAAGACCAGGGGCATAAAAGCGCTGACGTCAAACTCTCCATCAAAAACCTCTGAGCAAGCAGACGGTGCCAGCTTTAATGACATCTGATGTCACGTGCACCCCCAGACCCCCCCACCTCTCCAGCTGGAATCAGTGGGCTTCTCTCCCCCCAACCCCCCTCCATCACCCTCCCCCTTTCCCCCTGCACAAATCCACTCTGCTTACAGGATCTCCATTCTGCTGGTCCTTCCTGCTTCCCATCCACCCATTCCCCACACTGGATGCTCCATTTGTTTGAAAGACCTGTTTGAGCAGCAGTTGGAACAAAGAAAAGTTCCTGGATGTGGGTTTACTCTTTTCAGATCTATTTCTCCGATCAGCCTTCGTCGACCCCACACTTGCTGGGAAGTTCAGAGTTAGTTGAAGCTGGATGAGGCATCCTGTCAGCCGCTCCTTCCCAGACATGTTTTCCATCTAGTCCCTAATGCAGTCTGCCAAGATTAATCAATCCTGAGAGTGGTCCCCTGGATTGTCCCTTTAACTCTCAGAACCACTCGGCCAGTAGCAGCAAGAGATGAGTTTTCATACAGCCTTGGTCTTTCCTGACAGAAAGCACAGCCTTCTCAAAGTCTTCTAAATCTAATGATCTAGGGAAATATTGGGTTTTTCTCTGCCATGCAAGGCTCTGTGACCCTCAACCTCCTCTTCTCTTCGCACCTGCCCCCTGTTCTTTTTCTCCCGCCTTCTTATTTCTTACTTTCCTCTCCCCTCCTGTCTTTTTTTAAACTATTGCTCCAGCATCCTAACTCATTCCAAAGTTCAAAGCCACCAGATCCTTAAAAAATAAAATAAAGTAAAACTTTCAATATTACCTTCATGCTGACTTTGAGCTCAGAGTTTTGGTTTTGGGTGCTGGAAAGGAAAGAATTCAATACCACCAACAGCTTCAGCTAAGGCATGGAGGAGGGTGCTGCTTGGAGCGAGCGTATCTGAGGGAATAATAGCATATGGGTTTTTGTTGAAATGTTCAGAGCCCACTAGTTTCTGGGCCGAGGGTTAGAATGCGTGTATTGAACACTGGGTGAGCCGGGTTCATGCCTTGTACAGCATCCCCTGACACCTCAAATCCACCACTGCTTTCCCCCCCTGACCTATCAACTTGGCAATAGATAGAAAAGTTTTCAGTCAAGTACATACCCTGAGCCACACCGCCCACCCTAAGAAAGCAAAGGGGTTTGCATAGGAGGCGCGGAGTCTGTGGGAGTGTTGTTCCCCGTCAAAGAATTCCTGTCCCTTTTCAACAGCCTCTTCCTTACACAAGCTATTATTCCTCATGTTCCAGCGTGAGATATCGGGTACGATGGGCATAGTCCAGGCACCCTGGCCCAGCTGCCTGAGTCCACCCATCAAGATTCTGGGGCACAGGCAAGAAAGGGGGGAACTCCCCCCCAGTGCTCCTAACTCATGAACGAGGTCATTACCTTGGCATCGGCTTGCGGGCTGTGATACTGGCGACGATGATGCTCTCGGGACGCGGAGTGGCCACTGCTTTGAAGGTCCCTTTCCAGAACTTCTCAAACAGCTGTTTTTCTCCCTGCTGCAGGCTCGCCATCCTGAAAGCCCAAGGAGCCCTGGAGCCCGGGGCGCTGTCCGAAGTGCTGAAACGTGGATTCCAAACCCGATGACACGCCCTGGGTTCCGGGGCGCTGTCCGCGTGAAACCCCCAAGGGGTGGGGTGGGGAGAGATCGGAGTTCAGGGCGGGGGATGGGATAGAACGGGACGTCTCTGGCTAAGCAGGCAGCGGAAAAAGAAGGTGGTCTCCCGGCTGGGTTCACCTCTTGGCTTGGCTCTGAGCTGTGCTGGGAGCAGGCTGAGCTCCGCGTCCTCGGCGAAGCAAAGCTGGGCCGGCTTTCTCTACCATGCAGAGAACAGAGAGCAGGCGACCGGGGCGTCTGCCGTGCGTGCGCGTGTGAGCTCCGGCGCACCCGGGTTTTGTCTCTTGCACAATGTGACGTTGGAAGAGGAGGCTGGTCGCGCGAGCTGTACTTTCCTCCCTCCCCTTCTCCGTCTCCTCCTTCCCCAGCAACCCCTCCCTCTCTGGCTCAGCCTCCCGCCGCCATCTGCATAACAAAAGCCCGCAGGTCTGAGGAGGAGAAAGGGAGGGGCAAGCGCTTGTCTCCAAGGCCCTGTGGCCACTGAGTTGCCGCTCTGACCCCTCTGAGAAGCGACCCCAACACCTCAAATAGAACCAAATAGGAGATCTTCCCTCTTATCCCTCACCCCTCCTCCGTCGTCTCAGGCCTTCCCCTCAACCCTTACATGCGCACTCTCTCGGGCCTGGGCCACCTCCCTATCCTTTTGCAAGACTTGGAGCGCATCTTCCATTGAGGGAGCTACTAAAAAATGCCCCACCTATCCACCCTGCCTTCACCCACCCCACTTCTGGGATGGACTGCCGAGGTCTGCAAAGTGAGGGTTCCCCTATGCTTTTCTTTACGCCTGGGGGCCGCGGGCTCTTCCACCCTCCACCCCGAAAATGCCATTTGACGGACAATCCGTCACCAGCGCTGTTTCTCGCCATCTGTCGAGCCGGCCCCCACCCGCAGAGGGGCGCAGCGTCACATCTGTGCTTGCGGCCGCTATAAAGGATATCTCTTTTGTGCCTCGCAGCCGGCCTGCTTCACGTCCCTGCTGCCAAAGCCCTCCAAAAGAACACCCCTCCCCCACCCCTCCTTCCCATCCCCCTGAGAACCCGCAGCCTGGGTGTGAAACAACAGTCGGATTTGGCAAAGAAAGACTGCGGGGGAGGGGGTGCGGGGGGGTGGAGGACGGGGAGGGTAAAGGATTCCTAGGATTACAAGTAACTTTTTGGTCTTACCATCTTCTTCGTTCCCCCTACCCTCCTAATCCCAGCAGAAACTCAGAATCTCAAACTCCAGATGCGCAGGATGTAGACAACAATGTCTTCCCGTTTTACCGTAAGGGTCTTCTTAGGGAAGATATCCTAGTGAGATTCCCCCAGCCCGTTTCTCCTCTGGAGTCTTTTAATACTTGGTACACTGACTATTTTCACCTACCTCCAGGGTTTAAAACTGAAACTCCTAGAAGGAGCCTCTGCTAAGTCTTACAGACCTCCTCCAAGCACTGGCACCGGGTTCCACGCTGAAGGGGGAAAAATTCTCAGATTTTGTTGACCTGGTAAGATAACAGTGAGGAGTGAAAACCCACAACGTCAGTGCGAACTTTGTAAATCCTTTGCAAGAGAATAGGAAGTACGCGGGGGGGTGGGAGGTGGGAGTGGCAGAGTGGGGGAGAGGAGGACCAGATGGGGAGAGAAGCCGGGACACAGGAATAAGGAGTGAGTATTGGCTACAGGACGGGTTCGTGTGTAGTGGATGGCTGTACCGGCTTAGGAGCGCCCAGAGCTCGCCCCGCAGTGACCCCTTCTGGTCAATAGCTAGAAGTACATTTGTTGGCTTTTAAAGGGAGTAGCGGAGACTAGGAGTTGAGATGGGGTTGGGGCTGGGAGACAGTTGAGGCTGGGGTTGGGGACAGAAGAAAGTAAGCTAGGGAGTAAACTTTCCACTTCCCTCTTCCTGATCCCCTGCATTCAAGTTCTCCACTAGATTGCTTTTAGGGCCTAGCAACCCTTGGGTGGCTGTCACTTTAAAAACTGTTGAGCTGTCTTCCCTCTTAGCCTTGGCTATTTAAAGAGATCCTTAGTCATGAAGGTAGGGTATGAACTGAGTTGCTTTCCAGAAATGGGTAGGTGGAACCTTACCTCCACCAATCAACCAACACCCTGAAGAGGTGTGTCTGCCCTTGCATTAAAAAGGTTTATTTTACCTTTAGTGTGTAAGTGCAAGGATGTCATCTGTTATGGGTGCCCCACTGAAGTCAGAAAAGGGTGCCAGACTTAGAGTTAAAGGTGGTTGTGAGCCACACAACGTTGGTTCTGGGATTCGAACTCTGTTCCTCCGGAAAAGCAGCAAGCATTCTAACCATGGAGCCACCTCTCCAGCTCAACTACGTCTGCTCTTCTTACCTGGTGTTATGGCACTGCTCCCAGTTGGGCGTCTTTGCCTCTTGGGAAACCCAGAACAAGCAGGTGAGGTGAGAAGGGAAGCTTTCTTTCTTTCTTTCTTTTTTTAAACTTGTACACAAATGAGGAAGCAGAAGTTTAGGCAAAGTCATGTGCCCGTGTGGCTCTAATGGAATAGTGGGATCCTGGGAAAAATACAGTAATCAGGTCTGGGGGAGAACTCTGGGGATAGGAGGCATCCCAGACTGGAGCTAGGCAAAGTCTACAAGATGCCAGTGATCCCATGCTTCATTCGAGGCATGGTTTTCAAGTTGTGCACTTCCTCGCACAAGCTCAGGGCTTAGCTCCCAGACTTCCAGTGAGTGACCTCAGCTGTTGTATTAGTTGTCTTGTTACTGTGACCAAATTCCTGACAAGAAGCAAACTGGGGAGGAAGGCTCGTGGTTTGAGTCCATCATGGCAGGGTTTGGGGGGGGCGGGAGGAAGCATAGGAACCTGTGAGGCGGCTACTCTTGTTACACTGTGATAGGAAGTCCAGGGAGATGAAGGCTGCCGCTCATCTTTTTTGGATCAAGTCTGGAATTGCAGATCCATGGGATAATTCCATCTGTACTCAAAGCTGTGTCGGGCTGTTTGGCTGGCTCTCTGCTTGAGGTGGCCAAATGCTGCCTGCAAGCTGCTCAAGGAAGGCAGAACACCGTCCGTAATAGGGGTCCCAACCTGTGTTTTCCCAGATGAGGATGAGAAACAGCGGGGTTTGGGATGGATGCTGTGGTTCCTAGCCTGCTGTGTACTCAGAGCTGCTGCAGACCCCAGGGAGTTGGGAAGGGGGGGGGGAGTCCATGGGTACCAGGACAGGGATGGAATCCAGTTTGGTTCTGAGTGAATGCTGAGAATCTAGATGGGCTGGAAAAGAGAAGGCCTTCTGTGGAAGATTTAGGTGTGACTCTTTATGACCAAGACCTCCCCCTCCTCAGCCCTGGGCAATCTTGACGAAGGACATTGCTTGTCCAAACTGCTTTGTTTGACTGTGGATGTGAATGCTTTCATCTTACTCGGGGTGAAGCAGGGATTAAATACTTTTGCGGGAAGGAATGCCCAGGAAGGGAAGCTCATTGACTAAACACTCAGGGAACTACCTAGATACCTCATTAGCATGGAGAGGTATCTAGGTTTCATGCTACATGCTCCAGGTTTTTATGCTACATGACCAATTCCCATGGTCCTCTCAGTGGGGCATCATGGTTACCTGTTCCAGATCAGGTAGTTTGGCAGGGAGCTGGCCTCATACCTCCTTAATTCTGAGATTTCTAGGGGGTTTAAGCTTGCTCAACCTTACCAGTTCTTCCGTCTGGTGTCACAGTCCACTTGCCCCACAAAAGAGGTTCCTCCCTTTGCAGTTAAACTTTCTGAAGACATCTTTATAGAAAAGAAGAGGTGTGCTTCCACAGTGCTTCAAGTCCAGTCGAGTACACCAGGAAGAACCCTCCTTTCTGGCCAAAGCTTCCATTTCAACATCTTACATGAAGTTTCTTGGGTGATTACCCAGTACCACCAGAGCAGCCTTATGTGATATTCCACAAAGACTGAATATTTCAGGTTTAAATAGACTGGCTTCGGGGATTAATAGAGTCAACGGGATGGGCAGGCTAGAAAGCAGTCTAAGGAAAGTAGTTTAGTAAAGAAAATCAATTATTATCAGAGGCTAAAAGCATAGCTTCTAGAATCAGATGGAGCTGGGCATGGTGCTCAGCTCTGCCACTTTTTAGCCGGATGACCTCAGGCAAAAAACTAACTCCTGCCTCTATTTTTCTACCTAACCCCCCTCCCAATGGAGACATTAATACATATTTCACATGATTCTTGTGATGATTACATGACTTAAACATTAGGGCTGGCTTCTCTGATATAACTCAAAGCCTCCTTCCTCTGTCATTGTATACAGTGAAGCCATCTCTGTCCATCTCTGTCTCCCTCACAGTGTGCCTGCTCTCTGTTTCCCTAGGGGCCAATGAGTCAGTTCAAGAGCTGACATCGCTAATTCTGACTCGCACTCCTGGGACCAGACCTCAGAATCCTTCCCAACACCAACTTTCTGGATAGAGTTGTCTGGTGAGGCGAAGGTGGCACTTGTATGAACATCTACTTCCATGCACTCCTTCAGGATGCTCTGTCCCTGACGGTGGTATCCTTTCCGTTGTGGAGGGACAGACAGGGTAAAAGGGATTCTGCAGTCTGTCAACCAAGGTATCCCTCCAACCATGGCTGAAGGGATTTCTATGCTTCCATGTCCCTTGGGCAGCATCCCACATTCTGGGTTCTAATTCAGCCTTGCTGATAGTGCTGTGTTACCTTGAGGAAACTCCTTAACCTCTCTGTACCCAGTACTCCTCTGAATACAGTAGAACTAGTCATGGTCTACCTGCATGAAGGGGACTTTGGACACCTTGACAGTCTAAACTCATTTCCAAAAGTCCAGTGAACAGTGAAAAAGTCAAATAATTACAGAATCAATGGGAAATATGATAATGAAACCAATCTGTCTTTGTGTCCTTAAAGAGGACCTCACTAAAACCATTCAGATTATGAGATTCTTTATTTCCTCATACAGGAGTTTGGGGAGAATAACGGTCAAGCTTGCACTACTCAGGGTTTGCCGATCACCACATCTGGGAAGTTCTACTTTGTGTCTAATCTGAAACCCACCTCTCCTCTTCACTGTCCATCCTCTTCTAGACCCCTGATGTCCTTGAATGAACATGGATGAAGCAGGAGCCCCCCCCCCCCACTGCACAGCTGTGTAGTCTCCTGTTTGCCTCTTATCTGTGTCACCAACATGAGTTTAGTGAGTAAACCCCATATCTGATAGCTAACTATACAAACATTCCCATCACACACTAGCTTAGAGGGAGTGAGGGATGCATCACACCTCCATGGTACAACTGTATGGCACCCATGGTGTTTACTGATGCTGTACTTATTATCCCTGAGATAAAAGAACCAAATTGTATCTTCTGTATACATGTTTTGACCACATACAATAGAAATGACAGTATGCAACTAGAATAGTGTAGGAATGTGTGAGACTCAGGATCCGTTAAATGATTTGTAAATGTTAACTCATCTTGTGATGGAAAAACCCCTGTGGGTAAGAATGTGCTATTAATCAGGAAGCACAAACACAGAGAGGTCATGTAAGCTGTCTGAGGACCCATAACAGCACCAGGTAGAACCTGAACATTAACCTGGTTGGTGTGACTTGTAGAGTCCCTGTGATTTAGCACCCCCCACTCAATGGCCTGTAATATAGTTTTTAGGTCACCAAATGGCATTGATTCTCATGAGAGTGTGCACTGAGCTTAGCATTTGGGTGGGGACAAAGCTAGAGGCTGTTCTTGTGGAGTTTCAGCCCAGCAGTGACAGACAGGTGTTAAATGCTAAAGAAACAAATAATCAACACTGTGTCTCAGGTAAAATGAAGTGAAGCTGGAGATCTGGGGCTTTTGCCAAGCTGAATGTCAGGGGTGAGAGAGCTCTGCATTCAGAGGTTTCTAAGCTGGGGTGACAGATGGGAAGGGGATGCTGCCTAGTGACAGAAAGGGTTCAGACACACATGGGGAGGGTGCTAGGTGCTCTCAGAGAATTCGGCAGAAAAGGGACAGAGCCAAATGAAGGAGGTGCAGGTTGAAGCTCATGCTCCCAGCAGTGTAATTGGAGAACAAGTCTCCTTCAGAGAGCCACACTCTTTCGGAATTTTGTTATTGTTGTTTTTGGGTTTTTGTTGGTTTTTATTTTTGTTTTGAGACAGGCTTTCTCAGTGTAGCCCTGACTGTCCTGCTTGCTCTGTCACCAGGCAGTCTTTGAAGTCACAGAGACCCACCTGTGGCCTCTGCCTTCCGAGTGCTGAAATTAAAGGGGTGTGCCACCACGACCTGGCGATCATAGTATGTTTTAACTGTCAATGATAGAGTGATTCCCAAAGCTAGGTGCTTTGGAACCCTAGCGGAACACCCAGGCAGCATCTGGAGGTGCTGTCAGAGAGAGCACTGACAGCCAGAAGTTTGCCCATTGTGCTCCTTCCTCAGACTCAGCCACAGAACTCTGCCTCCCAGCCTCGCTTTTCCTAAAATGTCTTATTTGGATAAGTATCTCTCCACTTTCTCCTTAATGGTAAGAAAGTTGCCAAGACAACTAGAATCTAGTAACAATGTTTTGTTTGCATTGAGTTAACTTTTACAGTGACCTTCCATTACAGCACTTGGAGGAAGTTGGATGCTCCTCATTAGAAATGCTCGGGACCAGACATGTTTCAGAGTTTAGTTTTTCCAGATTCTTAAATATTTGCATTAATGTTAGAGGCTGAGTATCCATCCCTCATCTCAAATTCTAAAGTCTAAAATGCTATAAAAAAAATCTAAAACTGAAATACCAGATTTGGGGTTTTTGGTTTAGGGCTGCTCAACTTATCCTGGGTTTTCTTTCTAAAAGTCTTCTTGGTATAAATATAATTTAGCATTAGATTAGACAAAATTGATACTCATTTATTAATACCACCAGATATTCAGTCAACAACTATTTGCCCCAGTGTTCTCTCAGCATGTGGCTGTTTGAACTGGTGACTTGAAGGAGCATCGTCTCATCCCATATATTAAAGGCCTGGTCACTAGCGGAATGATATCAGGTTGCTGCAGATGAGCTCTTCAAAGATGATTGGGATCTGGGATACTTGGATACTTCTTCCTCTTCCTCTTCCTCTTCCTCTTCCTCTTCCTTCTTTCTTCTTCTTCTTCTTTCTTCTTCTTCTTTTCTTCTTCTTCTTCTTCTTCTTCTTCTTCTTCTTCTTCTTCTTCTTCTTCTTCTTCTTCTTCCTCTTCTTCTTCTTCCTCTTCCTCTCCCTCTTCTTCCTCTTCCTCTTCCTCTTCCTCTTCCTCTTCCTCTTCTTCTTCTTCTTCTTCTTCTTCTTCTTCTTCTCCTTCTCCTTCTCGTTCTTGTTCTTCTTATTCCTGTTCTTCTTGTTCTTGTTCTTGTCCTTGTTCCTCTTCCTCTTCTTCTTCTTCTTCTTCTCCTCCTTCTCCTCCTTCCTCCTCCTCCTCCTCCTCCTTCTCCTCCTCCTCCTCCTCCTCCTTCTTCTTCTTCTTTTCTTCTCCTTTTTCTTTTCTCCTCCTCCTTCTCCTTTTTCTCCTCCTCCTTCATGTGTGTGTGTGTGTGTGTGTGTGTATTTGTGTGCATGTGGATGCTGTAAGACAAACAGTTTGTTCAGCTCCAGCACTTGATGTTTTTCTTGCCTTAGGTTTCAAAGCAACAGAGCCAATCAACCGTGGACTGAAAACTCTAAAACCAAGAGCGCAAACAAACCTTTCTTTCTTTTAAAGTTGGTTGTCTTAGGCATTTTGTCACAGTGCTGGAATGCTGACAAAAACATCAAATAAGGCCTGTTTGCTGTGGATGAAGACACACCCTACAGGCATCCCGCCTGTAGGGTTCCCTTGCTGCCCCTCTGTTTTGTTCTCATTCCTGTTGTCATGAGGAAAACACTTTGATATAAAGCAGCTTGAGGAGGAAAGGGCTTACTTGGTTTACAATTCCATGTCATAATCGATCTTTGAGGGAAGTTAGAGCAGGGACTCAAGAAGGAACGAAAGCAGAAACCACAGTGGAAAGCTGCTAACTGGCTCATAGGCTCAAGCTCAGCTTGTCCCACCTGCATGGGGAATGGAACCGCCCACAGGGAGCTGGTTCCTCCTACATCCATTAGCAAGCAAGACATAGCTCCACAGACACTTCATGGACCAAATGATTCAGGCCAATGCCTTCATTGAGGTTCCTTCTTCACAGATGCCTCTATATTGTGTCACAAAATTAAGGCTAACCAGGACCCCTCCCCACTGTGCACAGCCATCCCTCTATCTCCTTTACTGTTTGTGAGACATTTCACTGTTCCATCATCTGAGTTCTGCTGTGGTTCGACAGGAAGGTTTCCCGGAGTTTTTCTCTATCCTGGGAAGTATTGTAAGAGCTTAATCAAATTTAAATTTAAAATAAATTCCTTCACAGAGTGAGTAACATGTGGGTTTTGTCTTTTCTTGTGATGCTGACAACGAAGATCATTACCACATCTGCAAACTGGTGACATTTAAAGTTATCGCTGATTTTCCATGTTTAAAGCTATCACTGATTTTCTGTGTATTAGAAAGGCCTTTTTCAGAGAGAAATATCCCTCGTTGATGATTTGGTAGCTCAAGAAGCAGCAGTGCACCAACGGACAAATAAACAGGGTCCGAGGAAATGGCTCAGTTGGCAAAGTGCTTCCCATGTAAGCTTGAAGACCAGAGTTCAATCCTCAGAACCTAGTTCAGAAAAGCCAAGTGTGGGATGTGCTCCTGTGATACTAGCATAGATAAAATGGAAACTGGCAGAATTTCAGGTCCCCAGTGGGCAGGGTGGGCTATTCGAAGAGTTCCAGGCCTGTGAGTCGTCCCTGCTAGTAAACAAACATAACAAACAAACAAATAAATAAACACAGTAAAAAGGTTGATGTCATCTAAGGAGTAACATCTGAGGTTGCCTCTGACCTCCACATGTTACATGCACACAGTAATATGCACATACACACATACACACACATGTACACACACGCATGTACTTACATATACACGTGTACAGAAAGTAGTAGAAGCTTAACCCTTTTCACCGATTTCTTAGTTTATAAAATAACACATGAGATGCTGCCCTCCTTCATGAGGAATTCATGGCTGTAAACAGAGTTGGCAGGCTTCACTATCACCCCCTTGACGATCTTTATCCCTCTTCATCAGGAGATTCTCTCATGGGTCCCTGTGAAATGACCTTGGAATCTCTTCATGGTTTCTTTACTTCCTCGTGTGTCAGGACATTCAGAGCTCAGCACATCAACCTCCTGACTCACATCTGGAATCCATCATCTCTCCAAATGGCTTGGATTCCTCTGGGTGGGCATCAGAGAATCTCATTGCCACTGGGTTTGCAGGTCAATGCTTCCAGGGTGTTTTAATACAGAGGCCTAAGAAATCTTATTTTAAGACCCCAAATATACCAGAGGTTTCCCTTGACCATCTGGATCAAATAAAGGCTCCTGGATTTCCCTTAACCAAATAAATCATTTTTACTATTATTAAATGTGTTTATTCATTCAATTTTCAACCCAATATCAGTCCTTCTCCTCCCAGTATCCCATCACATAAGTCCCCCACTCCCCTTAGAAGGAGAAGCCCCCTTCTGGGTATCAACTTCCCCACCTCCACCCTATCCCCTAAGCCCCAACCTGCAGTAGGCACATCCTTTCCTACTGAGGCCAGATAAGACTATCCATTTAGGAGTGTGGAATCCACAGGCAGGCAGATAGACTATAGGCTCAGGGACAGCCCCTATTCCTTTGTTTGGGGGGGACCCGTGTGAAGACCAGGCTGCTCATCTGCTACATATGTGCAAGGGGCCTAGGTCCAGTCCATGCTTGTTCTTATTGGTCGGTTATTCAGTCTCTGGGAGCCTCCAAGGGTCCAGGTTAGTTGACTCTGTTGGTCTTCCTGTGGAGTCTCTGTCCTCTCCAGGTCCCTTAAGCTTTTTCCCAGCTCTTCCATAAGACTCCCCAGCTCCATCTAATGTTTGCTGTGGGTCTCTGCATCTCTTTCCATTGGCTGCTGGATGGAGCCTCTCAGAAGAAAGTTCTGCTAGGTTCCTGTCTGGAAGCATAACAGAGGATCAGTAAGTGTTAGGGATTGGTTCTTGCCCATGAGATGGGTCTCAAATTAGGGCAGTCATTGGTTGACCCTTCCCTCAGACTCTACTTCATCTTTTTCCCTGAACATCTCATAGGCAGGGCACATTTTGGGTGATTGGCTTTGTGGGTGAGCTGCTGTTCAAGTTGGCTTCCTTCGTGCCATACCAGAGAGCCACAGTTAGTAATGGCTAAAATGATTGCTAGTTTCATCTGTTCCTCCCCAACACACACACACTTCACAAAAACCACATTTATAGTGGCTATCTGTAATTACTGAAATTAACGTAAAGGTTGTTTGTTTCTTTGTTTTTCCCTCACTCTGATTGTGCATTCAAAGGATCACACTGAAGTTTGCTTATTTACTTTTGATGTAGGGGGATTGCTTTTGTGATTGACTTCTTCAGTTATATAGAATATTGACGGAGCAATGAATGAAGTAAAAATGACCCGAAAATGATATTCAGACAAATTCAGATGCCTCATCCTGAATACTCTGGCCCCTCCCCCTCCATAAATGATTTACACGGGGCTGAAATACATCTCATTCAAAATGATCCTTTGTTATAAAGTGCTGATGCTAAGTGATACTTGAAGCCTGTGACATTCTGGAAACTGAGGTGGAAACCAGAGAAATGGTTCAATAGATGAGGTGCCTATAGGTTGATATGAGGTGCCTATTGGTCCACATGAGGTGACTATAGGTCAATATGAGATGCCTATAGGTCCATATGAGGTGTTTATAGATCAATATGAGGTTTCATCCCTGGCACCCATGTGAACCTGACTCTGTAGGCTCAGCTATTATCCAGCTCTGGGGTTGAGTTAAAGGTAGGGGAGGGGCAAGGGCAGGTTCTAACACTCATTGGCCAACCAGCCTCATTGAATTGATGATCTTTAGGTTCTGTGCCTCAAAAAATGAGAATTATGGAGGAAATACATCCAATTGTGTCTTCTACCCCCCCCATATACATGTGCATGCACTCTCACAAATACCCCCTAACCCCTACATACACACATACACAGAAAGAGAGACAGAGAGACAGAGGGAGTCAGAGAGACAGAGATACAGAGAGATACAGAGAGACAGGAAGACAGAGAGAGACAGGTAGACAGAGAGAGACAGAGACACACAGAGACACACAGAGAGAGACAGACAGAGAGACAGAGATACAGAGAGACAGACAGAGAGAGACAGAGAGCATTTTAAAGAATCCCCATGGACTGGCTGGGTTTATGTATCAACTTGACACAAGCTAGAATCACCGGAGAGGAAGAAGCCTTGTTTGAGGAAATGCCTCCATGAGATAGATACAGTTGTAAGGCATTTTCTTAATTAGTGATTGATGGGAGAGGGTCCTGTCCATTGTGGGTAGAGCTGTCCCTGGCTGGTAGTCCTGGGTTTTATAAGAAAGCAGGCTGAGCAAGCTGTGGGGAGCAAGCCAGTAAGCAGCACCCCTCCATGGCCTCTGCATCAGCTCCTGATTCCAGTTTCCTGTCCTGCTTGAGTCCCTGTCCTGACTTCCTTCTATGATAAACTGTGATATGGAAGCATGAACCAAATATATCCTCCTCGTCCCCCACAACTTGCTTTTTGTTGTTGTTGTTGTAGTGGTGTTTCACACAATGATAGAAACCCTGACTAAGACACTCTCCAGAAAGGCAAGGTAAGGGAGGAAAGGGGGTTATTTGGTTCAAAATTCCAGATTACACTCTGTCCTGTGAGAGAAGCTACAGTGATTGGAACTTTAAAATGCTGGTCACATTGTTTCCATTGTTGAGACAGGCAGAGCAAGGAATGGCTGCCTCTATTCCGCTCACTGGGATCTCAGTCAGGAATGATTGACACCCACAGTGGGCAGATCTTCCCATGTCAATTACTGTAATCAAGTTAATCCCTAACATTCATGCCAAGAGGCCAGCTTGATTTAGACAATCCTTCACTGAGACTCCTTTCCAGGTGACTGTAGACTGTGTGAACCTGACAATTAAAACCATCACAGTTGGGTCTGCTGTGTTCTGTTCATGAGTTTCCCAGACTAGAGGGAATATTCCTACTTTGTAACTTAACGGGCGTTTTGCACACAGGTGTGTAGCCCAGTTCCCTTTGCATCCCAAACAGCATGAGGTGGGCATATTCACATTTTGGGCATCTCATCTACTTATGTAATATCTAAATGCAGATGCATGAATCTATTTTCCTATGTACAGAGATAAAAATGAGAATTCAATTTTGCATCTAAAAGCCTCCTTCCTTCCTTCCTTCCTTCCTTGCTTGCTTTTTCTTTCTTTCTTCCTTTCCTTCTTTCTCTCTTGTCCTTGGCTCCCCTCTGTGTGTAGTTAGGGGAAGTCCCATGTATAGATATTCTGTATGGCCTCAAGTGCCTTCTGCTTCTACAGACAGACTGCAGTTTCTGAATGCAGCTAGCTTGGTCATGTGTGCTATTTCCTTGTCACTGAGAAGAATACAGAATTCACTCCTAGAATGCTCTGAGGCAGAAGACAAAGGCAACTGACCTTTCATTTAGGGGAAGAAAGAAAAGAATGCAGAATTCTCAAATCATGGCTGTATGTATGCCCAAGTACACAGCGGAAAATCTTGGGGACAGAATTGAAACTCCTGTCCTCTGGAGCTGGAGGAGCTTGTGTGGCTGTTCTCTGCATCAGAACCCGTCCTCCCTCCTTGTGCCTGGGTTGGACACTGCAGACGTAATTACCAAACAAATCAATAGTCCGTGTTGTGGTCTGAGCATCCTTGGTAATGCATCGTTTCACTCCTGGGAACTTAGTTTGTGTCACATCCAGACTGGATGCACAGCAGGTCCCAGCCCACCCAGCAGCTCAGAATAATGTCCAGAGAGTTTAATCTTTCCTGTGAACAAGCACTTTATGAGCAGAATCCTGTTCGTTCTCGCTCTTTCCCTTTGAAGAAGGCTCAGCTAGAAGTCAAGGGACTGGAGTGAGGTCAGAGAGCCGGCGTGGCAAGGGAACTTCTCTCTGAGCCAGTGTGGCAAGGGTACTTGTCTCTGACTTTTCTTTGGAAAAGGAGAGGATTATAATAAACGTATCACAGGATTTTGTTTCTGGAAAAGTGATAAATGCTATTTTAAAAAACCCTCTTGACTACATTGCACAAAAATTTGAGAAATAAGCTTACATCTTCCAGCCTTGTTGCCTTCAGAGAAGACTTCGGATGAGGCAGTGAGAGTGGATCACTCAGAGCCCAGACTCAGGGTGAAGGATAAATTTCCAGAAACTTTAGACTGGTGGCCCACAGGGCGAAGCTAGCCTACAGATCAGTTTAGTGTACTAATATAAACAAAGAATCTGAATAACTATGTTAGCCAAATGCTTTATTTGTTTACCAAAGACTCTCTCCCCTCCTAATTATGTTCTATCCAGGCTTCGAGTATGTGTATACCTCCCACCCAGACCTGCTGCAGATTCACAACCCGAGTACCTCTAAGGATGCTCTGAGGAATGGTAGCTTATGCTCCTTTATGTTTTCCTTAGAGCATTTACAAGGACCGCTGTAATAATGGAGAACAAATACCCACTGTTATAAAGCAAACACAAACACCTGTCAAGCAATTGCTACGTACCTACAGGGGGCTGAACACTCTACAGCCTCCAACTCTCCCGACTCCAATCAATCCGAGGAGGGTGTGGGATACAATTGTGGATCACTTTTGTGTCTTGGGTAGAGAAGATATTGCCTGGGCAGTGGTGGCATGTGCTTTTAATCCCAGCACTTGGGAGGCAGAAGCTGGTGGATTTCTGAGTTTGAGGCCAGCCTGGTCTACAGAGTGAGTTTCAGGACAGCCAGGGTTACACAGAGAAATCCTGTCTCCAAAAACAAAAACAAAAACAAAAAAGAGAAGATGTGTCACCTAAGGACACATGATGGTGGTAGGATGGAGAGCTGAGGTTGTGAATCTAGGTCTTTCTGAGCCCAGAATCCAAGAATGATATTTAAAGTCTTCAGCAATCAGCAGAGCATGGGGATGACTGATCAAATGGATGATGGGTATAAAGCAGGTCTCAGAACAGCGGAAGTGGCCAGATCTCTGCAGTGGGTGCATCTTATAAAAAGGTGTTTGCTGAGATGTGTGTCTCTTCACTGAGCATCTGGTATGCTCACCACCACAGTCTCTGGCTGAGTGGGAGCCCCTTTCAACTCTATTGTCAATTGAACCCTAGGCACATCAACCAGTTTTAGAACCAACATGTGGTACAGAACAGACATTAGCAATGGCAGGTGATCCTTGGCATGAGCAGGATCTCCTGAGAGAAAAAAACGGGGTTTTCCAAGGTAAAACAAACAAAGAAACAAAACAAAAACCAAACAACAGCAACAAAAACAGCTCAGAAACAGTAGCTGAACTCTGCTTTCAGGAAACTTACCAGTAAGAAGAGAAGTTGGTATTGGTCTGGAAAATCACTTATGTGGATCTGCATAAGCATTCTGTGAGGCCCCTGTGCTATACAAAGTGTGGCTGATGGCTAGAAAAGTAATTCAAGTCATAAGCCTTTCTAATTACCACAGTGTGTTTACAAAATCTACTTGGCGTAGACAATATGCTAGGAATTGTTCTGAAACCTGATATTTCAACATGAAAGAAAATCTCTCTTCCTTCAATAAATACACTTTCTACAGATTAGCTGCTCACGTGATCTGTGGTCTAATGAGCTAATAAGGATGAGGATAATAAGGATGAATAAGGATGAATAAGGATGAATAAGGATGTACTTAAAGGAGGGGTCTTGTCTTTTGGGGCAACTGGGGAGAAACGAGATGTGAAGTATGAACTATCCAGGCCAAAGAGGCAGAGGGGCAGGGAGAGGAGGAGGGGCAGGAGGAAGAAGAAAAAGGAGGAGGAGGAAGAGGAGGAGGAGGAGGAGGAGGAGGAGGAGGAAAAGAAGAAGAAGAAGAAGAAGAAGAAGAAGAGAAGAAGAAGAAGAAGAAGAAGGAGAAGAAGGAGAAGAAGGAGAAGAAGGAGAAGAAGAAGAAGAAGAAGAAGAAGAAGAAGAAGAAGAAGAAGAAGAAGGAGAAGAAGAAGAAGAAGAAGAAGAAGAAGAAGAAGAAGAAGAAGAAGAAGAAGAAGAAGAAGAAGAAGAAGAAGAAGAGACAGAGAGAGAGAGGGAGAAAGGAGGAAGGGGAGAGGAGGGAGAGAGAAGGAGTGGGTGGGGGGAGAGTGGGCTCTCCATGTCTAAAGATCCAGAGATGTGGCTAATTCTCCTTGCTTAGACTATAGTGGTGTTTGCCTGTTTGGAGTCCAGATCACCAGCAGCAGCTGCTGCGGTTCTGGAAGCTTCCTAAACTTACTATCTTCAGCACTCTGGCAACATGGGTAGAACTCAGCAATCTACTTGGTGAGCTCTCAGGTGACTGTAAGTCAAGTTTAAATTGGAGAAACATGGCATGCAGAACTTCAGGGTTGCATGGTCAGATGTTTGGGAAGAGGAGAGGAAAGAACAGACCATGCCACCAGGTGTGCCTTTGAATTTCTTGCTGCTGACTTGATCCTACATCTAGGCGTTTGGATACATTGATGCTTTTTTTTCCTCTGGAGTATGAGCACTTCCTTATTTAGATCTCTGCTCAAAGACTGCTTCCTCTGCTCACCCCTGAGTGTCCTTCTGATCCTGTCTCCAATGTCAGCCCGTTTTATTTTTATACCTGCCTCTGCCCACCACCTCTTGTTTATTGTGTCTTTCTAGTGTGTCTTCCTCTTCTGAAATGTACCTTTGTGAAAGGGGAGGGGGATAATTGAAACAGTTGCCTCAAAAGGTGGGGGGGGGGCGAGAAGAATTGAAACAGTTGCCTCATTCATCCTGTGCATGCCCACCACCAACTTCAGTACTCTGCACATAGTCAGTACCTTGCCCATAGTCAGTGCCTTCAATAGCCAAGTCAGTGTGTGTGAAGGATGAACAATGCCCACTGTGAAACTCCCACAGTCAGAGGGTGAGGGGAGGACTGCTCCATTGGCACAACTTCCAGAAAGCCCTCTGTAGACATGTTATATGATGACATACATTTTTCTTCCAGACATCAAGGAAACGTAGGCACAGAAAGGAAAAGAAGTGATTCATAAAGAAGACCCAAAATGACCTCAGTGGTCAACCCAAGTTGAGTGCAAGGAGCTTGTCTTAGTGCATTTCCTGTTCTATGACAGGACACCTGAGGCTGGGTAATTTACAGAGGAAAGGCCTTTAGCTTGGCTAATGGCTCTAAAGGCAGAGAAATCCAGCAGTAGGCAGATGCGTTTGCTGGGGACTCATACTGCTTCACACCAGGGCAGGATGAAGTAGAAGGAAAAACAGGTATAGTACCTGAGAAAGAGAAAATGGGGGGCAGAGAACTAATTCTCATGAGAGATAATCATCAGTCCTTTCCCTTGACACCATTACTAAAACACCTGCTACAAGACCCTTCCGGCAAACCCTGCTGCATGTAGAATCTAAGGAAGCATTAGGTGCTCTTTGAGGGGCTATACACAGATCAAAGCAAGTAGACCGGTGTATTAGGGCATAGAGAAGGGTGCATGGTGAAGGTGGGCAGGGAAAGGAGGCAGGTACAGTTCAGGGTGACACGGAGGTTGGGTCTCTCTGTCTGCTTGCTCTGCTTGGGAGCTCTCCCATTTAGGATTGAAGGCACCTAGATGTCAGGATTCCACAAAGAATGTAACTTCACAGATGCCACATGTTCTCACTCTTCTGTGGGAGCCGAGATGAGTATTCTCATAAGCACAGAAAGCCTATCAGTCTAGAGAGATGGCTGAGTGGCTAAGAGTATTTGGTCTGCAGGTACAAGGAGCGGAGTTCAAATCCCCAACACCTACCTAGAAATCTAGGCATGGTTGTGTGTGCCTGTGACCTCAGCACTGGGAGGGGGACAGAGAGCTAGCTGGCCTGCAAGCCTAGCCAAAATAGTGAGCCCATGTGCTCATGAGTGTACACACACACATCCGCACACATGCCACACTCATGTACATGCACCAAAACATACCATCACCATACTACACACAGACACTAATCATGCCATATACGCCATACCGCATGTATATGAAAGAGAGACAGAGAGACACAGAGAGAGAGAGATTGAGAGGAATAACTATGGCGATGGAAGCTGGGAACGGAAGGGAAAGGAGTATAGGAAGAAAAAGCTTCCAGCTTGTACAAATTGGAACAGTGAGAAGGATAAAGTGTAACTGTCCTTAGCAATGCCTTACCATATATTTCAAAATAGATAAAAGGGGGAATTGGAGATGATCCCCCATGAAATGAAACGATAATCTCGGGGATGATGGATACGTCAGTTACCCTGATTTTGCTGTCACTAATGGTAACATGGATGGAGTCCTGTACAGAGCCTCAGAATGATTCATGGCCATCACGCATCAATTAGAATAACCAAGTAAAGAATTAACGTGGGAATGGATGGAATGGAGGCCAATGATCACTTTTTTTTTCCTCTGTCAAGCAGAGAGATATTTCTCTTAAGAGTCGGCTGTTGTACCTTATGGCCATTTCACATAAGAAAGAGTGCATTTTAAATGTAAAGCACCAGAAAGGGAGAAAGACCCATTAGCTCCGAATAAGGAATTTGCTCCTAAATTGGCTAAATCTTATGCGCTGAAAAATTCATTGCATTTTCTATGTTGCTTTCCCCCCTCGTTCTGCCAAAGAAAATGGTGAGAAAGGCCTTTAGGAGACTACACTCTGGAACACTGCCCTGTGCAGGATGCAGCTGGCTCTACAAGCACCTGGGATGGGCACTGAATGAGCCTACTCAAAATACCAGAGCTGGTGGGTCCTTTCCCTGGTTGGTAAGTCAACATTCAACCCACAGATTTGCTAACCTTATGAGTCCACCCGTCTCATCTCCCCTCTCCCGTATTCAATGTAGCAAAATACAGAAATGACAATTTTAATAATTTTTGATGATTCAGAGGCATTGAGTATATTCACCACATTGTATAATTCTTATCACCCCAGATTCTGTACCCCTTAAATAGTAACTCCCCTCTCTTTAATCCTGCTAGCCTTTAGGGACTTCTATCTATCTTTCCTGACTCCGCGTTTCCAGATTTTTGGTTGCTCATGGAAGTGGATCAAACATTTATCATTTTGTGTCTCTTTTTTCACTGTTCCAAAGGCTGAGATCCCAAGACTAGAGGGATGAGGACTAGGAGATCAAGGGTTGATGATTATTTAAGGGAGTCCCTTGTTGAAAGCCAGCTGCAGTCTCAGTTCTCCAATCACACATGGTAGTTTGTGTTTCATGAGAGTCAAAGCTACAGGGCCCAGAAGCAGATGTTCAGGGCAAGTTAGGGCAGTCCATGTGTTTACTCAAGAAATATCTACTAATGATCTGGTAGAGAACAATCCTTTAGTTCAGACCTGGGGGTTCGAACTAAGACCTTAGGCCCTGCTCTAAGGACTGGATATTAAACAGTAGAAACTCAGAATTCAGTGCCATAGGCACTCTTCTAAAAATACATTGTTTATTTAATGTATATGAGTACACTGTAGCTGTCTTCAGACACACCAGAAAAGGTTATTGGATCCCATTACAGATGGTTATGAGCTACTATATGGTTGCTGGGAATTTAACTCAGGGCCTCTGGAAGAGCAGTCAGTGCTCTTAACCGCTGAGCCATCTCTCCAGCCTGTCATTGGAGCTCTTAGGGAGAAGCTTTTGAAAGGGGTTTGCTCAGCCCCAGATGACCATGAAGAGATCCCTAGAGGAAGTGATGGCTGAGCTGAGCCTTAAATATAAGCAAGAGTTTTGTAGCAGAAGGGACAGAGATGGGATCAAGGTAGACAGAGGATCCAAGACTATATAAGGCAAGAGACAAGAGAGAACACATTCTTTTGCTGGATGTGGTCCAGTTCACAGATGCTGGAGCTGAGGATGTAGACAGGGAATCTGGAGATGGAGTGTCAAAGGCCCCACTGAGGCATGTGTGCCTTTCTTTGAAGTCAAGAGGTTAATGGAGCTGATGGCCTTCCCGAAGGTCTATGAAAAGGTTGCCATTTTGGGTCCATGTGCATTATTCAGGAGTTAATGTGTTTCCATCAATGTCTCTGAGGGATTTTAGATTCCCAATAAGTATGAAGCCCCATGGGAGCTGTTGATAGCATTCAAGTCTTCCACTGCTTAGGGAATAGATGAGTTAATCTTCTGATTCCATTAAAATATCTGACAAGAGCAACTTACGGAAGGAAGGGTCTATCTGGACCCACGGTTTGATGGCACAGAGTACCGAGGAGGGGCAGTCATGGCAGTGGGAGGGGACGCAGCCCGTCACACTGCATCTGCAGTCAGGAATACTATTGCTCAGTCCTTGTCTCCCTTTTGTTCAGACTGGGACCCTGGTCCATGGTGTGGTGTCACTCCTCTCCAGCTAACCTGTCTGGAGGTCTGTCTCATGGATGATTCTAAATCCAGTCAAGTTGGGATTCAATTCCAGCACAGGGCTCATGCTGTACAGTTGAGAGATGCTACAAACACTGGGATGGGGTGAGCGCCAGGAAGCCTGGATGCTCTGCTCTTTATTGCCTTCCATTTCAACTTTGTCTCTCTCATCCCGATTGCCACCACACATCACCTAATTCACTCTTAACCGTTCTTTGACTCTATATCCCAAACTTACCCATCTTGGGAAGAGTGGCCTGCCTCACTCCTGACATCAGCCCCTCTCACTCCACACCCTACAGCCCCTCCCAAGCCATCTCCACACACTGTAATTACCTAATGATGTAATTTGTCACTCAGAGCTCTCCACAGTCCTCCCGTCTAGGGAAATAAGTGTGTCTCTGTGGCATGTGCAGCTCGCCTTGTTGACAGCGATGATTTCTGACTTTGAGCTCATGTGCTGTGACTCATCCTGTCTCCGGTGACTAGAGACCAAGTATACTTTAAAACAACTTGGACAGGTCTTAAATTCTGATGCCTGGGCCTCACACTCTCAAACTGGTTCAGGTACATAGTGGGGATTCAATAATCATATTATTGGTCACATGATGACTTCAATAAATGAACAGACCAAGGTGTAGGTTTATGTAACTGGTCATTATCCTTCCCACGACAGTGACTTGAACTCCTAGGCAATGCCACATTTTTCAATATGAAGGTTGGCTTTTAAGGACCATTTACAAATTGCCCACTGTATAGCAGGAAACAGTTACAGTGGGAAGCTGACCCTAAGAGGCTAGATTCCAAAGCCAGCCCAGTAGCTGTGTGTTGAATTGCTGGTGTCCACAGGCTTCAGTGTAGGTGGATGGCACTGTTTTGGGAAGGCTTTGGAACTTTCAGGAGAGGGAACCTCACTGAAGGAAGTGGGTCATTGAGGGTGGGTCTTTTTACCTAAACCCCATTTTTCACATGTGTTCTGCTTCCTGATAACAGATACACTATGGATAGTCACCTCACGGTCTTGTGACTGTGCCGTGACAGACGATAGCTCCTCAAACCACAAGCCAAAATAAAAATTTCTGGGAGCTGGAGCAAAGGTCCCATGGTTAAGAGCACTGGATGCTCTTCCAGGGGACCTGGGTTCGGTTCCCAGCACCTACATGGTGGCTCACAACCATCCCAACTCCAGTCACAGGGAATCCAATGCCCTGTTTTTGGCATTGGCAGGCACCAGGCATATGCATGGTGCACAGACACACATGCAGACAAAACACTCATACACATAACCCAAAATAAATAAATCTAAAACACACATACACACAAAATCAAAATAAAGCTTTCCTTAAATTGGTTCTTGTTGGGTATTTGGTCACAATATGGGCCTAAAAAAGAACAGTAACCAATGTAGGGATGTTCTTAACCACCCAGTGAATGAATGTGGGATGTGCTAAAGTCTTAGGGCCTTTGTGAAGGAGACAACAAACCCCATCACTAACCAGAAACTATACCCTTCTTCTCTTCTTCCTCCCCTCCTTCTTTCCCTCCCTCCCTTCTTCTCTCCCTCCCTTCCTCCATCTTTTCTTTTCCTTGTTGAGATCCTAGTATATGAAATTTCAAATGAGACCTCACCAAATCTTGGAAGAAGACAGAATAATTTGCATTTTTCCATATCCCTGCACGCAAAGAGAAGAAAACACCTACACTCTGGGAGCAGCTCTGGCTGTCATAGTATTCAAGAGAATACTATGAGAATGAGTGATCTGGAAGACAGACTTTCATTAGGCTCTCCTCATGGGTGATAAATTAGCTGCACCTCTCCCCAAATTCCGTGACACCACAAACTCTTGACTTCACCTCCTCTGCCCTATACCTCCACCGACCTTGTGTCCCTTCTCTATAGAGTGGAGACATGAGGCAGCAGCAAGTAGAATTTTTAAAGCAATTCTGTGAGATGTGTCCCTTTCTACTTCCCTTCTTCCTATCCATCAACCCACCCCACTAAGGGACCTTCAAACTCATGTGGCCATCAAGCTCCAGACTGTAGAAGCTTCATCAGGACACAGAGCAAAGCCACGAGGCCCATGTCACAAGGCTGCAATAGGGGAAGACCTACTGTGTAATGGTGTGGAGATCCATTTAGCCCCAGAGGTTTGATTATGCATTCTTTGCCAATGGAGACTTGCTAGGTCTTCTCCAGGGTGCCAGTATTTCTCTCCTTCAAACTGTCTAGTGCTGTTTTTGTTAAAGCTGCCAGAACAGAAAAAGAAAGGGAGAGACCGCCCTTTTTCATCGCTTCAAAGGAAGCCTGAATTTGATCCCTTTAGTGAGTGGCACAGGATAAAAACCTCCACTTGGGTCTGCTATCTGTGATTAAATAAGCCTCTTGTTTGTCAAGTAGCTGGAGGACTGGTAGAAAGGAGGGCTCTTCCCTGTGAAGTTCTCTGAAAGCACCCCTCCCTGCCCACAAAGGGATTCTCCAGACAGGAGGCAGAAATGGACTTCAAACACCCAGAATGAGATGAGGGATTTGGGGTGGGGGGACCTGGAAAGGTTCCCAGCAGATGACAGAACCCCCAGTTGAGACCCTCCAGGACGTCCAGGAGTGTCCTAACATACCTTTGAGGAATGTGGTGACATTGGAAACCATTGTGACATTCTCCAAACAAAAGACTCTCATCCTTGTGAGAAGTGGTCTGCACAGGAAGCTATCAGGAGGGTTGGGAAGGGGAAGTCTAATCTAAATCCATCCTGCTTTGCTAAGTAAGACTCTGCTGCAGCATGTTGGGTGTCCATGGGAGGTAGAATACCTTTACCCAAATTATGCTTGCTCTTTGAAAATCCCCCCATGAATACTAAGGTTGTGCTGGCTTGCTGGTGAGCTGGGCAGAAAAGAAGAATGGAGAACACCTAATTCATTTGAATTGCAGATGAACACTGTCTTTTTTAACATGGCAGAAGTATTACATGGGACACACTTATACTTTGAGAATGTCTTCCTTCCGAGTCTGCAATTCAGATTTACCTGGGCATCTTCCATTTTATTTGGCCCAGTGACAATCTGAGCCCAGATTGCATTTCCTGCCAAATCTACTTGTAAGAAGCAGGGGAGTCTCTGGATCAGGTGCCTCTGAGGGCTGCCTATGGATGTCATGGAAATGGTTTGGCTCGCGGGTTTTGATGTGAGGCAGGGCCAGATTTCATATTTACCCTGGAAGTGGAGTTGCAAACAGTTGTGAGCCGCCATGTCCAGGGAACCCTTAATAGAGTCCTCTCTTCAGCTCCATGGACCAGATTTAAACCTCAAACCTGTTTCTTTTTCATGTTCTCCCACAAATGTCAACCTTCTGAGGCTCTTTTCTTTTTTTAAAAAAAATTTTTAAATGTAAATATGAGCACACTGTCATTGTCTTCAGACACACCAGAAGAGGGCATTAGATCCAATTACAGATGGTTGTGAGCCACCATGTGGTTGCTGGGAATTGAACTCATGACCTTTGGAAGAACAGCCCGTGCTCTTAACCACTGAGCTCTTAATCTCTCCAGCCTGAGGCTCTTTTCTTTATGGTAAAATAGGACTCTGTGTGTGTGTGTGTGTGTGTGTGTGTGTGTGTGTGTGTGTGTATGAAAGAGAGAGAGAGAGAGAGAGAGAGAGGTACGCATTGTATACATATGTGTGTGTGTTGTGTATATGTGTGAGTATTCTGTGTTTCTGTGTTGTTTGTGTATGTGTATATGTTAGATATGTGATGTATGTGTGCTGTATGTGTATGTGTTGTCTGTGTGTATTGTGTGTATGTGTATGTGAGTGTTTTGTGTTGTGTGTGTACATGTGCATATATGTTGTGTATGTGATGTGTATGTTGTGTGTGTGTTGTGTGAGTGTGTGCATTGGTGAGTGTTGTGTATGTATGTGTGCATGTGTTGTGTGGATGTATTTATGTGTGTGTCTGTGTATGTCTGTACATGTATGCATGTAGTTGTGTGTGTATTATGTTTAAGTATGCACATGCATGTACATGTAGAGGCCAGAGGTTAATGTCAGCTATCTTCTTGAATTACTTTCCACCATTTTTTGGAGACAGGTCTCCCTATGTAGCCCTTGCTGGCCCGGACCTCACTCTGTAGACCAGACCAGCCTAGACCTGAAAGAGATCTACCTGTATCTCCCTCCCAAGTGCTGAGATTAAAGGTGTGTGCTATCAAACCCAGATCCACCTTATTTTCTGAGGCAGCCTCTCACTGAGCCTGGAGAACACAGTTCTCCAGGTTCAGGTAGACTGGCTGGTCAGACAATGCCAGGGACCCACCTGTCTCTCCTCTCACTGAAATCATACGCTATGCCACGGACTTCCCTTAACATGGATGCTAGGGATCAAACTCAAGTTTCAGGCTTTACTGGTTGAGCTGTACATCCTCAGCTTAAAACAGGAATCTTAATACCCACTACATGAGGAGTCATTTAGAACCAACCATGCTTTAGTTCCTAGACAATGGCCATGTTACATGTGAGCTCCATGCACTGGGCTCTTTCTTCTGCCTAGAATTTTCTCCCTCCATACTTCTCCACCTGTGAATCTTTTCCCACTGTTCTCTTCTGACCTCTCACAGACTTCTGTCTCTAGACAAGCTGTGGCTATTGGGATCTCTACGTGCTACACCTCTGAGGGGAGAGTTATCCTGGCAGTCAGGAGACAAGGAAACCACAAACCTAACACAAGAGATTGATTGGGAGGGAAGAACCCAGGAGGGTGGCTGTCTCTGCTCAGGCAAGAAACAGCAGAGAACTGAGCAGAAGGCATTTTTGTTTGTTTGTTTTTGTTTTTGTTTTAATAGGGGTTCTTGGAGTGGGTGGAGCTTTCCAGGGTGGAGCTTTCCAGGGTGAGGAATGGTGGGATTTCAAGTCCTGAGCTTGAGCTTTTTAACTCTACAGGGTTGGGGCTAGGTCCAGCCATTGAGGCAGTCAAGAATGTTCTGAAAGTGGACCCTGGTGGTTGGAGGTCCTCAAGGGAGGGGCCTGGTGCCTTGAGGGGTTCACACTGTCAACAACGTTATGTCAATTAGACTTTCAGGGGCTGGAGAGATGGCTCAGCAATTAAGAGCACCGACTGCTCTTTCGAAGGTCCTGAATTCAAGTCCCAGCAACCATGTGGTGAGCAACCACCCGTAATGAGATCTGAAGCCCTCTTCTGGTGCATCTGAAGGCAACCACAGCCTACTTAGATATAATAATAAATAAATCTTTAGGCCAGAGCAAACGGGGCGAACCGGAGGGAGCAGAGGTCCTGAATTCAATTCCCAGCAACCACATGATCGCTCACAACCATCAGTACAGCTACAGTGTATGCATGTACATAAAAATAAATGAAATAAATCTTTTTAAAGAAAGACTTCGAGACAGTGGTGGTTATAGAGCACACACAACTTAAAAGAGGAAGTTTGTGTTGGCTCACTGTCTCAAAGGTTCAGCTCATGGTTGCTTGGCCCAGTGGGCTTGGCCTGAACATCGTGGGAGTGGAAGCATGGGCCAGAAGAGCTTCGTCACTTCAAAGCAGACGGGGAGTAAGAGAAAGCTGAGAGGAAAGAACGAGGAGAAGACAATACCCCTCAGGACAGGCTTCAGTAACCCACTTCCACCACTGAGGCAGGAGGCACTGTGATGTCTGTCTTAAGAATCCATTCAAATTTTAAATCTTGGAGCCAATCCGCTGACTAGGTCAGGGTCTGTGTGATCCGATTGTCCCTGGAGACATCCCCACTGACACAGGATGTGCTGCCTTAATCTCTCAGGTGTCTCTCAACCCAGCCAAGTTGGCAAACACTATGAGGCTTCTCCCTTCTTGTTTATGGCTATTTTCCCCAGCCAGGTTATAAATGCTCTGACATCAGATAGAAGCATCCTGCATCCGCACACGGTCAGCACAGGGCTTGGAAAGAGGAGATCTTGATGTTTCCTAAATGACTATGCTATCAAGCCATTAGCACTCCAGTATAAATTATCTTCCTCTGTGGTTTCAAATGGTAATGCACGGCACAGAACCATAAGGTCGGTGAGGGGCATTTCCTACAAAGCTAAAACTTTTCCACTCAAAGGGCCATCTTTTGTTTGAGATATTTTTTCCCTTTCTTCTTTATCTGGAGTTAAAATTGCTATTTAGAGAGTAATTTCAAAAGGCATTTTCTTCACAAAGCGGAGAGTCGGCAGCCTTGTTACAAGACATCTCAGTGTCACTGCCGCTGGATCTGCATCTCAACACAGAACCTTCTACGTAGAAATACACTGAGGGGGAGAATCCTAAGGGTGAGGACTGGACCCCTTAGATCCTAGAGTGAAAAAGAGAACTAAGGTAGTATAATCTACGGTTGGTAAGAAATGGAGGGGGAAGAGATATGTCTGAGAAAAGGTTTAGAAGATTCATTTCATCTGAACAAAAACAGCAGAAGGGGTGGGTGGAGGGGTGGGCGGAGGGTGGGCAGGGAGGGCAGATAGATGGACGGGCGGAGAGGTAGGCGAGTGGGTGGGCGAGTGGGCAGGCGGATGGAGGGGTGGGCAGAGTGGCAGGTGCAATAATGGATTCTTTTTCAAGCAGTTGAAATGGGAGGATAGCTGTCAGCAAGGTACTTGCTACACAAGAGTCAGGACCTGAGTTCAAGTCCCTAGCACTCACATAAAAAGCTGACTCAGTGGTACAGTCTTGTATTTTCAACACCGAGGAAGCAAGAGGATCCCTGGGGCTCAGTGGTCAGCCAGTCTAGCCTAACCTAGGCCTGGGCCAGTGAGAGACCCTGCCTCAAGATACAAGCTAGGTAGCTCCTGAGAATTGAGGTTGGCCTCTGGCTTCAGCATGAATACACACACACATAGACACACACTAACACACACAATGCACACTCCTGCACACATAGACACATGGACACACATACACATACATACCACATATACCACACATACATGCATGCACACACACAGATACACACACACACCACACACTCATGCTACAGATGGACGCTGAACACACACACACACACACACACACAGTGGAAGTGGGCTTCCCCTTTCTCTGAACCTGCCAAAGGCAGAGCTTGACCAGACCAGCCCCTTCCTGATGTCCCTCCTGGTCTTGTTTAGGTGGACAACCTTGCTCAGAGGACAACACAGTACCAGACATGCGACTATCTGTGGACCTCAGCAGGGCCTTCTGTCTCTGGAATCAAGGCTGACCTCTCTCTCTGAATGAAAACTGCCAGCCAGGGTCCCACACCAATGCCAGAACCTTGCTCTGACTACATATCAGTTTATGAAGAAAGGGGTCTGTAACCTACCTCGATGTCACTGACCTGCAATTGCAGATGCCCTGAGGTCATCCTCAGCCCCACCCTCTTCTGTCCCTTCTCTGCTCTGTCCTACTCTCTGTGTGGATACATCTGTCACTTTTAAGTCCCCATTGCTTATCTGTCATGGCCCACAACCAGGAAGACACAAAGTAAGGAGCCAAATGAATGTTTTGTTACCGAGAGGCAGCCTGACATTGAACGTCCCCCTTCTGAGACTGTCTCCCACCCTTATGTCAGACGCGTAACTGTGGTGAGGATTATTGCTGAGGACGGACTGTGTGTGTGGCAGGAACTGTGATGGATAGTTTATGTACACGGTTTCCTCAGCCTTCCCAATAACAGACAAGGAAACTGAGTCTCAGAACACTCTGAGAACCCTCTGATGGCGCTGGTGGTGGTGGGGAGAGTGGGGAGGGTGGGGAGGGGTGGAGGGGGAAAGGCAGGGGAATGCATGACTGCATGAGTGCCTGTGTGTATGTGTGCCTGTGTGTGTATGTATGCATGTGTGTATGTGCTTGTGTGTGTCTATGTGTGTGCCTGTGTGTGTCTGTGTGTGTGCTTATGTATGTGTGCTTATGTCAGTGTGTCTATGTATGTGTCTGTGTGTGCTTATGTGCGTGTGGTCATGCTAGAAATTAGAAAACCAGGTTCCTGATTCTAAATATTTGTGTTCAGCCCTCCTTCACAGGATCCCTACTCAGTCACATTTAACCCCTCCTAGCTGCCCATCAGAGCACATTCAAATAGTCTCGTAGAATGTCAGGATCCCTTCAAAGACTGGCCCCTTTTCCTCCCATTATCGGTCCCCACTCCTGCACTTCTGGAATCTTCCATGGCAGGGGCTTTGATTCCTCTTCCCTGGGTCCTTCTCTTCTGAGCACTTTGGTATTGTCTTGTCTGTGTGTCTGAGTATCTGTCTGCATGTACAGAACACTGGGAATTGAGCACACAGCCTCTTGCTAGCATAACAAGCTCTTTACCTCCTGAGCCGCCCCTCCAGACCCCCTTACTCTACCTTTCCATCTCAGATGTATCCATGTCACAACAATGAGTTCAAGATTTGCCTTTCCCAGCCAGACCCAATGAGTTCATCTTCCCCTCAGTTTTAAACCCAAGGGTTTGGATGAATTACATGGCTCCTGCAGCAGATGGACCAAGCCTGTGGATAATCCCCTCGCATATGGATATCTCCCATCCTGACAGTTTCCATGTGGAGCCACCGTGCCATGGTATTTGTGTCTTCTACAACACTTTACTTGAGTATATGGTAGCAGTGTTTTTTGATTGACTTGGCCTCTTACTCCCTACCTTGTCCTTCCCTCCTCCCTACCTTGTCCTTCTCTCTTCTATCTACCCCTCCTTTCCCACTCTCCTTCCCACTTCTCTCTGCAGTATTGTAGCACAAGTCCAGGGTCTCATGTATATTTGGCTAGCACCCTACCACTGACCTACATCCCCAGCAGCCCCCTCTTCTATTCTTTCCCATCCCCTCTTCATCCTTTCCCTTTGATTTTTCTCTTCCTGTAATTTTCTTCTCCCATTTTCTTCCCATCACATTCTACCCATTTATTATTTGTATTTCTTATTGTATATGTATGCACATGCGCTTGGGTGTGAGCTTGCTAGCCTTTGTGGGTATGTGTGGAAGCCAGAGACTGACATCAAGTCCTTTCCTCAGTCACTTCTCTACCTTACTTTTTGAGTCAGGATCTCTCATTGAACATGAAAATTGCTGTTTCAACCAGACAGGCTGAGCAGTGAGCCTCTGGAACTTGCCTGTCCCTCTGAACCCCTACCTACCAACACTAGGATCACAGCTGTGCTGTGTTATGTCTGGCTTTCCTGTGGTGCTGGGAATCTGAACTCAGGGCTTCATGCTTTTGTGGCAAGGACTTGACTCAGCAAACCACGCTGGGTGCACCCTTTCTGTTTTTAAGTGTCCTAGGCAGTTGCCCATGTGGTCCCGGTCACACCCACCCTGTGACATCAGTCCTCTTCCCTGGTTGTATGTGGTACCCAGGAATATTCACCCAAAGGACAAATGCATTGGTGGGAAACTATTTCCATGGGATTTGTTTTCTCTTCACTTTGCTGAAGGCAGACTCTCATGTTATGAGATGCTCTCTGGAGTGACCCATATGGCAGTCAATCAAGGAAGGACTGTGGCCAACAGCTCAGGAAGATTTGGGTCCAACTACCCTCAAGGTATGGAATCCTGCCAACCACCTACTTGTGTGATCTTGGAAATGGACCCTTCCTGGCTGAACCTTGGGAAAGACCCAAAACCAAAAGGCATAGCTAAAGTATGCCTAGACTGCTAACCCACAGAAATTTGTGACATAATAAATTTGTTGTTTTCAGAAAAAAAGGTTTTCAGATAAATAACACATCTAGTCTTCCTTTACTCAAACATTTGTTAACAAATTTTGTATGTGTTTAGGATGTTGATTCCTGGACTTCACACAGGTTAGATGAGTACCCTACTGTTGAGACACACCCCACACCCCACCACTGTCTTGTTTTTAATTTTTCCTTTTAAAAATTGTTTGTAACAAAATTTCACTGAGCTGCCAAGACTAACCTGGTACTGGCTCTGAGGCCAAGGCGAGCTTTGGCTTGTGGTTCTTTTGCCTCACTCTCCTGACTACCTGGGTAGCCAGGCCTGCACCAGCCAGCGGGTCTCATGAGAATTTATCATGGCCTCTGGATTGTATGGGGAAGCACAACCTGACATGGCTCTCTAGCTGGGGTCTTTCTCAGTCTCTTCTCCCATACTGGAAAGCTTCCCCCTCTCTTTCTGAGGCTCGCTCTGTGTCATCATTAAGCCTCTTGTCATGCTTCCAGGTGTCTACCCTAAGTAAGTATTCTCCGTTGGCTTCTTCTCTCGCCTTGATGCTCTGGCTCTCCTCACTACTTGAGTCTTGAATCACACAGCAATTTGGCAGATTCACTTCATATCCATGCCTTGCCCTCTGCCAACCCCTAGATACTGCAGATTTACAGGCTCATCCAAGTTTTTCTTTTCTTTCTGAATTGCCTCTTGGTGGATAACCACTCTCATGGCTTCTCAAGTCTGGCGAATGGTCTGCCCTCTACACTTTGTCTTTCTCATTGAATACTTGCTAATTCTGATTTTTGTAAACCATTTTTCATCTTCAAACCTTCCTTCCTTTTAAAAGATTATATATATGTATGTATGTGTATATATATATATATATATATATATATATATATAT
>NW_022196905.1:109951631-109989000 GCF_008632895.1 Mastomys coucha
GAAGAGGGCATCAGATCCCATTACAGATGGTTGTGAGTCATCATGTGGTTGCTGGGAATTGAACTCAGGACCTTTGGAAGAGCAGCCAGTGCTCTTAACCGCTGAGTCATCTCTCCAGCTCCAAGCCTATCTTTCTTAATTAGCAATTCCACATATCCAAGGACTTTTACTTTTCCTGATGCTGTGAGCAAGCCTACCAGCCCCATTGTCTTTTCCATCACTGTGCTAGGACGAACATAGGCTAACTGATTGTAGCCATGTCTCTACAGAGGCAGCAGGGGTTACAGCACCAGGATGGTGGGGGGAGTGCCAGACATCTGTAGACAATTGACAACATGGATCCCCAAAACACCCTTTCGGGACTCTGTGTGGTGTGCCTCCGTTCCAGAACACGTCCAAGGTGTTCTGAACAAATCAAAGGTGAAAAAGCCTCCAGAGGAGCACGTTCATGTTTACTGAGAGAGCAAACTGGGTTGTACACATCTGGCTTCTTCCCATTAACTAATAGGATCTTCTTGCCTTCCGCAATTTAGGTGATCTATCTCAGCATTAACAGAGATTTTCTTAGAAAAGCACACAGAAAGAGGTGTTTCATGGGATGGGCACAGGAAAGAGGCACATCTCCTCTCTGACGGTTGAAGGAGCGCTCAGAAGACTCTTCTGGGATGATTGAAAGGTGCCGTGTGTGCCAGTTGACTGGCAGCCACAAAGCATGTGACATACAGCCGGCTTCACCCAGCGGCTGAGGTTTTCATTTTACTTCATGTAATGTAAATATAAATGGCCACAGGTGACCCATCATGGGACCCAGAGCTACTATATTTGACAATGCAGCTCTCCACAGCACCAGGTAAAGGGTATCTGGCTCATCCCCCTGTACGGTGGTGGCCAAGCTGTTTGTGAGTCATGGGAATGTGTAGCTCAGATGTGATTGGTCCTCACAGGGTCCATATGTTGGGGGCTTGCTCCTAGCAACGTGGTGGTGTGGGAGCTGACTGAACATTAAGAGACTGTCCCCTCTGGGCAGAGCCATCCTTGGAATGCTAAGATTCACCTGGGTCAGCAGATGAATGTCACAGAGCTCTGTGCACAGGGGAGCTGAACCCAGCCAGCTGGGTTCACACACACATACATACACCCACATAAACACATACACACACACACACAGATGCACACACAGCTATCTGAAGCAGAGCTCACACATCTGTGATCCACAAATGGAATAGCATCTGTACGCAGGTCTAGTGTGCACAATTTAAACATTATTTGGTAATTATAAAAATCAAGTAAAATGATAGGAAGATTTGGGATTCCCGCTTCTCCTGAAAATTCAAAACATTTCTAAGATAACAAAGAAGAAATATTTTTTTCCCAAGAGGAATATTCTACAGTTCTCTTCACTGCTAACACCCTCCCAACCTAGTGCAACACCCACCTTGCAAGCTCATAGGCTGGACTAGGACTGAGAGGGGACAAAGGAAGGAAATCAATGAATCGCCTGAGACTTTTGCCCTCTGATCACACACTTTGCCCTGGCAACTACTTCTCTCATGCCTACTTCCTGTAACTACTGGAGATTTTATAACAGAAACCTTAAAAGGTATGGCTTCTCATAACCTATTGATACTCCAGAATCTTCCCTAAATCCAGCATCAGAAAGCAGAAATGGTATCTATGTGACATCATGTGCACAAGCAGGTCTAAGACTCATAAGCTAAAGGGTGGTGACACACCCAGGAGGCTGTCGACAGGGATGGGTTTGGGGAGGATACAAAGTACTGGAGGATACAAAATTAAATTCCCAAGCACTTATGACTCTAGCTCCTAGTGTCTGCCTTTCCATGGGTGCCTAGGGTTTCCGAGGAATTGTGAGATTCAGAATATGCGGTAAAATGTCTAGCAGCCTGTCCCTACAAATTGGATTCAGTGTATTTGGAGGTAGGACTGAGAATGTTGCATTTTGTAAACATACAAGCTATTTTAGTGTATCCATCATTTAATCATGGCATGTTAATGCTTGGAGTACATGGATAACCCCAAACAGATTTTACAACTGGGGAATGAGTCATAGAGGGAGGCTTCTTTAGGGCCAGCCCTGTCTGCCAGCCCTCACAGGAGCTAGACAGGAGCCGCAGGAACAGGCTAATATGTACATCCATCCTTTTGCCTTGTGTGTTAGCCTCCTTCTAGGCTCTAAAGTTAGAACCATGAGCAGAACAGACAAAAGTCCTCCCTTCATGGATATAGTTGGGAAACATGGGTAATTAGCAAATCACAATACCAAAATACTTGGATTATAAACTGGTGTGATGAAAGTGGTAGAGCACATTTGTAATCCCATGGCTGGGGAGGCAGAGAGGGGCTGATCCTTGGGACTTGCTGGTCAACCAGCCTGCCTTACATGGAGAGCCCCAGGCCAATGAGAGACAAATAGAAAAAAAACAAAAACAAAAAAAGAAAGAGAGAGAGAAAGGAAGGAAGGGAGGGAGGAAGGAAGGAAGGAAGGAAGGAAGGAAGGAAGGGAGGGAGGGAGGGAGGAAGGAAGGAAGGAAGGAAGGAAGGAAGGAAGGAAGGAAGGAAAGAAGAAACTAAAAAACAAATAAGCAGTTGAAGAACATGTGGCACCTGGAGTCAGCCTCTACCCTCCACACACACATATGTACATGTATGCTCAAAGATGATGTTTATTTTAGATGCCAATTTGACTGAATTAACAGGTGCTCAGGTATCTGGCAAATATTTTTGGTGATTCAGTAATCATTGGGCCTACCCCTTTGCTGAAAGGGAGGCAGGCATGGGTGTTTGGAAGGGCTGAACTCCCTCAGATATGCCTGTGAGGTTTGGAGACACTAGCAGGTGAGTGGGTTGACCAATGAGTGGGGAAAGGCAGCTCTTCACTCAGGGGTCAGACATCCTCTAATCATCCAGGGACAGAATTGGAACAAAAATACGAAAGGAGTGTGAGTCCTTGCCCCTCCTCCCAGAGTAAAATAATAATTAGAAGAAGAAAGTAATAATGAGAATAACCATGATTACAATAACCTTCTTTAGAATTTCCCCAGTCTATAGTATTCATTTAAAGCAACAGAATACAAAGATGACACCCTACAAATTTGTGCATTGAAGCCCTGATACCTACTACTTTAGTGTATGGCTATATTTGAAGACAGATCCTGTAAGAAGCAATTAAGTTAATGTAGCGTCATCAGAGTATGCCTTCATCCAGGATGATCAGTATCCTTATGGAAGAGGAGCCCATTAGGACAGAAATAGAGGAACCAAGTACAGTTACATAAACATAGATGATTTTGTGTTACAACTTGCAAGCCTGGGCAAAAGACCTTGAAGGAGACCAGCCATGCTAGGGACCGTGGTCTTTGAGGAGAACCTTGAGGAAACATAACTTTCCACTATTTACACTGAACACAGAGCCTGGAGGGCTTTACTTTATTTGCTGGGCAGTTTTATGTGAACTTGACAAGCTAAAGTTATCTAAGAGGAGGGAACCTCAATTCAGAAAATGCCTCCGTGGGATTGACTTGCAGGCAAATCTGCATCTAGTCATAAAATTTTCTCAACCTACTTTAATAAGCATTCAACCTCTCCTCTAGCTCACCGCCCACCAGAGGTAGTGGACGAGACAAGTTATTAGGACAGGGGGAAAGTAGATCTGTTTAGAAATCGTTCTTTGGGAGCAAGCCCAGTCTTCATCATCAGGATATCCGCACTTCAGTCTAGTAGGAAACACCAACAGGAATCAGTAGGTGCAGACTGGTCCATTTGGCACTCACCACACACGAACCAGCAAGGGCAGTTCAAATGTCAAGCTAGGCTCACCAAGTGCCCTGAGGCTGCAGAAGCAGCAAGAGGCCATTAGAACTTCAGGAGAAGTTCTTTGGCAAGATTCCCTCTATGACATCACCACAAGCAGAGCTCAGCAATGCAGTGTAAATCAAACCAATACATGTGTGTCATGTCATTAATAAAGAATAATGAGGTGGAGTAAAGCAAACCAATGCACAAGCTCCCACTGCCTGTGGGGTCATATTTATATTCCTTCTAATCATTATACATTCTTTCACGTGTCTGCTATAGCAAAACATCCTTTTACCTGTGTGACTCAGCAAAACATCATTTGATATAACTGGTTTTCCAAAGAAACCAGCAATTTCCACTTTATCTGTAGGGCATTTCCTTAATTAGTGGTTAATGTGGGAGAGCCCAGCCCATTGTGGGTGGGGACATCCCTGAGCTCATGGTCATGGGTTGTACAAGAAAGCAGGCTGAGCAAGCCAGGGAAGCCCCCCTCTATGGCCTCTGCATCAGCTCCTGCCTCCAGGTTCCTGCTGTGAGTTCCTGTCCTGACTTCTTTCAGTCATAGACTGTGTGCTATGGCACTGTAAGCCAAATAAACCACTTCCTTCCCAATTTGCTTTTGGTCATGGTGTTTCATTGTAGAAGTAGTAACCCTAACTTAAGGCATTGTAGCAGCCTGTGGTTGTTGCAAATTAGTACAGATACCATGGCAGAGACAGCTCAGCTGTTCACAAACCCCAGAGGACGCCAATCAGACAGAGAATCACAGGAAAAGCACATCTATTAACCTTACTAGAAAACCCACCAATAGGGATACAACCATTTGGGCTACCCATTGGGTTATCATTAACCCAACAATATTTACCGAGTGCTTATGATATTTCTGAAGCTACCCCCAGGCCCAGAGAATACAATGAAAGACCGGTAGGTATATCATTTGCCTTTTGAAATTCATACATCCCCAAACACCTCCCTATAAACTTGACCCTATGCTCTACCCAATGTGAGATGAGTATAGTGTGTCTTTGAAGTTGCCATTGTAGGGCCTTCAATCTCTCTTTAGTGAGTGGTTAACATATACAGGTTATTGGGATCCAATGTGATGGTTTGAATCAGGTATGGGGTGTATATGGTCACATCGGGGAAGGGGGAACGTTAGCTCAGGCTCTGCCCCAGACTGGCTTTGTGACAAGAGACAAACCATTTAACCAGGCCCCTTGGATCTCTAAAATGGTGGTGCTCATCCCTGGGTCAGACAGCTGTGAAAAGCAGGTTTGATAATGAACATGGATATAAACCCTTGGCAGCCACTCATGATGGTTCCTCCCACCTTCTCCCTGGCAGAGCCAATGACATAATGACAGTCACAAAGATTGTTACCCATAATGCAAAGTGCTCTATAAATATGAGAGGCTCTCAGTAATTTGCATATATGATTTTCTCTCTTTTTTTCTGAGATAGGGCCAGACACTGTAGCTCAGGCTGACCTTGAACTGGCAATCCTCCAGAGTGCTAGATTGTAGGCACATGCCCAACAGCTTGTATGTAGGATCTTTTTAACATCTAAAGAGTATTGTCTATATCCCCTACCCTTTTCTACTTTAAGGTTTTTGTCTTTAGTTTTAAAAGCTTCTATTGCATTTTATTGCATTATTTATTTATTTACTTACTTATTTGAGTATATATGTGTGCCACAGTGTTCATGTGGTGGTCAGAGGACAACTTGAAGGACTCAGTTCTCTCCCTCCACCGTGTGGGACCCAGGGAGGGGATTGATCTTGGGTTATCATGTTTGGTGACAAGTTCCTTCCCCCCACTGAGCCATCTTGCTGGTGCTTTCTTCCAATGAAAGTATTTACAACCCAGTATCACCCCAAGAACAGCCTGAAACCCCTCATAAAAAAAATCTGTGTTCTCCTTTGTCTCCTGCCTTACACTGGACCAGCTCTGTTTGGAGGAGATGTCTGGAGGGTGTCTATTACAGCTGTGGTCACTGTCAACACTGTAGATTGCCGGTACCCACTGTGGTGGTGCAGATGTCTCTGCATGTCATACCTGGTGGGGTTGTAGTTACATTTTCTCTAGCATTATTAAGCAGTGAGATACTTGTCCCTTCTCAGAACCTGAAGACGGGAGCCAACAAGGACTGGTTATCATGGAAACCACGTCTCCCCTGGGCCCCAAGGGGCACTTCTGGAAACGGCTCAGAATCTGATCACTGTCTTCAAGTGAGAGAGCCGTGGGTAAAAGCTGTTATTTCCTTGGGTCTGATAAACGGTTGCTGAGAAGCTGCCCGCTCTGGTTTTGCTGGGGGAGATTGGAGGAGGAAGGGGGGATGGGTTGGGGGGCCCAGAGCCTCAGACCTGAATATCACCCCAAACTGCATTGACAGCTCAGAGACAGCCCTGAATGAACCTTTGTGAAGACTTCAGAAGTCAAAGGAAGACAGAGGTTGTGGTAGGAAGATGGCTATGACCCTCAGAGTTTGGAAAGCCTTTATGCTCTAAGAGACTGGGGGGATATCGTTAGTTCTAAGGGCCTTGACAAAGAAGAATTCCAGATATCAGGGCTCCCATCTCAGATACATTCAGTCACCAGGTAGAAAACATCATTTGTCAAAGTGAGCTTGGTGTAGCTTCAGGGGGACAGGTGAACATGCACATCCTTCACCAGGGGGTAAGTGGCATTTCTAGCTCCAGAGAGTAGTGTGCCCCAGGGGGTAAGTGGCATTTCTAGCTCCAGAGATAAGTGTGCCCCAGCAACTGGCTCATAACCAGGTTCTCCAAAGAAAACTCCAGATGTGGAATTCTCAGCCACAGCTTCTGTTAAAATGCAAGCTATGAATTTCAATCACATCCAAATCACGTCAAAGTCCAAAGAAAACACATCAGAAGGTCAAAGCCAGTGCATTCCTCTCCATTTGTAAGCCGCACCATGAGGCTCTTAAAGAATCAGAAACTCCAGAGGCAGAAGGGATACTCATTGTGTCCACAGTAACAATAAGGAAAACGCAGCGTACTGAAATTGGCTTTGAGGTGCTTTGGTGTGTACTGTGAGGTTAGCCATGTATATATGCTTCAGCACAACCTTGAAAGCATCATGAAATTTTACCACAACATGCATATGGGGAAACTGAGGCTCCTAGATACAAAACCCCTTCATTTTCCATCTCCAGAGTCTCTATGGAGCACAGATAGCCCCAGACATCTGCAAATTTACCTCCCCCTCAAATATTTCCCTTGTTAATGTTAGGTTTGTTCTAACAAGGAGGAAGAGATCTCACACTCCCAGGGACATTTGGCAACCCTTGCAGTGATTTTGTTGTTGCTTTCCCAATGGGTGGGGGGCGGGGCATGGGACAGGAGGCACTAGATGACCTGGGTGCTTCCCCCCAGACCCCCGCCCCCCCACATCTTAGAGTATATGAGACAGCCCCTACAGCAGACAGCTCTCTGCTTTAAAGTATCCATGGCCCTTCCTCTGAAGAGATTAGGGAAGAGAGAGCCCAGAACTGGGACTGAGGAGACAGGAGAAGGAGGCAGAAGATACTGAAGGTACTGGGTGTGATGTGTGTCAGGTTGACAGGGTCTGGACTCACCTGGGAGACAGGCCTTTGGGGGTTATCCTGATTGTGGTAATTGAGGTAGGAAGACCCTCCCACTGCAGAGTGTGTGCATTCTCTGATTGGGTTAACCTTGTGAATGGGGCAATCACACTGAACACTTACACGCATTCACCGCTCTCTCTCAGCTTCCTGACTACAGATGCCATGTCAACCACTGCTTCCACCTCCTGCCACCTGGACTCCCATGGCCTGAGAACTGTGCCTTGGACTTTAAAACCCAAATAAATCCTTCTCTGATTGATGTTTATTAGAATATTGTATCACAGTGAGAGGAAAAGGAGCCAGGACACGGGGGTGGGGGTGAGGTGGGGAGGGGAGCAGCTCTGTCTGAATGAGAGACTGTTCTCAGTCAACGGCTTCGCTACAACACCAACAGCCTAGAAACACATCCTATTGCCATTTTACACATGAGGAAACTGAGCCCAGGAGAAAGAAAGATATTTTCCTTCAGGCTTCATTAGTAGTTTCCTACAGACAGGATGCATCTCTAGTATTTCACTTGAGCTGATGGATCTGTTAAAGCTTAAGTGTTTGTCCCTGCCAAGCAGAACACTAAAAACATCTCATGTTGGGGTTGGTGGCATAACTCAGTAGTAAAGGCCAGCATGGCATGTGGAAGGATCTGGGTTCAGTCTCAGGTACTGTGCCTCAGCCAGCATGGCATGTGGAAGGATCTGGGCTCAGTCTTCAGCACTGTGCCTCAGCCAGCATGGCATGTGGAAGGATCTGGGCTCAGTCTCAGGTACTGTGCCTCAACCAGCATGACATGTGGAAGGATCTGGGCTCAGTCTCCAGCACTGTGCCTCAGCCAGCATGGCATGTGGAAGGATCTGGGCTCAGTCTCCAGCACTGTGCCTCAGTCGGCATGGCATGTGGAAGGATCTGGGCTCAGTCTCCAGCACTGTGCCTCAACCAGCATGGCATGTGGAAGGATCTGGGCTCAGTCTCAGGAACTGTGCCTCAGCCAGCATGGCATGTGGAAGGATCTGGGCTCAGTCTTCAGCACTGTGCCTCAGCCAGCATGGCATGTGGAAGGATCTGGGCTCAGTCTCCAGCACTGTGCCTCAGCCAGCATGGCATGTGGAAGGATCTGGGTTCAGTCTCAGGTACTGTGCCTCAGCCAGCATGGCATGTGGAAGGATCTGGGCTCAGTCTCCAGCACTGTGCCTCTTTCAGTCCTTCTAACACCCTTAGAGGATGGGTACTTTGTACATCTCCATTTTTGTAACTGGGAAATTAAGATTTGGAGATACAGAACCAGGATTTGAACCTTGGGATTTAGCATTCTAGTCCTGTGCCTTGTATCATTTTACTACTCTGAATCTTCCCTCAAGTTCTTCTTGTCAGGAGGGATTCACACAGTTGGGGACACACAGAGTTGTTTCCAGAATGTATTCTGAGTCCAAAGACGTTAAATTGACTTGACATAGATCAGATACAATTGCCACTAGCTGTTTAAACAAACAAACACACAAACAAAAACAGGAAAGACTGGAAGACTGGAGAGATGGCTCAGGGGCCAGGATCACTCAATGTTCTTCAAGAGGACCCTTGTTCAGTTCCCAGGACCCAGAAGGATGCTCACAACCATCTGTGACTCCAATTCTACAGGACCTGGTGTACTCTTGTGGCTTTCTCAAGCGCCAGGCACACGTGCAGGGCATATATGTACAGGAAAAACACTGTACACATAAAATAAAAATAAATAAATCTTTCTTTAAAAGATTGAAAATCAGGCTGGTTTGATGGCTCAGTATTGATGATCCAGGTATTTAATGGTAAACCTGACAGCCTGATCAATCCCTGGAATCCACACAGCAAAGAGAGAACTGAAGCCTGCGAGTTGTCATCTGACCTCCACATGATGCTGGGGTTTGTCCCTGCACACACATGTACAGGGAATACATAAGTAACACACTACAGAAATTTTTATATTTCATAAAAGGTTAAGAAAAAGGTGATCTAGAATTCAAGAAGAATTAACTAAACTCCTATAAGATAGGAATCAGAACACCATAACCACAAGGCCAATCCACCAGCCTGCCAATGTTTCATAAATAAAGTTTTATTGACACAGACATGCCTGTCCACTGATGTACTTCCACAACTGCTTGTGAGTTGAACAGTTATAGAAACCATCTGACCAAACCTCTGAAATTCTTTCAAGAGATCCACGAAGTAGGTGCTGTTAGTTCTTCTTAAACATGGTGAGCTTGAGGCTTAAAGAAGCCAAGGGCCAAATTCAAGTTCAGTTAGGACATTAGCAGACTCCACGGGGAGGCTCTGGTGCATCAGTTAGGAAAGGTGGAAACACGACTCACGGATCCTCACTCATAACTCCTCTGCAAATAAAAATTTTCTTCTTTTCTTTTGTGACTGTAGGTCGACTCCTGTAAGTGTAAGACCCACTTGTTGCAGAAAGTACTGGGAGCTCCCAAAACCATCTTGTCCTTCTTCAACAGCCTCCAGCAAGTATCTGATTCTGGTGGCCTCTGGGGATCCATGCTGCTTGCATGACTGGCACAAGTTCCTTCCCATCCTGCTGGACCAGTGGCTGATATTTACCCAGCACTTTACAATCTCCCTTGGTTAATCCAGCATGTCCCCTGGTCACTTCCTATTAAGCCTAAAGTGGCTTTCTATTTGCAGGCTGGGAATTAAAGTGTCACTTCTCCCGTTGAGAGGCTGCAGGTGACATGGACCAGCAAGGAACTCAGAAGGCAAGGGAGGGAGACAGAGAGAGTCCCCAGTCAGCTCCCAGCTCCTTTCTCCCACCCAACAGCAATTCTGCTACATACATCACCTCCTCACCCACAAATTAAAATCAATTCCCACTATCTTGGGAGGTGTTTTTAAAGCTGAGGATATCTGGCCTATCTGGTGCAGGGAAATATTTGACAGCATCAGCTGAACTGTAAACACTATTCTCCACAGTCCCAGACTAGACAGTTATCCCTACTGTGTCTCTGTCCAGCTGAACCACTATATAGAGAGAGTTACCTCACCGGCAGACAGTTGCTCTGGTTTGTGCTGTCTCCAGTCAAGGAGTCCACATCGTCAGCCTTTCTTCCAGTTTGATCTCAGACCATAAAAGCCAACTGCTTCCCGGAAGCATGCAGTTACTGATGAGGTGCTGTGCCAGCATGGCGAAAACGGTTCCTGGGCCTCCCCACAGCAGCAGATTCAGGAGCAAGAGCAAGCAAAGCCTCATCTTTTAGGAGAAAGGATTTGCTGAGTGATGCCCCCAGCTATCTCTTCCCAGCCTTGTGGTCCTGGGTGAGCAGCAGAGTGTCTTGGTTTCCCTCGCTTTTCCCATACACTGCCTCCTCAATCAAGTAGGGCTGTCTCCATCATGAAGTTCAAGGACAGGATAAGATATCATGCATTTGTTTGGTGATATGAACCACATCCCACTGCCATCCAATGACCAACACCATCCATCTCCATAACTCTTCATTTTGTAAAGCCCTGATCCAGTATGTGAATGTGAGCTCCCTATCCCCTTCTCCTCAAGTCCCTGACAATAAGCAAATTACTCCCTGTCTGTGACTTTAGAAAACACCCCAGGTAAGCATGTGTTCTGTAGGGCAGCTGGCTTACCCTATTGATCACATAGGCTTCTCCATATTGTGGCAGGTGACAGAATTCCCTGGCTACTGAAAGCTGACATCCTACTGCACACACAGGTCATGTTCTGTTACTTCATTCATCCTTCAGTTGCTTCCACTTTCTAGCTATAGTGGAGAATGTCATCGTGACTGTAGGTATATGAATACCTCTCTGAGAATCCCACCTATAATCCTTTTAAGCATGGACTCACTTGTGAAATTGCTGGATCACATGTGTCCTAATTCTGTTTTGTATTTTTCTTTTTAAGGAAAATTTTTATTTTTCATCTCGTGGATGTGTCTGTGGTTTGCACTTTGTTGTTTATTAGATGGTCTCAGTATCTTTTCTCAGGCCTCCCTGACTAATGCATGGGATGTGCTTGACTGCAGAGTGGATGGCTGTGTGCACCTAAGTTCTGTTGCCCGTGGTGGCCAGAAGAAGGCATCAGATCCCCTGGAGCTGGAGTTATAGGAAGTTATGAGTCACCTGATGTGGGTGCTGAGAACCAAACTCAAATCATCTGCAAAAGTGCTAAGTGACTCTCTGCTGCTTGAACTGTTAGCCAGGGAGCTGTGCCCCAGCCCCTCACCACACATGTTTCTATTGAGCGTCACCACTTTCCATGAATGGCCACATGCAGGAGTGCTCCAGATTCTCCCTAAGATTGTATTTGTATTTTCGGTTTGGTGTGTGTGTGTGTGTGTGTGTGTGTGTGTGTGTGTGTGTGTGAGAGAGAGAGAGAGAGAGAGAGAGAGAGAGAGAGAGAGAGAACAGAGACCGAGATAGACAGAGACAGAGAGGCAGAGAGAGAGACAGTCACAGAGAGACAAAGATACACAGAGCAAGATACACACAGAGAGAGAAAAAGAGAGAGAAAAAGAAAGAGACAGAGACTGAGAGACAGAAACAGACAGAGATAGACAGAGACAGAGGCAAAGAATAAGACAGAGATACACACAGAGACACAGAGAGTGATACACAGAGAGAGGGGGGAGAGGAAAAGAGAGAAAGAGAGACACACAGAGAGAGACTAGCTAAAGGATGTGAGGTGGCATTTAGTTGTGTGTCTGGTTTGCATTTCCTTATTAATTAAATGGTCTCAGCAACATTTCTCAGGCTGTCTAACACTTTTCCCACCCATGGCCCATGCTTGGCTGCAAAGCTGATGCCCATTATTAGCGATGCTGTGAGATCTGACTCACAGCTCCAGCTGAGTTTTTCTCACAAGTCTGAATGCTTGTCTGCTCCAGGGTTCAGAACAGTTTTGAGGGAAAAAGCTGGTACTTACTGCAGTCTGCTCTCTCAGTCAACGAGAAGTCACATCAAGATGCTCTGGGGCTTATACAATACATTCAAAGCAACCTTATAGGTGGTCAGGAAGCATTGTGCTGTAGGAATTATGTGGTACAGGATCTGTGTCCCATTCTGCTGCTTACAAGGTGTGGAATTTCAGCTGTGCAGCTTGCTTCCAAGACCAACAAAAAAAAAAAAATGAAGACTTTCCACGGACATCTATTAAATGGATATGTGAATTAATGAGTCCAATGAATAGTATCTTGCCTATTAGAAAAGTTACACCCATTCCTAACCCGCTAAACAAAGAAATTGCTTGCTTAGTGCTTTGCAGTTTTGAGAATCCCTGAGATGCAGTAAGGCTCAGAGGTTGCAGGTGCACATTTAGAAGAAACTAAACTTGAAGCCTAATCTGTCGATCTTAACCATGTGATCTTGAGCAAGCTATGCAATCTGTCTAAGCCTTGCTCCACTTTGAGTCATTAGTGTGTTTATAATTGTTGGCATCTTTGCGCGCATATGGGGCAAGTGTACACATGTGTACATGCTTGTGGAAGGCAGAGATTGATGTCAGTCTTCCCCAGCCCCTTCTCTATTTTATTTTCGAAAAGAAGTCTTCTGCTGAAGCTAGTCATTTAGACTGGGTGGGCAACAGTCCCCAGAGATCTTCTTGTCTCCACTTCCCCAGTGCTGGAGTCCTAGGCATGTGACACAACATCCAGGTTCTCTACGTGGGTGCTGGGGGATCAGAGTTAGGGGGTACTGACGTGTTCATGGTATGCACCTTACCAACGGACTCCTTTTGTCATTCCAGTTACCCCGTCTTTACCATGGGAGCAATAGATCACGTTACCCTCAGAAGTGAGCTCATGATCTTATGGGGTCCCCATGCATAAACCAGACCATGTTGTTGAAAGGATAGGGTGCGACTTCAGCTCCACAGAGGACACTCTCATGAGGGCAGTCTGCATCAGCTACCATGTAAAGAATACACTCAAGCAGCCCCATACAGAGGTCTGCATGGGAAACATGGAGCTTCCTGTTCAGCGGCCAAACAGGCATGTGCAGTGCCTTGAAATTGGAGCATCCCACCAAACCCAGTAAGATGACGGCAACCCAGTAAGACAGCCTGAACTGGTCCCACTCAGCTCCCAAGCTCCCAACCAGACCCTCTGCATGAAGGAGCGAATATTTGTTGCCATTTGGAAAAAGATAAGATTGGGGGTGATTTGTTCCTTAACAATAAACAGCTCACACTCATCTGCTACAGTGGCCGCATGGTTCAAATGCACATGAAAGCATATCTTGCCTGGTACTTGGTACCCCATAGCAACACAGCATAGGAGCTGTCATCTATGATCGCCACTCTGTACTGTGAGAATATTTGTTTTTTTTTTCCTTTGTTTTTTTTCCCTCTTTACTTTTGCTGAAGATTGAAAAGGATGTGCATCCCAAAGCCATGCCTTGGAAGATTCATCCATGGAAGATAGAGCACACATAACGCAGGCCAGAGAGCACCCGTTCAACAGAGACAAGATGAAGCAAAATACTAAAAAAGCCTCTCTACAATTTCAGAAATTTAGACAACCCAACAGCAGGGGTTATGGGGATCAAAGAAACACAAAATTGGAGCCTTGTACCAGCAGACATGCTATACAAAGTACTTAACAGGATTTTCTCTTTTCATCTACAGCATTGCCTCTAGGCTGGCTTTTTTTTATGCCCACTTTATGGATTGGAACAATTGAGGCTCAGAGGGCTGAAACAGCCCTCCAAAGACAGAGTCATAGAGTGGTGATGATGGATTTCAGACACAGGCCTCTGTCCCTCTTGACTTGGAATCAGCTCTGAGATCGTGACCGGGGTACCAGGCTTTGGTCTCATCCTTTCTCTGAACCTTAATGCCACAGAATTTCACCAGGGGCTGTGTTTCAGAAGCTTAATACACACGAGAGATGGTTTAAGTGAGAGATCCAGCAGACATCAGCTACCAATAGCGCGTCAGTTAGGCGTGGGCCCTGGGGGCCCCTCCCCTATCCATGCTGGGATTTTGACTGGCTTGATCCTATGCAGGTCACCACAGCTGCTGTGAATTGATGAACACACCTCACTCCCAGAAGCTTCCCATTCTACAGCTCCTCCCCACAAGCCAGCTCTCCCTTCTTTCTTCCTCCTCTTCCACGTTGGCCCCATGCCTATGCTCATAGGGACAACACAAATTGTACCCAGGGAGAGTTATTAATAACAATACAGCAAGGAGGACATAAAGTGAGGCAGGGTAAAGAGAAATAAAGGTGGTTAGAGGGAGGTAGTGGTGAATGGATACAACCAAAATACATTGTATAAACATGTGAGGCTTTCAAAGAACAAACAAGGTATTTAAAATGAAAGGAGTACAGAGTTATTTATACCACACCGGCAGCAATACACACGCACAAAACTGTCGGGTGGTAGACAGTTCTGGTGGTTTGAATAGATTTGGCCCCCATAAACTCATGTGTTTGAATGCTTGGCTCAAGGAGAGTGGCATAATTAGGAGGTGTGATCTTGTTGGAATAGGTGTGGCCTTATTGGAGGAAGTGTGTCACTTGGAGGGGCAGGCTTTGAGGTCTCCTATGCTCAATCTCTATCCACCGTGGAATCTAGTCTTCTCCTGGTTGCCTGCAGAAGACAGTCTCCTCCTGGCTGCCTTAGGATCAAGAGGTAGAGCTCTCAGCTCCTCCAGCACCATGTCTGCCTGCATGCTGCCACGCTTCCTGCCTTGATGATGATGGACTGAACCTCTGAACCTGTCAGCCAGCACCAATGAAATGTTTGCCCTTGTAAGAGTTGCCTTGGTCGTGGTGCCCCTTCTTGACAATATAACCCTAACTAAGAAAGAAATCAAAACTGCTGAGTGGGTGCCCTGTGTTGAGTGGGCATCGCAGGCCCAGCCAGTTGTTGTCAGGAAGGAATGTGAGCTCTGGACTGTCAGGCTGCTTATCTTTTCTATGAGAGTGTGTGTATAGTTTAATGGTTGGCCTACAGGAAAATAAAATAATAATAAAAGTCCCAGAGAGATGGTTCAGTGGTAAGGGCACATGTTGCTCTTGCAGAGGACCCAGGTTTGGGTCCCAGCACCCACATGGTAGCTCATAACCATCCATTCCTCTAACAGCAGTGGATAGGATGTCTTCTTCTGACTTCTATGGCTACCAGCCATGTATGTAATGTGCACACACACACACATGCAGGCAAGGTAAAACAAATGTATTTAATAATAATAAAGAATACATTCTGTGCATTAAATAACATACCGCCTGGTCAAATGTAGCCCACGAACCTTGCTTTAGTGACCCCTAGATTGGCCAACAGGCAAGGTCCCTTCCTGCTGTAAGATGAGTTGTCTCTGACAGTATGCCCATGCTCTGTGTTTTGTTTGCAAGGGATGCAAGGCAGCTTCATAAGCATTCCAAAGTGGTTTTCACACACAGATGTGAGCTGTGTCCTCAAGCAAAATCCAGACTTGCTGAGGGCAGGGACTTGGTCCCTGGTTGTCATTGGGACTCTGTTTCTGATCCCCCAGCATGAAGCACAGCCCCTCTGGGTGAGGGCTCCTCGTAGCTGGGGCAGAAAGCCAGGCAGAAGGACTATCTCCAGGCAGTGTCTTGGGAGAGCTGTGAACATTTTATCACGCGGAGGCTTGAGCTCTGCATCTTGGGAGAGCAGCTTCCATCAGTCCTGGTGTTCCAGGGATCTGAGGTGGGGGAATCAAGGTTAATGACTTTCACTTACAGACGGTGTGCCAGGCTTATAAATGAGGCCTCCTTTTCCCTTTGGGAGCCTGCCTGCTGCTGGGCAGATGTGGTTGCTTTTGCAACGCTTCCTTCAAATTATCTCCGTTGAACAGGTAGGTCTCTAGGTGTCCTCCCTTTAGAGACTCCATCCTGCCATAACTGTGTTCTGGAGCTGATGACCTTCTGGGGTTCAAATCCCATGTACAAGCTGGTAAGACTGAGACAGGGATCCAGACCCGTCCACTTTAAGATTCAACATACTTCTTGACTATTCTTGTGACCCACACAATAAATTATCAAGTTTTTGTTTTGTTTTGTTTGTTTTTTGATAACTCATATTCTCTGCCCTCAAGGAATTTGTAATTTGAAGGCACAGAACCAGGACTCTTGAAGACAAGAACATATCATAAAGATTTAGGGTATGTGGTAGTTTTAAATGATAATGGGCCCCATGGCTTATATGTTTGAACATTTACTTGGTTATTAATTGGCACAACTGTTTGGGAAGGATTAGGAAGGTATGGCCTTGTTGAAGGACGTGGCCAGCTTTGAGGTTTCCAAAGACTCCTGGCATCCCCGGTGTGTGCTTTCTATTTTCCCATTTGCTGAATGAGATGAAAGCCCTTAGTTGTCCCTGTTACAATGCCTTCATTTTGCCATCATTGACTCTAACCCTCTGGAACTCTAAGCTCAATTAAATGCTTTCTTTTTCTTCTTTTCCTTCTTTCTCCTCCTCCTCTTCCTCCTCCTTCTCCTCCTCTTCCTTCTCCTCCTCCTCCTTCTGCTCCTCCTCCTCCTCCTCCTCCTGCTCCTTCTCCTCCTCCTTCTCCTCCTCCTCTTCTTCTCCTCCTTCTGCTTCTCCTTCTCCTTCTCCTCCTTCTCCTCCTTCTCTTCCTCCTCCTCCTCCTCCTCCTCCTCCTCCTCCTCCTTCTTCTTCTTCTTCTCCTTCTTCTCCTTCTCCTCCTTCCCCTCCTCCTCCTCTCCCTCCCCCTCCTCCTCCTCTTCCTCTTCCCTCCTCTTCTCCCTCCTCTTCCCCCTCCCCCTCTTCCTTTTTCTCCTTCTTTTGGGTTGTCTTGGTCATGGGTAGTGCTTTATCACAGCAATAGAAGAGTAACTCATACAGCATACATCACAGAGGTGAGGAGCTATAAAGCATGGCAGTAAATGAGCATCAGAAAATAAAAAGAAGTCTTGTAAACACAGAAAAGAGAAAAAGGAAATTCTCAGAGTGAGGAAAGAGACTGAGGCTTTAACAGTTGCTGGGGCTGGTTCAGATCAAGGCCTCTCCTTAGTGAGGAGTAGAGGTGCCTTTGCTCCAACCCAGAAGACAAGTTTGAACAGTAGCTACAAGCCAAGCTTTGACCCCCTTGAGCTGGTTTAAGCAAAAGGGGCTTAGTGGTTCCCAGAAACAGGCAGAGGAAAGCTCACACAGGAGACTAGTCATTTGGGAAGTCCTTGGGCATAAGCATCTGGAGGCCCCTAGGATAGACTGAAGCCTCTGATCTGTGCGTGCTCACTCTCTCCTGCTGCAAGTAGGTTTCCTCGAGGGCCCACAGAACCTGAAAGTTCTGGTTAGGGACCTCCAAGGTCCACGTTTTCAGGGAACAGGCTATGTTTCCCAGAGAAGAATTCTGATTGGTTTGGCTTGGCCATGTGACTTCTAGGGTACCACAGGAGTACTGCTGTGACTGTACAATATTGGATCAAGGGTGGTATTCTGTGATTGACAGCCCCTGCCCAATGAGAGTATGCATAGAGAATCCTGTGAGCACAAGTGTTGGGACATTTATCGGTGTTTGGAGAAATGACTGCAGAGACAGTGTATGTAGCTCAGTGTTATAGCATGTAGATGGACTGCCTAAACATCCAATTTTTAGGGCTGGTGAGATAGCTCAGCATGTAAAAGTGTGGGCTGCACAAACCTGACAGCCCGAGTTCGACCTACGTACCTCAATTATTACTTTTTAAAAGCCACTTGGTGTGGTGCACATCTGTAATCTCAGCATTCCTCTAAGGAGATGAAAAGTGGAGACAGGAGGGTCTACTAGAAGTTCAGACTCAAGAGTACACAATGTGGGAGAAACAAGAGAGATCTGGCTTCAACAAAATGAGAGGAGAAAATCAACTCCCGTAAATTTGTCCTCTGACCTTCAAAGGCATGTCATGCCATGAGGACACATCTGCATACATATGCACACATACAATCAAATAAGTTATTTGGAACAAATCATTTAAGTTCCAATTCTGCAACAAGCCCATATTCAAAGACTATTGGCATTCCTCAGAGGCCCAGAATACTTTTATTTTTTTTTAACTATTTTTCCCAGATGACTGCAGTGGGCAACCTGACATGGAGGTTGCTGGCCTTGTCTGGTCCAGGTATTTCACAAGTGAAGAGGCTGAGACACAGGGAGAAAACCAGTTCACTCAGGCTGCACAGCCAGGGAATAAAAGGAAAGGAGCAGCTCCTGAGGCCTCCACCTTGCAGCCCCCAGCTACATCAGTTAGAGCTTATCACCCCCCCAAGCATGCTTCAACATCTCTCTGAACTAAGAAAGGGGTGCGATGCACAGACAAGGGCCCCAGGGGCCCTCCTATCCCAGACAATTCTGCAACTAGATTGGATTCCCAAACAGTAACCATCCTGATACAGCCACACACATCTGCATGCTCTTCCTCTCTCTTCAATACTGAGCTCATCCCTCTACAACTCTAATCTGGCAGACCTGGGTGCAAGGGAGGGGGATAAGTGGACTATGGGTCAGCTCATGGGCTGCAGAGAAAGGTGATTTGAGCTGAGGGAGCAAAGGATAGGGGTAGGAGCAAGCAGGCACAGAGAGTGAGATGTCAGTGGCCTGGAATGTAAAGCAGGAGAAGGGAAGTGGGGGGTTTATCGATGCTGGGGACCCAGAGTCAAGTCTCTGGAACCTGCAAGGATGTGCTGCCTTCTGAGTTTATGCTGATGCACCCACAAACCCACTGGAAAGTCTCCTTGAGAAGAAGCTGCTAAACAGCTGTGCCCACGAGCACCCAGTGTCTGCTAAGCGAAAACAGGAATCAGTTTTTGTTTCTGGCAGCCCGACAAGGTGACAATCAAACTCCCAAATTAGAATTGTGAAATGTTTTGAAAGATGGTACTGGAGAGCCAACCAAAAATATTTTCTTCACACACTTGCCCTGTGAATTCACATCCCTAAAAGGGTTTGGTGTTGGAGAAAAGAAAAAATGAGGGCAGGAAATTCTGTCATTCCTATCCCTCCTCCTGAAGACCTCGGGATGATGAACATATTAAGGGCTCAGAGAAGTCCCTGAAGAAACATCCACAGAACTCTGCTGAGTCCAGGGATCCTGAACTTTGATCACAGAAACCCTTTCCACTGATATTACTGTCTGCCATGCAGTGGCTCACTCTCTTGTGCCTGCGGGAGTGAGGGAAACTATGCATGTCTCTAGTTTATTACTTTATGGAAAGCCAGACAAGAAAAAAATGAACTCAAGATGTGGTTATAGAAAGTTCCTCATTTAAAAAGTGTATAATTTAATGCTTGTGCAACATCCTCAAGGTGCAAGTGTGAACAAACACTATATACATACTCACACACCACATATACACATACTCATACATACACACCCATTCATACACACTCACACACACACAACACATACAACCTATGCAGACACACACATGCACACACACATACACTCACACTACATACACACACACAATCACACACACACACTCACCACATACACACAAACCTATGCAGACACACACACACACACACACACACACAAACAGAGCCTCATACAAAGCCACATACACATACATATGCACATGTACACACATATAAATTTATGTATATACACACATAAAGTGCTGCCTAGTTTAATGTCAACTTGATACAAGCTAGGGTCATTTGGGAAGAGGGAGATGCAACTGAGAATATGTATCAAATTTGCCTGGGATCAAGGCTGTGGTTTATTTTCTTGATTGATAATTGATGTGGGAGAGAGGGCCAACCTCACTGTGGGTGGCACCACCCCCAGACTGTTGGCCCTGGATTTCATAAAGCTGAGTAAGCCACGAGGAACAAACCAGTAAGCAACACTCCTCCACGGCTGCATCAGCTCGCATCTCCAATTTCCTGTCCCGACTGAGTTCCTGTCCTGACTTCCTTCCATGGTCGACCATGTATAAGCAAAATAAATCCTTTGTCCCTCAAGTTGCTTATAGTCATGATGTTCCATTATTGCAATGGTAACCTGAGACACATGTAAACATAGACTCACATACAAACTACAAATATTCAAGTATACATACATGCACATATATACACATGCAGATACACACATGTGCATGAACACACACACACACACACACACACGATTCTATGGATAGATATGCTATTGACAATTCAAAAGCAAATACTGAGATATATTCCTGTAGAGAAAGTGAAGGGAGAAAGTTTCCTGCTGAGAAACTTGAAAAATAAAAGCCCATTCTCTCAGAATCACACATGTGCCCGCAGTGTGCTCTCCAGCCTTTTCTGCACACTGTCCTAGCACACAGTCCTTGGGCATCCGTTGGACATGCCTGACCTATACACATTCTCCATGTCAGATTTCAAGTTATTTCTTTCTGTGTCTCATTCTTCACAACCCTTCTGTCGTTTCTGGGGTGTTGACGCTTCCTTTCTTTCCAAGGAGGAGTGCCAGACCTCAGAGTATGCGGGTCACATGTTTTCTCCGGTTGCTATGATTGGCTCAGAAGCGAGCACATGACCAGGCTGGTCCAATGAGATTTGACCCTGGTATTTCACTGACACCACAAGAAAGTCTCTTTCCTCTTTATCTTGGTTTTGCTGGGCTGCTGGGATGGACCCCTGAAACAGCCATCTTGATAGCTCACCAAGTAAAAAAAGACAGCAGATGAACCTTGGCCACACATTGGCCAGGGACAGTAAATGATGACGACCATTAGCATCAGGACCGCCAAACGCCAGTGTTGTTTTCATTTGTATGAACTATGGCACCTCCAGCCCGGTTTTTGTCTTCAATTCAACTTCTATTAAAGCATGTGAGCAGACGAAGAATTCAGAAACATCTGGCGAACACTTCCTGTCTGGCTGTCATGTGCCGGATTCTGTTCACAAGGGCTGAACTCAGGTACAAGTGAAATAACAAGAGTCCATATTTTAAAGCTGTTCTGTCTCGTGAAAGGGAACAGCTTGACTCAGTGCAATCCAGTGTCCTTACAGAATTACACCGTGGTTTCACTTCATACCGGGAGGATGAATTGGGGAATATAGCGAGGCAAGGCTTTCTAGTAGAGACTGGATGATTCTGGACTCTAAAACGCTGATAATAATTGTAATATATCTATATCTATATTTAATTGTATACATTATACATATAATAGTAATATATATGTATGCACATATATATATGTCATAAGTGAGGTTCTCTGGGGGAGTCCAACTCTCAGCTGGACGGAAGATGATGTGTCAGAAGGTTGAGGAGGAGGCATTGCCTTCAGAAGGGAAGAAATGGGTCACTGAAGGAGTGGGGGTGATCAGACAAGCAGCCTTCAAGCTGGTTACAGCTGGTCCCCGAGGAATGCTTTGACACTAGAATAGCCCCAGAGTTCTCTGAACTTGGCCACTTATTCCTATTCCCACTCAGACTGATAGTTCTTTGTGGGCTGCCCCTGAAGCACCCGTCTTTGGGTGAGGCGGCACCTGGCAGTGCAGCGGTCCCCGGAGAGCTGCTGGGTGAAAGTTTGCCAACTGCACTTCAGCAGCTGGAGTAGCCGGGAATCCGGGCAGAGCACCAATGTGCCCACCACATGTGCCTCGCATGATAGCAATAATATCGGTGATTTCTTTATTGTAACTACCAGTCCCCGTGAACACTTATATATAATCATAGTAATGATAGCAAACTTTTAAATGCTTAAAATGCAAAAGCGACTGCACCAAGAATGGCGCCTTATTCCTGTGCTTGCAGTTCTGTAACAATAGCCCTGTGAAGTGGCTGTTGCTATTCTTATTGAATGAATGGAGATGGTGATTTCAGCTCGGAAGGGTTCAGGACTAGGATGCCGTAGATTAATATTCAAATATAGTTCTGTCCCACATCCAGGTGCAAACCCCTAAACAGAGATTATGCACCCCCTCCCTGGGAGCCACTCAGGCCAAGTGATAGGAGGGGTTAGAAGGAAGTGACATTGGGTAAACAGCTACATATGGGGTGCACCTACGAAGGGGTGCACCCGAGGAGCCTCAGAGAGGTCCTTTCAGTGACCCACAGGCATGCGCCAGCAACCTGTGTCCACTGCTCCGGGAGTTTTTGCTCACTTTGATGCAGAGGCACACAGAGGGAAGGTGGGTTCCTGGGTGACTTGAAGATCAAGGTAATGAGCTTGAGGGTCACAGATGTGTTCAGAGTTGGACATTTTAGCTTTGGGGCCAGGGAGGCGGATGACCCAGAACATATTGAAAACAATGACTAAGACCTGAGTTTTGGGTCCCTGGCACTCCTTTAAAAGCTGGACATAGCCACCTAAGCCTGCAACCCCGGCTCACGGAGACTGGGATTAGCACATCTGCACAATAACAACGGTTAGTAATATGCTTTGTACTTCAAATTGGTAAAGAATACTTTTTTTTCTAGGGTTCAACGATAATGCCGCATATTGCATATCAGGAAATGGGTATGTTAATTAGCTTGGTGGGATCTTTTTACAGAGTGTGTATAGATCAAACACGGTGTACCATCAATGTCTGTGCAGTTGGCATTCCACGCTGAATAAAGCTGTAGTTCTGAGGGAGGGGGCGGGGGGGGCCGAGCACCTGCTCTCTCCACTTCATCACAGCAGGGTAGAGGGTCACTTTTGAAGGGCGATCTGAGCAAATTATGTCTTCGTCTGCCATAACTCCCAAATGAAAAGAGGCATTTTTTTCCTTTCTAAATACCATACCGACAATCCGTGTCCATTATAAAAATTTGAATAGCATAAAAGAATAAATTGGAAAAGGTTAAAACCACTTTCCACTGCTAGCAATTTGGAAACTACGTTTATTTTCTATGCAGAAACACATATTTGGATATTTTATGTAAACAGTATGTTTTAATGCCAGTTTTATAGCTGACTTTAAAAACTTACTGTGTTTTATTTGAAAAGAAAAAAAAAACTACCAGACCTTTCCAAATAACCAGTATTAATAATCTAGCATTTGGCCACTTTGTGGTTTAAGGCTGCGTAAGAGTTTGAGAAATGCTTTACTTGCATGGCTGTTTTTATCACTGAGGCAATGGGTGCCTTGTCTTGTCAGGGGAAAATGAAAGCTTTCCTAATTTCCTGAAGAGAAAACTAAATCCAAGAGATACGTGGTGGATTATTAAGAAAGCCACTCAGCTTGCAGATGACAGAGGCAAGATTTGAAGTCCCTGCTTCTCACCATGGTCCCTTCTCTCTAACATGTTACATCCCTCATCCCCACGTTAGTGAGGTGTTGTTAGGGAAACACCGATGATTGACACAAGGGATTCAGCAGTGTCTCTTCCTGTGTTCACCACACAGATCCATCCTCCTCAGAGCAGGCTTCAGACAAGAGCTGGTTTGGTTGTCTTGAAGATTCCACTTCCCATTGCACCTCTATGGAGACAATACTATCAAAAATTCAGTGGTAACAGCCTATGTTACAATTCCCCAAGAGACATGCTGGTTGAGGGAGAAGGGAGCGTAGGCTGAGGGTAAGGAGAAGAAGGTCTTTGACTAGATGCTCAGAGAGGCAAGAAGAGTGGTTCAGCAGTAGTTACAGCCACATCTGGTGCTTTTTAGAGTCTTTACAAGCTCTCAAATGCAGAATTGCAACAGAAAGAACATGGTTCCGACATAATCCGATATTTGATATTACTTTAGTATTAATTGATATTAATGTTTTAATTGCTACTCTCAGTAAGTAGCAGTGATAACTGGTGGAGGTGATTCCAGCACAATGCTGTTATTGCTCAGGAATGGCTCTAGGACAGAGGACTCCTTACTTCAGCCCACAGTTCCCCCTACTCAGCTGACCTAGGTCATAGGTTCAAATCCCCTACAAACTAGTTAATATATCTTCTCTCAGCCCCAAATATCACAGGTTTCCATGGATATTTTATAACACGTAAAATTAGTAGGCCTTCAGGTATTAATATTTATCATTGTGAAAAGGGACTTTGTGTTTATGTTTGGGAGATACTTGACTAAACAACAACAACAACAACAAAATCCAAAGCAAAAACAAGCTTCACACTGCAGGACTTGTCAGAGCCTATTATTTGTGCCTTTCTGAGGAGCAGTTATAGTCCATAAGTAATGACATTTTTGTTGTATAGAGAAGAATTTAGCTTAAACAAGAATGAATTGGTTCCTGTGACTTTAAGTCCTAGGATTGCATATACTCCCAGTTAACTGGTCTGGGTTTCCATTTTGCCATCTGCTCTCCCCCCTGGAACCTTCCTTCCTCTATTCTGGTTGTAAACTCATTCTTTTGTTTGTTTTTTCATATTTCACCTCAAAAAGTAGCTGATTAAATATTTAAATTTTTTTAATTTTACTTATTCACTTTACATCCCACTCACTGTCCTGGTCACCCGTTCACACAATCTTTCCCCCATTCTTCCTCTCCTTGTCCTCTGAGCAGGTGGGGGTCCCCTGGGAATCCCCCTACCCTGGCATTTCAAGTCTCTGCAGGACTAGGTGCATCCTCTCCCACTGAGTTCAGACAAGGCAGCCCAGCTAGAAGAACAGACCCGATGGACAGACAACAGCTTTTGGGCTAGCACCCGCTCCAGTTGTTCAGGACCTACATGGAGACCAAGCTGCACGTCTGTTCCATCTGTGTTTAATCTCATTGCTTATCTCCCTTTGCTCCTTTCTCCTCAGCTACCAGCACCCATCAGCTGTTTGGTACTATCATTAGGCTTTGCATTTGACAGTGACATTTTAAGCTTCCAAACTAAGATCCAAAGACAACATTTCTCACTAATGAACAACCTCGGGTCCCAGAACTATACATGATTCAACCTGCGTGGCCAAAAGTGTGGAGTGGTCTGATTAACCGGATAGAATGAACCAGACACGGAATCATCAAGATTGTGACAACAGCTGCGGCTACCCTCCAATTACTTAGCATTTCTTCATACTGGGGGAGAGTTATTTAAGAAATGCTGATTTGGTACAAACCAGTTTCAAAGGCTTGAAAACGCAATCACCATTTTTAGCGATCATTTTTCAGGCATCTATTATGGGTCTATTACTGTCCATGGGAGTCGGATACCAAGACGCACAAGACTAAGCCATTCTATAAGCTTGCAGGGATCTCCTATGGCACACAGATGAGGGGAGGTCAGTGCTCCTGAGTTATGGTAGAGGTGGGAGAAGTGGCCCCAGAGGACAAGCCATATTGATCTGGAATGAACTGTCACCTGTTGTAGCCAGAGACATTGGTACTGAGTTTGAGAGGAGATCAAGTCTGCATGGGCTCGTGTGTCCAGCCATCAAGGGTTACTCGAGAGTGTCTCCTCAGTATGCAAGCTTCTGCCTTCACTTGGAGTTGGTGGATAATTGTTAGTTGACAGTTGTTCCAACCCTGAAACAGCCTTGGTGTTCAGCTAAAAGATACACCTGAAGACTCCTGGAGATGGCAGGCAGGCTTTCTCTTCATCCTTCCTGAGAAAGCTGCCCTGGAGCCCTGGAGCCACTGTCTACTTTTCACTCAGTGAACTCCCTAACTTTCCTTTCTCTGTGGAGACGCTCCTTTGGGGCTCTCAGGAGTAACCACTATGACCTGGGTTCACCTTTCATTGTTGCAGGGATGATGTGACAGAAACACAGCCAATGGTGTTTATCTTACTTCTCTTACTTTTGCACATGTGTATGTGTGTATGTGCACACACGTTTGTGTACATGCAGGATCATGGGTATGTGTGTATATGTGCAATATAAAGGGAGTTTAGAGCATACCTCAGGTGTCATTACTTAGATGCCATACACCTTTCAAATTCTATCTATCTATCTATCTATCTATCTATCTATCTATCTATCTATGTATTTATCTGTTACATATCATCTATCTATCATCCATTATCTATCTAATCTATCACCCATCTAATTCAATGTACCTATCATCTATCTACCTATCTATCATCACCTATTATCTATCTAATCTATTCATATCTATCTATCATCTATCAATCATCTATATATCTATATCATCTATTATCTATATCATCTGTCTATCTATCATCCATAATCTATCTAATCTATCATCCATCTATCTCTATCAACCATCTATCTATCTATCTATCTATCTATCTATCTATCTATCTATCTATCCATCCATCTATTTATATCATCTCTGTCTGTCTGGATAGAATCTCCCACTGAGCTAAAACTCACTGAGTAAGTTGGATGGCTAGTAAGGCCCAGGGATCCATCCACCTGTTTCCACCTCCCTAGAGGTGTGGTTATAGATGCACAATCCACTGTACCCAACATTCCCATGGATCCTGAGGACAGAGTTCAGGTCCTCACGACTATGCTGTCTCTACAGCTGTCTTGCAATACTTATAGAGTTATATTTCAAGAAAGCTATCTTTTTTCCTACAGCGGGGAAGCAGATAAAAGTGTAGATCTGAACTTGACCCTGTATCCTCCCACAACTTTGTGGTTTAAATTAGCCCCTTTGTTCTCCATCATGGTTGGTTCTGATTGCCAACTTGACAGAATTGAGAATCACTCAGAAGCCTGGCTAACACAGGCCTGTGGGTGTGTCTACCACAGCGTTTCTGGGGAGGGTCAATGGGGAGGAAAACTCTCTGTGAATGTGAGTGGTATCCTCTCAGCAGGTTAGGACCCAGGCAGCATAAAAGGGAAAAGGGAACAAGCTGGCTCAGCACCAGCATACTCCACTTCCCTCTGCCTCCTGCTCACAAAGCACAGTAGAGCAGCCCCCACCATACCCACTGCCCTGCTCTGCTGAAGCTCATGGGGACCAAACGACCATGGGCCTGATTCCCTGAATCAATGAATCAGAATAAACCCTTCCCATCTCACACTGTCTCTGTCAAGCAGATGGTCACAATGACTAACCGAGATGGGGAGATTTAGTATGTGCACATATCTGCCTATTGAAAACTCCTGGGGAATTCTAGGAGATGTTGGAAGCTCATATCATGTGGAAGGAAACAATGTAGCCAATAAGTATCTTTCCTCATTCACCATTTCTCAGGGCCATTACTCATCCTATGGCAAACTTATCTACCCAGTTCTACAACTTTGAGTGAATCCTCATCCCTTCCCTGCCTCTAGATCTACTTAGCCTGCATCCGTGTCACTATGTTTGGATCTGTGCTCAGTCATCTCATCCACTACAGAGCCCAAATCCCTTTGTGAGCCCAAATATGACCACGTGCAGCTAAAGCTCAAGGTGAGCACCTGCAAAGAGACATCATGGTTCTTTGGCTTAACCTAAAATCCTCCAAATTATCAACAATCATTCACTGTTGGTGGTGTGAGTGTAGGCTGGCATAGTCGCTGTAGAAATCAGTGTGGAGATTCCTCACAAAGTTGGAAAAGACTACCACGTGACTTGGCTATTCTGCTCCCTGGCATATATCCAAAGGACTCACTTCCTAGTGTAGAAACATGTGCTCATCCACGCCCACCACTTTTTCTAACAATAGCAGGTTCATGGAAGCAGCGTAGGTATTCATCAGCTGATGGGTGGATGAGGAGGGAAAGGCGGAACATGCATAACAGAACTCCATTCAGCTCTAAGGAAAAATGAAATTAAGAATTTTGCGGGCAGAGGGGATTAGAGGTAATTATACTGAATGAGGTAACTCGGGCTCAGAGTAACAAATGCCATGTGCTCTTTCCCATATGTGGATCAAATCTTTAATTTTATATGTTTGGTTTGGAACATCTGTGGAAGCCAGGAGACTAGGGGCTGCTGGGTGGGGTGTCTTGGGTGAGGAGAGGCAGTACAACAGAGGTAATAGGGAAGTAGAATGGAGAATACTAGATATGGAAAGGTTCAAGCCAGGATTGAAGTTAGGGGCAGACAGGGGAGACAAGGGAGAGAAGGACAGAAGTTAACCAAAGGACATATGGAAAAGCCATCTGGAAACCCATTACTTTGTAAACCAATTAAAAACATAAGTGACTTAGTCTTAGAGCGGTGGGGCTTAGTCACTAGGGGGTGGGACTAAGTCTTCTAGTGGGCGTGGCTTAGGGTGGGCAGGACATAGTGTTACAGTGGGAGAGGCTTAGTGTTAGAGTAGATGGGGCTGTCGCTAGTGGGCGGGCTTAGTATTAGAGTGGCTGGAGTTAGTCTTAGAGTGGGCATGGCTTATTCTAAGAGTGGATATTGTCTGGTCACTAGTGGGCAGGGCTTAGCCACTAGTGGGCAGTACTTAGTGCTATAGTGGGAAGGGCTTAGTCTTAGAATAGGCGGGGCTTAGTCACTAGTGGGTGGGGTTTAGTCACAAATGAGTGGGACTTGGTGTTACAGTGGGCAAGCCTAGTTTTGTAGTGGGCAGGGCTTAGTGAGAAAATAGGAGGGAGATGTCTGGCATTGCTGGATAATCTCATTCTTATAAGTCATGGTATTATTAAACAAAGCCACAGTGCTTGGTGTAGGATACCTCCTGTCTTAGTTGAAGCTTTACTGCTGTGAACAGATACCATGACCAAGGCAACTCTTAGAAGGACAACTTTTAATTGGGGCAGGCTTACAGGTACAGAGATTCAGTTAGTATCATCAATGCAGGAACATGGCAACATTCAGGCAAGCAAGGAAGAGCTGAGAGTTCTACATCTTCATTTGAAGGCCACAAGAAGACTGGCTTCCAGGCAGCTAGGACGAGGGTCTGAAAGCCTATCCCCACAGGGACACATCTACTCCAACAAGGCCACACCTCCTAATGGTGCCACTCCCTATGGGCTAAGCCTATTTAAACCACCACATCTCCCCATGAGTTGTTGATCAGAAGAGGCCCCAGAGGTCCCCAAGAGAGAACAGGCTACTGCCATTAGTATGGACTGCTTACCAGAACTATATGATAAGACCTGACTGTTGAAAACACCACATTTTGGCCGTAAGATATACAGAAGGCTGGCACTGACCTGGAAGCTTCCTCCCTACTATTGATTTTCATAGTACTGCAAGGTGCTGTGTATACTACTGGGGCAAATAAAACACCAGTGGTAGTACTGAGTTGTAAACTCTATGAACATAAGCAGTGCTCACTAATGCAATCGTGGCACGACTGTTATGGTGATGATCAACCACTCTCAGAGTGTATTTGAGGCCCATTCCACAGGAGGGATTCCATGTCTGACTCTATAAACCCACTAAAAATCTTATAGCTGTGTATATCACAGACCCTGGGGGGGGGGGGGCTTACTATTGTGGCTTTGATAAATGGATATGGCACCAAACTTCTGCCTAAATGTTTACATCTATGCCAATAGACAACTGCTGTTCTCAGGTTTAATCTGAGCAACTAGTCTTTGCAAGAAACAGCAGTGAACAAAGAGACTCATGATGATCAATATGTTTAGAATAAATGATAGTTTAGTGTGCAGCCCTAATAGGATATTTATACCACTCCTTCTAAGTCCCAGGAAAAGTTGGAGGGGGAGGGGAGAAAATTAGACAACAGAATCAAAATGTGAGAAATTCTCTTAGGGGTATAATACAGAACATGAACATGGTCCCTAAGCAGTTGTGGTTACCCTTGTATGGTCCACAGGCAATCATGAATAGGTTCATAGGCCCTCCCATCCCCACTGAATGACAGTCAACAAAGGGATCCTGGGTAAGGGGTAGTAATTTACTTCAGTCATGTAACCAACACTGAGCCCACCAAGCTCCAGTGGATAGTTTTAAACCTATGGCCACAGAAATGGGCCCAGATAAAATGAGAGAGTTCCAAAGCAAATCAAACATGTGTTAATGTGAGAAAGGATCCTTGTAGGGGGGCTGAAGGCTCTACTGGGGCTGGGCGGAGGTCAGAGAGTATTGAGGGATGAGGGTGAACAGAACACACTATCTATTTGTATGAAATTGTCATAAGATTGAACCTAACTAATAAGATGATTTTTTTTTCCTATGAAGAAATGAAGGTTGTATTACTTCTCACTAGGATCAGTTATCAAATATATCCTCACGTGACAGAATGTATCGAGGGAAGAGACAGTGAACTCTCTGCTCCAAACCTTTCTGTAAGAACCCTCAATCCCACATGTGGAGGAAGAGCCTGCATGGATGACTCATCACCTAAAGACTCACTCACAGAACTATGTGACCATTATATTTCAATGTGAGTGGAATGGCGAGGGGACTTGTTCAAATTCTCACACTATCTTAGGACCTCTTGGAGAAGACCCCACTCATCTGCCAACACTTGGATGAAGCATCTTCAGTACTTGTACATGAAATACCCCAATGGGATTTGTATGTTACTTCGTCATCTGTCTCTTCTCTGTCTACTTTATTACTATATGCTTCTCCATTGATTGGCTCATGAGTGCAAATGGCCTGTCTTATTCTTTCTTCCATACCTCAAACCCAGTCCTATGCAAATATTGACACCTTTAGCTTTACAAGAAGTTCCCAGAACAAGCACATAAAAACACCACTGAGCACCACCTGGCACCGCTTCTGTTGTGCCGTATTTACCCCCTGACAGGTCGGGTTCTGTCCTCAACACCTTCAGCCCATTGACGAGATCACATTCAAAACTGATCCTTTAAAAACTGCAACCCACTCTCTTGTTGATTTGCTATTGAGAACTTTAAATTTAACTCCCACTTGCTCGGGAAAATATTTTCCTTCCTGCAGTCGCCTACGTGATCTGACTGCTTATCCTTACTTGACATCACCTTCTTCTCCTCCTAACTCCTGCTGATCCAGACCCAGGGGCCTTTTAGGCAGCTCATCACACCCAGCAGGGATGTACCTCCTCATGGGGCACAGGTTCCTCCTTCTGTCTGTCCATGTTCCTCTTCTCTGAGTCTTCTCTTCACCACCCCGAAGGAATTCTAAATTTCACTCTACTGTCTGCCCTCTGATACTCAGAAGACCGATGCTATCTCCCTCACCTCTCCTTTCTTCTTAATTTTGTGGGGTCACAATAAATATTTCTTTGAATATTGTATCTATCTTTTTTCTACTCATTCTCCTCTCATATAATACATCCTAACTATAGTCTCCCCCTCCCTCTATTCCTTTCTACCTGCCCTCAAATTCCTCAGATCCACTGCTACTTTGTTTCACAAAAGAGCGTTGCCCCCACCCCCCGCTGAACAACCAGACACGGCATAACAAACTAGACACAAACCCTCCAATAAAAATGGATGAGGCAACCCTGTAAGAGGAAAAGTATCATAAGATTAGGCAAAAGAGTCAGAGACTCCCACTCCCATTTTCAGGAGGCACAAAAAACCCAAGCTAACAAACACAGCATGGAGGCAGAGAACCTAGCTAGCACAGACCCAAGCAGGCTCGGTGGCCACCTCAGTCTCTGGGAGCCCCTGGGAGCCCTGCTTAATTGATCCTGTGAGCCATGTTCTCCTGGTATCTTTGAACCCTCTGGCTCTTGCAGTCCTTCCTCTTCCCTCTTCTATGGGGTTCCCCTAGCTCTGCCCAGTGTTTGGATGTGGGTCTCTACATTTGCTGCCATCAGCTACTAGGAGAAGAAGCCTCTCTGATGAAGACTGGGTTGGGAATTATAGGTTATCTATTTTTCATGTGTCTCCCTACTTCTCCATTCCTAACTCTCCCTATTGACCAGAATTTTGAGTACCTGATACATTTCTGTGTCTACACAGTGCCTGACCCATGGTTGATATCCAGTATGTCTATCAGATGTGTGAATGACTGAATGAACAGAAAACATATTTGAATACTGACTTCTCACAATACAACTATCATAGTAACTGCCCAATATTGAGCAAACAGATCAAATAATAAAGCTGCTTTTGTGTTTTGTTTGTTTTTGTTTTTCAGACAGGATTTCATGCAGTTCAAACTGGTCTTGACCTTGATATGTAGCTAAGGATGGCCTTGAACTGCTGATCTTCCTACTTTCTCTTCCCGATGCAGGGGTTACAGGGATCTGTGGTGACAGGTCAGGCAGTGCTGGGGCAGAACCTGAGTTTTTGAGAATGCCAGGCAACCAGTCTACTGAGCCACAAAGCCAGCTTCAAATAATGAAGTCTTTTTGATAATCCAACTGTATTTCACCAGGTTATTTTTATCAGTTGTTTAGAGTGTACTCATTGATATTTGTCAGCTTGACACAAACTAGACTCAGGGAGAGTCGGAACTTCAGCTGATGAAACTCCTCCATCAGATTGATCCTGGGCAAGAATGTGAGCTTTTATTTATTTATTTTTTTTGCTTTGTTTTTGATGTGGGAGGTCCCAACTCATTGTGGGTGGTACTACCAATGGGCAGGTGGTCAAGATGGTATAAGAAAGACTCACAGGAGCAAATATGGAGATAAAGTGTAGAACAGAGACTAAAGGAGAGGCCATTCAGAGACTGTTCCACCTGGGGATTCATCCCATATACAGTTACCAAATCCAAACACTATTGTGAATGCCAAGAAGTACATGCTGAAAGGAGCCTGATATGGCTGTCTCCAGAGAGGCCCTGCCAGAGCCTTATAAATACAGAGGTGGATGTTCAGAGCTAACCATTGGCCTGAGCATGGGGTCCCCAATAGAGGAGTTAGAGAAAGGACTGAAGAAGTTGAAGGGGTTTGCAGCCCCATAGGAAGAACAACAATATCAACCAACCAGATCTCCCCAGAAATCCCAGGGACTAAGCCATCAACAAAGGAGTACATGACTCCAGTTGCATATGTAGCAGAGAAAGGCCTTGTCAGGCATTAATTGGAGGAGAGGTCCTTGGTCCTATGAAGGCTCGATAGATGCCCCAGGGTAGGGGAACTGATAGCAGGGGAAGTGGGAGTGGGTGGGTGGAGGAATACCCTCATAGAAGAAGGGGAAGGGAGGATGTGATAGGGTGTTTCCAGGAGGGAGGGAAACTGGGAAAGGGGATAACATTTGAAATGTAAATAAAGAAAATATCCAATAAAAAAGAAAACTGAATAAATTATAGAGAGCAAGCCAGCAAGCAGAGCTCCTCCATGGTCTCTACTTCAGTTCCTGCCTCCAGATCCCTGCCTTTAGTCTCTGTCCTGAGTTCCCTTATTGATAGAATACAGATGTGTAAGTGAAACAAGCCATCCATAGAGTTTTTTTTTTTTTTACCATTTCTGACATGATTCAACAAACGCCCCACAGAATGAAGAACAAAGCATTTACTAATGGGGATTGTCAGTGAGAAGTCCCATTTTTCCTGGCAAAACCCAGTTAGTTTCTTTTTAGAGAGACTGCCATTCTTAGTGACACAAAATCAGTCAATAGTTTTTTGAAATGAGAGTCTGGATAGTCATCTGTATGCAGAGCTCAGCTGAGTGGATTCTGGGGCCCTGTAATAAGAACTGTGGACTGAAACCCATACCCAATTCATTTTCTCAATGTATATGTGGGAGTCTATTTGAAAAGAAATAGATTCCCGTACAAACAGGGAAATGCAAATTAAAAAAATCCACCTGGAAATACAAATTAAAAAAATCCACCTCCGTTCACTCTCCATGAGACCTACAGCGACCCTGGCATCGAAGAGTAAGCACCACACAAGTACTTTATAGTCTGTAATAAACTTTCATGCACATGATTTCATTTGGGCTTCATAAGTACCCTGTGAAGAAGGGAGTGTTATTTCCCCCATGGTGATAGTTTATGATATTATTTCAAATTATTTGTTGTTTTTCTCTGTAAGAGAGTTAGACACTGCTTACTCCTTGTAGACTGTACTATCTCTGTGGGAGGAAATATAATCTCTCTTTCTCCAGCACAAATAGAATGTGAGTTTAGAAGACTGGGCATGACTGCCTTTGATTTTCTTCTTCATAAAGCCAAGGTAGGAAAGCTAATTCTGGACCCAAAAGTGAAGGATCTATGTGGAACAGAGTCACAGAACCACAGCGGGGAGCTAAAGGACAGCCACTGTGTGGGTTAGAAACAAACCTTATTACTGTGAGCCAAGATCTTGGGATGAGGACTGATGTTACCACCACATGTTGGTGGAGCACATCTTCCAAATTGGAACATTACCACCCTGGAGGAGACTTACTGAGATTCAGGAAGTAAACAACTCACAAGTCTCAGGAATTCTCTGAAACTTACAAGATTCTCAGGGCCTCTAACTCCCCCAAGGTGATATAAACAGTAAGAACTGGGGCAAATGAGGTAGCTCAGTGGGTACCTGTTGTTAAGGCCCATAACCTGAGCTCAATCCCTGGAAAAACACATGGTAAAAACACATGGAAAGACACAGGAGAACTGACTCCTGCAAGTTGTCCTCTGAACTCCACATGTGTGGGGTGGTATGCACAGGTCTATGAACATATACACACACAAATAAATAAATAAATAAATAAATAAATAAATAAATACACTAATGAATGTAATTTAAAAACTAAGCAGATGATTTCTGGGGAAAGCAGACTCTGCTTGTGGTGCTGCCCACAACTCATGCAGCTAACTTCCAGGTTGCAGTCTTAGGAATGTCTGTCATTCATGCTGAGATGGGCTCTCCCATAATGCAACACACTTTGAATCGTACCTATCCCTGTAAGTAAATAACCCTAGTAAATGTGTTGGCTTGCTGAGTTGATTGTGATAAAATTATTTCTTTGGTCTGTCATCAATGCTTTATTGGGATGAGTAGATATCTATCGATGTCTCCCCAGGCAGGAGTCACAAAGCATGGCCCTAGCTGACCAACACACACAAAACATGGCTTTGACTGACCAACATACACAGTTTACAGGTGAGAAATCTAAGACTCTGCAAGAGAAGTGAGTTTCCCTAGGAATTTGAACTCTGGATTTTTCAAGCCCAAACCATCTTTTCGTCATTCTAGTGTAAGAAAATGTCTCTTCTGTGTGTGCCCTGGAGTAAGCTGGGAAGCTGTGTTGGGGCAGACTCCCAGCTGGAGCCTTTTCATTGTGAGCCCTATCCTCTCTGAGCCCCTGCCAAAACAGAAGGGGCCTCTGATTTCCACAGTTATTTAGGAAAAACTGTCTTGGCTCAATAGAGCTGTTTTCAACAAACAGGTCCTTGGAAACCATCCCAGCCCGGGGCAAAATATGAAATTTAATCACAGTGGGAATTTGGCCAATACCACCAAACCCTATTGACAGTTCCTCTTGTGTCCTTTTAGGACATGGTTGTTTTATGGAAGCCCTTAGAGGGGCCTGGAAGCACTTGAGGAGATAGGAACTGAAGAGCCTCCATCCATCCCTTTGTTCTTTCTGTCCTCCCTTGGTACTCTTTGTAAAGACAGAAAGGACTAGGGACAAGTGGGGTGGGGCGCACTGAGGACATGCCACCAGGGGTTAATGTTCCTCAACGGGTACATCTACATACATATAGCTTCTTCATTTGGGATACAGTCCAGAGAATAAACATTTAATTCCCAGGAGCTAAAATATGGTCCATGGCTATCGAGCATATGAGAAAATAAATGGTCCATGTCTCCCAGGCAACCTGACCATCCAGCAATGTTTTCAAGAATTTCTGTAAAACAAATGTCCTTGGGCACCTTCTGGGACTGAGTAAGGCTGATTGTAGCCAGGGCTTGCTCATGAGGAGGCAGGAGAGAAAGCAGATGTGAGCAGTTTTACCATTGCCTTCCTGTTAGATCCACAAGTAGCATGCGGGAGCAAGCAGGGGCATTCAGCTCAGTGAGCACAGCTAGCGATCTAGAAGCTGTGCAGGGGATATGTGAAAGATGTCTTTTCTATTTAAGAAACATTTGTCTAACATTTAGTATGTGCCAGACAGTTTCCTAAGAACTTTGTAAATATTGACTTACTTGATACTGACAGCCATGTGGTTAGACACAATCACTACCCCTGACAAGGAAACAGAAGCACAGAGAAGCTGAAGGACCCATCTCATGCACACTAGGAAGAGATAGCAGGCGGCACCCAACCCCAGCAGCTGTATCTAGTGTGAGCCTTCCTTAATGTGGTGTTCCACGAGAGTCAGACCTAGTTCGAATCCTGAGGTTGATGGAGTCTCTCTGACAGTGGAATGCTCTCTCTTTGTGTTTCAGCTCCTCTGAAGGGGAATGGTGTGGACACCACACCAGAGATAAAGGATGGATGTCCGAAACACATTTCCTGTATTTTGTGTTTTTATTTGAAATGTCTAGGCCATGAACCCTCAGCACGAAGAAAGAAAGTGACTTTTGTGCTGCCATCCAAATCTAAGTCAGTCAGGGGTATGAAGGAATCAGAGAGGAAGAAGAGGAGGGGGGAGGAAGGAAGGGAGAGAGGGAGGAAGAGGGAAAGAGAGGAAGAAGAGAAGGCTGTTAAGGATTGGAGGGAGAAATGAAGAGAAAGGGGAGGAAGGAAGGATAAGGGAAGAAGGAGGGAGGGCAGACCTCAACTGTTCATTATCTAATCCCCAGGCAGGGGTTAGCTGTTAAGGATCCAACATGCTGTTGCCCCTAGAGATGTTCTAGGAAAAGTCACCTAGAGACTCTAAAAATAATAAAAATTTCAGAGGCAGATGAGAGCTGTGGCTTCACTGCCTCTTTCCCTTGAAATCTCTTCCCCTTGGTTTACCAGAATGCAAATTTCCTGCTAAACAGTACCAACAGTTATGAGGTCAAAAATGCATTTTCTCTCATGTATACACACACACACACACACACACACACACATGGGGGGGGGGCTTCTCACCTAGTTAAGGCACTGTCACTTTTATTGTTCTTACTCAAAGGGGAGAGGCACTTGGCACCTTCTGCTGCTGGCCACAGTGATGCCCACAGCTTCTGCCTCTTCTCTGGCCTTCATCTGTTCCTAGAAGGCAGCGACAGATCAGAGAGCACAAGCTCAAGAACACTATGGTTTAGTTCTGCCCTGGAGATGGTGTCCAGGCATCAGCGGCCCACTGAGGTCTCACCCTCCTCTTTACAACAGCTCAATCTTCTCACGCTTATATCTGCAAAACTGCAAAACATGCAGACAGTTTGGCATGCTGAAGCTCAGGGTGTTGGGGTAGCTCAGGGTGTTGGGGTAGCTCAGGGTGTTGGGGTAGCTCAGGGTGTTG
>NW_022196905.1:109989061-109993176 GCF_008632895.1 Mastomys coucha
CAGGGTGTTGGGGTAGCTCAGGGTGTTGGGGTAGCTCAGGGTGTTGGGGTAGCTCAGGGTGTTGGGGTTAGAGGGGGAGACTGGGCCAGCTCCTACCTTGGCTGCACCCCAGCCCACCCTCACTGCCATCTTCACTTACCTTAACTAACAAGACAAACAGAAGCTACTTTTTTTTGAAACAATGAGCTGTTGCCTTTAAATCACGTGTACAGTTGACACTTAGTAAGAACTAAGAGATGTGCACCCTGCCTCTTCCCCCCATCTCGTCCATACCACAGCCTGGTCCTGGAGAATCATAGCACCCCATTTGTGATTCCACTCATTTCCAGAGTCAGGAATAGCCCTCCCTCGTTAACCTTCATTTGGGAAGCAATTTAAAACCCTGACATTAAAAATTAAAATATAAACAGCCCAGTGCCTTGATTTAATGGACAATTAAAAATTAAATTAACAGTTAGTAAATGATGAGCTAATTTTGTTATTGTAACTACATTAGCTTCATGGTTGAGAGAGTATAAAAAAGGGGGAGAGAGACCTCCCCCCCAAAAAAAACACAGGCAAGAAAATATTTAAGCACATGTATCCAGCCTTGACAGATTCACTCTTTGAAGCCACTCCCTCTGAAAGCCAGTTGTCTGATAGTCATGCAAAAATGTTTAGATGTCAAACTAATGAGAATTAATGATCTGGTAGAAAGAAAAAAATGCCAAACTAATATTTGATTGAAAAATACTGAGACCACAACCTAGGGAAAACAAAAACAAAAACAAAAACAACCAAAGTCTTGCATAGTTGGCTGCAGGTTGATTGGCAGTTGATGGGATATCGAAGGGCTTTCTTTCTTATTTTTTATTTTTTATTTATTTATTTATTTATTTATTTATTTATTTATATGTTTTTTTGAGACAGGGTTTCTCTGTGTAACCCTGTCTGTCCTGGAACTCACTCTGTAGACCAGGCTGGCCTCAAACTCAGAAATCTGCCTGCCTCTGCCTCCCAAGTGCTGGGATTAAAGGCATGTGCTACCACCGCCCAGTTTTTACTGTTATTCTTATTTGCTTCATTTTGTAGCCAATCTCCCTATGTTGCCCAGGCTGATGATGAACTCCAGAGCTTCCTGTGTGCTAGCACAGCAACTACATCTTAATACTTATCTCTCTGTGGGGGACACTGCAACCAGAGAAGACAGGACAGGCCTTGTTCTCTCCTCTGTTGTCATGGCTGCTCCTGTGGCAAGCCATGACTCTGAACATGGCAGCTCTGTTGGCCTGCTTGAACCAGCAGAATGTGGTACAAAAGAAGGCCACAAAGCCTCCGTTCATAGTTCTGGATGAGTCCAGAGAGAGAGGAACCAAGGCCTCCTCTACCTCCCAAGTGCTGGGATTAAATGATTGCACCACCACTGCCTGCAGGCTTTCTCTCTTGTTGCAATGCCCAAAAGGGCTCATCTTAGGCTTCAGGTCTGGAAGTCTTTGCTGGGATTCTCCCACTGGGCTCCAATTGGGGTGTGGGGTTGTGCAGACAGATGAGGTGATTCAGTACCTTGGAGAGTGCTCACAGAAGGTGAATATTAAATGCCAATTCCCAGAGTCTGTGAGCTCACCAATGGTACTTACTTTTCTGGTCACTATAACAAAATTCCTGATGGCCCATTTAAGTGTATTTTGGCTCAGCATTGCAATAGAGGGGGCCCACTGTACTGTGGAGGGCATGGTGGTGGGAGAGGGTCATCCTTGGCTGTTGGAGGAAGGTGCAATGGAGCTTGTTCATTATCTTACAGGATCAGGAAGCAGCTGGGGTCCTGAAACCCCAACTAGGACAAGGTTTTCAAACATGAGCCAGAGAGAGGACTTCCAGATGCCAGTCAGGGTGTTGCCCACTCTTTTCCCACTCCCTGCCTATTTCTGCCTCTCCCCGCAGAGTCCCAGCATTCTCAGTGCCTTTAGCATTTGACGCAGTTGCTTTCTGATACATCTGTCCTATCTGCTAGCTTGCAAGGTCCATGGGTTCAGAGACTGCCTCTGTTTATTTATGGTTATGCACCAGTACATCTGGTTTACAAAAAAGGAATGTGTGTCCCTTTGCTTTAATGTGAGTGAGTTGCATGTTTGGGTCAGCCTCATACACAGGGGAATGAGAGCCATTTGTTTGATTTGCTTTTGAATAAGAAAATGGAGGTAACAAACCTGATTCCAAAGAGTCAGCCCAGACACAGTGTTAGTTCATATATGAAGTAGCCAGGGACAGAGGGATGGTGATAGGAGAAGAGACCTCTTCCACAAACTCATCAAACCCCAGCTCGTAGATGCCTGTCTGCTCTGATTACATGCTGGTCTGGCTTCGGTGAACAGAAACTGTCTTGGGAGTGAAGAACATAGCAGTCAGTTCTCAGTGTGTGGAGGATCAGACAAATTGCAATGTGAGTCTGATAGGATGGGATCTGCATGAGAGGACCTCTGCCCACAGGGTCCCCAACTGCTCTGTGATCTCTGTGGTCTCAGCCTCTGCTTGAAAGAAAGTGGTTTTCTTGGCCTTGGCCAGCCCAGCATCTGGTATCCATTCCCTGAAAGCTTAATAGTAGCTACATACATTTTTTTTTTTTGGAAAAATTTTCTCTTGTTCAATGTACAGATATTAAAAGTCAAGGTAATTGACCTCCCAACTCAAAGACCCTGAAGACATATGACCCAAGTATGGGTGACCTGCTCTTTCCTGCTAGGATGTCCATGGCTCTGCAGTGCATGTCACATGGATGAAACAGCAATTGTCTCCTCTCTTTCAGAGTGACAGTTGTTTTCATTGTGCTTGTTTGCCTTTCAAAGAATTTATGAAACCAATATCAAAGTATCCCTCTACTCTTTGAGCTTGGCTCTCTAGCCTTCTAATTCAACCTAAGATCCTATATTCTTCCAATAAATGTATTTTTTGCCTGTCTTCTGTGAATAGACACCATGACCAAGGGAACTCTTATAGGACAACAGTTAATTGGGGTTGGCTTAAAGATTCAGAGGTTCAGTTCATTATCATCAAGGTAGGAGTATGGCAACATCCAGGCAGGCATGGTGCAGGAGGAGCTGAGAGCTCTACATCTTCATCTGAAGGCTGCTAGCAGAATACTGGCTGCCAGGCAGCTATGATGAAGGTCTTAAAGCCCATGCCCACAGTGACACATCTATTCTTAAAAGGCCACACCTACTCCAACAGGGTCATACTTTCTAATAGTGCCACTCCCAGGGCTGAGCATATACAAACCATAACAGTGCTTAAGTAAGCCTGAGTCTGTTTCTATAATCTAACATCTAAGATCACTAACTGATACTTTTGAGTTGGAAGGAGGGAAAGTAGAACTTGAGCTATCAGCTCTTTTTTTTTCTTTTTGAGAATAGATTGTGTGTGTGTGTGTGTGTGTGTGTGTGTGTACATGTGCCTACATGAGTTTATATGTACTGTATCTGTGTGTATGCCTACAGAAGCTGACTACATGTGTGTGCATACCCACAGAAGCTAGAGGGCATCAGATCCTCTGATCCATAACTACCTAATGTGGGTACTGGGACCTGAACCCACATCCTTTGTAGGATCAACAAGGACCCTAAACTGTTGAGCCGTCTCTCTAACCCCTGAACTCTTTCTTAATGACAGGGTCATTTATCACTTTATTAGTGAGCCTTTTTTTTTTTAAATGAACTGACCCAAATGGAATGTATACAAAGAAAGAAGAAGGGAGAAAAATTAGTGTGGAATTCTGAGGATGACAAGCCCCAGTGGTGGTTAAAAAAAAAAACAACAACAACAACAAAAAAAAAAAAAAGCTAACAGGACAATCTGCCCAAGGAAGCCAGTTTTCTGCCTCCATTGCTTGGCTTTACTCTCAGGTGAATTAGCTGGTCTCAATCAATTACTTCCAGTTAGGGAGGTATGGTTCCTTCATAACTAAGGTTTTGCCTCATAGCCAGTTTCTCTGCCTCAACTCCAGGATGGTTCAGAGACTCAGAGGCATGATTCCCCCTCTCTTTGTCTCTGTCTGTTTCTCTGTCTCGGACTCTCTGTCTCTGTCCCCGTCTCTCTGTCTCGTCTCTGTCCCTCTGTCTTGTTGTGTTTCACTGTCTTTCTGA
>NW_022196905.1:109993186-110020961 GCF_008632895.1 Mastomys coucha
ACACACACACACACACTGTCCTGATATCCCAGACCATACCACAAGAAAAGAGTGCAGGACTCCACGCACCTTGATCCTCCTCATGGCTCATAAGTCAGGAATCAAGATGAAGGCTTGTGAAATTCATCCTTTGTCTTGAATTGATGTATAGGTTAGTTTCGCATTGCATACCATCTGACAGAAACAACCAGAGGGGCAAAGATTTATGTGGTTTCGTGTCTTTCTGCGTGTCCCAGAAGGGATGGGAAGCTGTAGCTATCTTGGCACACATGGGAATGTATGGCACCGGCTGTTTAGACCACAGCAGACCACAGCAGACTGGAAAGAGGCAGGGAGTGGAAGTAGGTATACCTTTCTACTTTTACCAGCTAAGGTCACCTCTCTAGGTTCACTCCTAAAATAGTGACACCTGTCAGGGACTAGGTGTTCAAAGTGTGAACCAGTGAGGGAGCAAATGTGATTAATATCATTAGAACTAGTGACACAAGCCACAAAGATATTGAATTCTTTTCCAAAATCAAGCATTAGCCATGCTCTATAGAATGAACATATGTCGACTACTTCAGCCTCCCTGACTTGCCCAGGTGCCTGAGTAATGTATGGACCACATGGGTCAAGAATGCTGGTTTTGATATACAGACAATGATTTACAACCTTCACGGTCTGGGCTAAAAAGACATATCCAGCCAAGCAAATTCCTCTGAGGCATTGAGCACTATCAAGGTGAGAAACTGAGTGCACACAAGGGAAGGGGGTGTGCTAGGATTTGGGAGGTATGTGGCATGATAAGTCAAATTTTCACAGAGCATAAAAGGGCACCGGAACATGACCAAAGGAGAGAATGGGAAGGTTGGACAGATAATTGGAACAAGAGAAAGAATGAGAGAGAATAAAGGAGACTCTGCTCTTAGAAAAGGCCTAGGGTATCAACTATACCCAGTTCTAATTACAGCTCACAATTGCACTAATAATACCTTGACTGTGGAGGGAGCCTGAAGGAGCTGATGTCTTACCCCTGCCAAGTGGAGACAAAGACTGAGGTGAAGACCGCATGGGCCAGTTCTGTTTCCCTTTATCTCTGGTTTTTTAAGGCAGAGGTGCAGGTGTCTAATCTCCCCTTCCTTCTCAAAATGTGGCTAGGAGTGTATCCTTTGAACTTAATGGAATTCAGTGAGATAATAATACCAGACACATATTCATTCAACAGACATTTGTTCAACTCCAGGAACATATGCTTTGACAACAATATCCTGGGATTGAGTGGAAGAAAGATGTGATTAAAGAATTACACCCTCCTTTCTAAAATAAGATGTCAGCTTGCAGATAGAAATGTGGGCATTTGAAGGCTGGTGAGATGGCTCAGCTGTTAGAACACTGGCTGCTCTTGCAGAGGACCTGGGCTGGTTTCCCAGTATCCACGTGGCGGCTCACAACTACCTGTAACTCTAGTTCCAGGGCACCCTCTGGCCTCTGTGTTTAATTACTGACTGTACTAATACACAGATATACATGCATGCAAAAATCATTCTATATGTGGTCAGAAGATGGTCATAGTTGGTCAGAGACCTTACCAAACCCCTGTGTACACAGAAGACATTTACTGTCCCACTTCCACAGCTCCTTAAAGCTCCAAGTTCTTTAAAGACGTCAAATAATATTTAGTTTAGGGATTTTATTAACCTTTTGCTCCTTGGCTGATTGGAACATGGGCTAGGACTGTTTGCCTTCCCCAACCTGACTGAGAAGTGAATCGCTTCACATAGATGATGTATTTTCTCCAAGAGCCTCTCAGTATTCCGGCTGCCCCGTCACCATAACAACCCACACTATATAATGAAAATTTAGAGGCAACAACAAATAAGGAAGAGACTCAGGCATTGACTTCTGTGGATATACATTTTGACATTCCAAGCTATGCTCCAAACAGACCAGCTGCGGGTGTCTTCAAACATTCGGAATTTATCAGATTCTCATAATGCAGTGAACGTGTCTATGTTTCCCTAAATGGCTGCAGTTGCATACCAAACGACTTAAAGTGTTCTGAGTGTCTACACACACAGCAAGGGGGAGACGCAAGCATCTATTGGGAGGGGGTTAAAACAAGAGCCATCAGAGGAGGCTAGGTAGACTTTAAAAAGTAGACAACAAAAGCTAATAAAAACCATTACATAGATATGGGCAATCCAGCTTTATGCTGCTCAGCAACAGATAAAGGGGATGGGATATGTTTCATGGATTGTCTGCTCCTGGGAAGGGGAATTCCAATACTGTCTGAATATTATGCATTTCTGGTAATAATTTGAACAATTTTGCTATCAGAGGACTCCCTGATGACCAGAGAGACAGAAATCAGATCTTAGAAGGCAGTAGTATGTCCTTCTTTTCCTTCTAGACTTCTGTCAAAGTTTCTACCAATTTGACAGAGACCTAGACATCCCAGGGAAGAAGGATTCTCAATTGAGAGATTACCACCTCCATCAGATTGGTCTGTGGGCGTGTCTGGGAGACATTTTCTTGATTAATGGTTGATATGGGAAGGACCATCCCTCGGTCAGTGTTACCCCTGAGCAGGTAGTCCAGGGCTGTATTAAAAAAAAAAAAAAGCAGACTGTGAAAGCCACAAGGAGCAAGCCAGTAATCAGTGATCCTCCACAGCCTCTTCATCAGCTCCTGTCTCCAGTTTGCTGCCTTGACGTCCGTAGGTGATAGTGTAAGCTGAGAATGAAATAAGTCCTTTCCTCTCCATGTTGCCTTTGGTATATCACAGCAACAGAAACACGAGCTAAGGTTGTTCCCAAGTCATGGGCTGTCGGCATAGAGTGTCCAAAAGACTCAGAATAGAACAAGTTCAAACTCCCAGGCCATTTCCACACTTCCGGGGAACAACAGCTGCTGCAGAGTGTTGTTTACAATTCTCAAACCAGTGCCTACTCAGCTAAAATCTCTAATCAGCTTCAGACAGTTCCTTCTCTCTCTCTCTCTCAGGGGCCAAAAGAGACAGGGAGAGGCTAGTCTGCAGCTGTGGGTCACCTAGGGGCTGTGGGTCACCTAGGGGCTGCATTTCAACTGCCCAGACAGTGGCTTGGGCCTGTTTCATTAAACATTTTCCTTGGAATGGCTGTTAGTGTAGGGATGAAGCCACTCTCAGGGGGCCATCATGAACATCTTCTTAACTTTCTGCTTACCAGGCTCTCTCTTTTCCTTACCCAGGTCTTGAAGGTACCAGAACCCCATCCACTGTAGTAACAGTAATGAACAGCCTGCATGGTCGTGGCCAAGCATTTTATGCCCATGGACTCTTTTGGAGACCCTTTGAACTACATACCACAAGTGTTCTTGTGTTCCAGCAAAGACATAGACTGTGTTCTCCGTACAGTCGAGATGTTAATCCCCTGTCTGAGGTTTAGTCAGCAAAGATGGCCTCCCATTCTTGTTCTTTGGATCACCCTTCGCTTGTTTATTTGACTGTGTGGAAGCTTTGATTTCATGAGGTCTCCTTTATCAGAGGCTGCATTATCTCCTGAGCAACTAGAGGCTTATTGACAAAGTCTTTGTCTCTGCCAACATCTTGAAGTGTTTTTCCTCTAAAAGTTTTGGGTTTTATGGTAAGATCTTCAGATAATAAGCTTTCTCTCCCTCTCCTCTCCCTTTCCCTCTCCCTCCTCCCCCCTCTTTCTCTTTCCGTTTCCCTCCCTCCCTCTTTCCCCCTCTCACTCTTTCTTTCTCTCATGCTTACACACACACACACACACACACACACACACACACACACACACTGTGGAAGCAGAAGTAAAACCATCAAGAAGAACAAAGGGAACTAGTGGATGGGAGGAAGAGAGACAGGAAAGCATGAGGGGGATACATACATACAATCATATACAATCGTATACATGTACAAAAGCTGGAACACATCAGCCCGAGAGGTGTAGCTCAGTGGGTTCAACGTCCAGCTATACACAATGCCCTGAGTTTGATTCCTAGCACCACACAACCCCAGTGTGGTGGTACACATGAGCATTCCCAGCCCTAAAGGCAGGGCAGAAGGATCAGAAATCCAAGGTGATCACCAGCTACAACTCTGGTCTCAAAAAACTAAAAATGAAAATTAAGTAAAAGGGTAAACAATAATTATCAAGAAGTAGAATATGGTGCATAGTCAAGAACCCAAGCTACTCTAGAATCTATTGCCTGCCTTCAGGTCTAGGTTCGGGGCAAGATAATTAGTTTTTTTTTATTGTACTCTATGGTTATGTGACAAATAATTCCAGAGCTCGTTGGCTTATAACAATATCTATTTACGATCCCACAGATCCTGTGGATAAGGCGTGTGCCCACAGCCTAGCCGCCTCCTCTCAAGTCCACAGCATCAACGTGTCAATGGTAGTTTCCACCACATAAAACATGGGGCAGGAGAAGAAGCTGTGTCCACACTTATTCAAGTTTGGCACAGTCGACCCTCCAGGATTCTTGGACCGAGGGCCTCAGTGTTTACATGGCTGCTGGTTGGAAGCTAGTCTTTAGACCTGGCCACTTGGCCTTTGCATGTGGCTTCCAAGTGCTTTCAAATTGAGAAGGCAGCTGGAAGAGTCTACCAGTGAGACAAAAGTCCCAATCTGTAGTAACTTGATCATGGGAGTGGCTCCCTGTCCATCCACATTCAGCAAGGAGAAATAACTCGGAAGTACAGGTTCCAGGAAGCTGGCATCACTACAGACCATCTCCAAAGTCTCTTTTCCCCTAGTGGGCCTTAGTATTCTTGTCTGTAAAATGGATCCCTCACAAGCTGCTGTGTATATTACTCCTTTGAATGGTGAGATAATTTAAAGCTCATATAAAATGGGGAGAGCTGGTGTTGGGGAGCAGAAAGAGTCTGGACTTTGCTACGAATCTCGTGCATCTGTGCCCTGAGATTCTAGCTTTGTGACTCCTGGCAGGCCTCTTAACCTGTCTAGCTGGTTTCTTCTATAAAACGTGGTTAGTTCCAACTCCCCTCAGAGCCTTTTCTGAGATTCAAATAAGATACCCCCATCCAATGTGCCAGTGAGATTCTCAGTCCACGATCTCTGACAACCCAAGCCAATGGAGTTCTTTACTTTTCAGCTTGCAAGAATTGGAGTGTTTTAGCTCAGAGTGTCTCCCCAATTCCTTCCTCCCATCCAAAAGGTTTGGAACACTATGGGTTTGAGTTGTGAACCATTTTTTCCTGAGTGACAGAAGAGAGTCTGGCTCTTTAAGGATGCATGAGCTAGAACTCAGGCAGCCTCTCCCATGGTGCACACGGCAGATCTGAGCATGGTCTAAGCCACACAAGGGAAGGTAACTCACTGTTGCACATGTTAGGGGAAGGATGTCAACAAGTGGGAGGCCCCCAGTGAAGCCAACTGAGTGATGGGCAAAGCCCTGGAACATGCATGCCATTCCCTGTTCCTCGAAGATAGGGCAGCATCCTGCCAGGCTTCCATCCCCAAAGCCCATCGTCATGTGGCGGATGCTGTATACAGGACTTCCCAGTCTCAGAACCACCTTCCAGCCATTCACTCTGTCTTCAACTGCTTGGCTCAACTGGGCCTTGACTCTCCCAGTGCAGGTGAGTTTTCTCAAGCATCCATTCCTCGGAGAAAAATTTATTTATTTTTTTTAAAAAAGAGTTCATGTATTTTCTAAAATATATTTGACTGGCGCATAACATCAACGCCTAATTGGAGGTGCAATGGATGTGTTACATTGGTTCATGTATGTACAGAGCTGTGACTGATGCAGGCAAATTAGTGTAAATGCCATGTAAGCTTTTATTGTGTGTATTCTGAGACTGTTCAAAGTAGGATACCAGTTACTAGAGTCTCTGGACAGCAATAGAGGTAAGGGTTTCAACGGAGGCAACAGTTATAATTCCCCAAGAACAATAAGCACTAACATTGTATGACATGGCAAGGTATCAGTAATGAGCATGAATGCATCGCAGATTTCCGAATGATGTATAATGTCTCAAAATAGGAGCCAAACATCTTGAAGCCAGTTGGAAACGACCACCTTCTAACTGTGTGGCTTCTGCCCAGTTATGTCACATTTCTGTTTCTTCATTCCTCCAAGTACGTAGCACAGCCAGGACACCTAGAAGAACCACGAAGAACCAAGCAAGAACAGGTACAGGGCAGGTGCTCACCATATGCCCAAGACTGACTGAAAGGGAACACTTAGACTTGTCATGAATGCTTCTTACTTCACTTGTTCTTATGCACACAATAGGTGTTCAACCAGAGGCTGGACCCAATAAGTGCTCAATGAACAATACATGTTGCTGGAGGCTCCCTTAAGTTCTACTACTTCGTGTAGCACCAGCCTGATCTCCACAGTGACTTCATGAACACTGCCTGCCCCAACGATGAGTGACAGCTCTGGTATTTAAGCTCACCATTCAGCCATGATGCTCAGTGTTTAAGGGGACATGGATGCACACTGTTAGCACCGGGTGTCATTACAATAATACTAGTTATACAATGATACCGATAGCATTACAAGATTTCTTTGGCTTTAAAAATCAGCTGCCATCCCCGTCAGCACTGTCTGTTGCCTTTAGGGATTCCCACCTGAAAACATTTGCATGTCAGAGCCTCCTGATCTTCCCCAGGAGTGACTTACCGCCATTGCAATTGTTTTGAAAGCATGGTTGAATACAATTTTTCATAGTTTATAAAAAACCAAACAAACAACCAGCCAGCCCAAGGAGATAACTGGAGGTATCAACCCCAATCTCCATCCTATCGTGGACCATCCTTCCCTGACAACAAGGCACCGCATTCTCTAAATTGCCCCTAACCCTTCTCATCTCTTATTATGCATTACCACTTCAGCAACATTACAGTATTAATTCGATTTATGGCCCAGACACCCCACCTGAGGCCTCCAGAAGATGGCTCCCCTCCGATCGCTTCCATCAGCGGTGTAAGTGGAAGGTAATAAAAACCCGTGCATGGCTCAGACTTTCAATTTCAATTGGAAATTGAAAGTGTGCAATATGATTAAAGTTTAATCTGCATCATCAATAAACATGTGTGCTGAAGCAACAAAGGGTTGCTTTCCCTCCTGTTCACAGGATTTGATGAGAGTATGTCTGGTCTCTTGTCTAAACGATGTGTTTACTCATGTTCGGGTTGGGCACACCTATGCACGTGCGGTATTGGTCTACTTATGTGAAAGTGATGAACCATTCTGTGGCTATGATGGGGAGAAGAAGGCTGCTTGTGGTCCAGGAATGCTGTCCTGGATTTTCTAAGGGTACAGTAGTCTTTGGAAGTACCCACAAATCCAAGCAATCATCTATCCATTCGTCAGGTCTCTATTGAGTGCCTACTGTGTGTCAGATCGAGTGCTGGATCCTGGGTTCTATTGGTGATGGGGTGGGTATTATTTCTCCTCTCATGGAACCAGTGATACCAGTGGTGAGGGCTGTCAGTCAAATGACCAGGCAATAAAATGAAAAATCCCCCTCTCTGTGCAGTTTCCACAATAAAGAAGCTTGATATACTTAGTCCGGAGGACCAGAAGGTTTGACCCATGGCCCAAGATAAGGGAAAGCAGCCTGAGGTTGGAGATGATGAAGCTAAGATCTAAAGAGTGAATCTTATGCTGTCAACAAGACTTGGAATGAAGCAGGGAGACCAGAGGTGATACGGACAAAAAAATACAATTGAGTTAAAAGAGGCTGTGTTCGTCCAGGCAAGGTGGACAGACAGAGCAAAGAGAATAAGAAGTGAAAGCTAGGGACTAGGCAGAGACATCTTATGGGAATTTATAAGATGTAGCAAGGGTGTTTAGGCTTTCATTTAAATGCAATGGGGAGTTATCAGAAGGACAAGCACAAGGCAGGTACACATCTTGGATCTGAATGGATGATGGGGTCATAAGAAGTCAGGAATGAATGGGGAGATACCAACAGAAGCTGTGTGAATCACTCTAGGAAAAACAAAGAATCACTTGGAATAAATGACATTGGAGCCACAATATAGTCACTGTGTGCCCTTTAAACACATATTGGGTCCGTCCCTCTCCATCTTTATGGCTCTCCCTCAGCATGTCTCCATCACCTCCACTCAATCTTCCACTATCAAATTCCTCAAGGAAACACAAGCCATTCAACATTTGCCCTGGAAACTCTGCTTTTCACTCCCAAACACACCCACACCTCCCCCATGCCTGCTCCCAAACACACCAGCATCTCCACCTTCCTTACCATGCCTGCTCCCAAACACTCCTGAATCTCCCCATACCTGCTCCCAAACACACCCATATCTCCCCATTCTTGCCACCTCTGCTTCCATTTGCTTTGGTATCTGCACACTTTTAGAAACATTGTTTCTTCTGCCAGGAACATCCTTTGGGCTTTCTCAGCTTTTGAGTGTTTCTTTGGAGATTGTTGTGTGTGCTTGTCTATGAAGAACTAGCTTAGAAGGCAAGCTTCTAGTTGCCTGTAGTTGCTCTTAATAACCATTAAACCACATAAACCATGAAAAAAAGATGGGGATTCCTTTCTCATACGCCCCCTTAGTACCCTACAGAGTAGGTACTTGTGATCTTGCACAGTATCAAGATCTCCATAAACATGTATTTAACAGGTCTTCTTCCTTTCTAATGATACCATCTTATGCTGATGGAAACCACTCTTACTTCTTCAGCCAGACCCTATCCTATTCACTGAACTTCCCCTATTACACATCCAAGCTCATGGCCATAGCTCTACACTTCACAAGACATCCATGGTTCCCTGCCTTGAAGATGCCATTCATACCTGCCATCTAAAAGACAAAGGTCTATGCTCTCTATTTCTACTCTCTCAACCTTTGCTTCTTCTAAGTGTACATAGGTGTTGAGGTTTGGTCTTGCTGTCTATTGTAATGTTATGCGTGGGCCCCCAAGACCTAAGTTTGCACATAGACCTGGGTGACTTATGTAACCCTGCCCCCAGGTCATTTCTGATTGGTAAATAAAGATGCCAACAGCCAATAGCTCAGCAGAAGAGACATTGGTAGTTTTGTTTCCCTGGGGTTGGGGTCAGAGTGGAACCGCGAGGAGAGAGAGAAGCCACCATGGGTTAGGTGAGTCATGAAAACATGGCCCTGAGGGCCATCCAACTGGAGTTAAGAGCAACCTAGAGGAAACATAGTAAGTAATAACTCAGGGTTATTGATAGGAGAGTAGATTCTAATAGCATAGAGGGTAGGCAGCTCTTGTGCTCTTTAAGGCTTATTGTAAATATAAATATTGTGTGTGTCTTTTATCTAGGAATTAATTGGTCCTGAGAGGTGTGGGGGTAGAAAATCCAGGTTGGGATTAAGAATTTCTATAGCACACAAGGTTTCGTCAAGACAATCAGCAAAGCCCTGAGAATCTCCAAATACCAAATTCAGCAGCAGCTTGTCAGCTTTTGTTCATATTTGCCAATCATTTAGCATGGCTGATTACCTCATTGGTTCCTTTTCTATAGCTGTAATAAAATACCAGGACCAATAGCAACTTAAGGAAGAAGTATCTGGCTTCAGATTTCAGAGAGAGAGGAGGGGAGAGGGAGAGAGGGAGGGAGGGAGTTCTGATGGGGACAGGACATGGCAGCTAGGTCGGTAGGTGGTTGGTTACTTTTCTTTACCCACAGAAAGCAGAGAAAATAAATGGGAGGCCAGGAAAGGCTATAAACCGTCTAAGATGCATTGGTCATGCCTAGTGACCTATTTCCTTCAGAAAGGAAACCTCCTAAAGGTTTCATAACCTCCCCAAACGGAGCTATTGACTGGAGACCCAGTATTCAAACATATGAGTCACAATATGAGGGGACAATTAATGTGCAAACCATTACTGTTTGAAGGACATTCTCTGATCCCTTGGTTTAGGCAACATATTCTGACTCTTTACTTACATCTTTGACTGTGATTTCTCATCGAGGATGTTTCACAGAACCTTTTCTGCAATGCATAACATTTTACAAGTGAGTACAGTATATTGTGTGATTTTTTTGAATGTCTCCTTTGAAAGTGTTCATCTTTTAGAGTCCCTCCCTGAAGTATTCATAAAGGGTTACGCTGCCTTAGAAAATGGCTTTTAAATACTCCAGACGTAGTTGAAATTTTACAAAAGGCAGTGAATATCGTTGAAAACTAAAACGAACGGTATATGACTTGCTGTTCCACTGATTTCATTTCAGAAATTCAGATCTTTGAAGTCCTAAAGCCAATCCACCACAAAGACCAATGTATTTCAGGTGATCCAGGTGAGGAGTTACCCAGAGGCAAGGTCTGAAGGGCTCTGCCTCATTCATGGAAGGTAAAGGACCAGGGGGAGTCTATGTTATAATCAAGAAATCCCAGATGTGTTGTCAAGAATCATGTTTTCTTGGACTAGGGATATGACTCAGTGACAGAGCATCATCTAGTGTGCACAGAGTCCCCGTATTTAATTCCCACCCCTTCCCAAACAAGAATTCTGACTTGGTGACTTGGCCCACCAGGACCCATAAATAGCATTTTTGTCTATGCTGAGCTCAATCTCTCTGTATATGTAAACCTGTTCTAGGAAAATAGACTCCTCTGAAGGAAATCAAGCTTACCAAGAAATTCAGATGCCTTGCAAATTAGTGGGTGGAAGGGGCCATCAATGTGCCATGATTAAGGACACGGGCCCATGACACATGCAGCTCTGGGTCAGCCCCAGATCCACAGCTTTCTCTGCCTGACCTTGGATGAACCCTGGGAGACCTCTAACATCAGTTATCAGCTTCCTCAGGGCCAAGAAGGGATCTCTACTCTGACTATACAAAGGATTAAAATGTCATGACACCTAGGAGGAGTTGGCCCCTAATTCTTGTTGAGAGGATGGTAGGCAACCGAGAGACAGAGGGACACCTGAGTTTTCAGGGAGAGGCCTGGATTGGCTCATCTCTCCATTTCCCATGGTGCTCATTCAATCAGGATGATTTGCAGTTGGTGGCAAACCCAGCCCCGAGACGGAAGATGCAAAGCTGGTGATAAAAACGTCATCCAAGATTTGCTACATCTTCTTTCCACCCCCTGATCTCCCATTAAAAATGATTTGTCGTGAGGATGAAAACATGGGCAAACAAACGTGATTAAAATTTCCTCATATTAAATACCTGTGTGGTAATGGCAGACATGAACAGGGCCCTCTGGAAAAGCTCTGATTCATCAGCAAGGAGTCGGGGCATGAGCAGCTGGCAGAGGAAGAATGAGAACTAGTTTTGTGTCTCTGTGACCTCAGGCATATCTTAGCATTTTCCTTCCATCTGTTGGAATTCATCTCTATCTCTGACTCTGCTCAATACGCACTGAAGGTGTTTGGAACACCATGGGGGAGCACCATAGCATTGTGCAGGCAGCAGGAGCTTGGAGGAGGCAGGGTGAGTGGTCCTACCATATACTGCCTTTCAAGAGAGAGGGGGCAAGTGTCATACCCCTCAGAGAGGTGATAGATTTGTAAAAAAAAAAAAAATCCATGCAGTCAATTATATAGCTTATAAAATCCTCTGCAGCCCTTTCTAAACAAAAACCATTTGCTTTCTTTGGGTCTGTGGTAGATAAATTGCAAAAGTACCCATCAGCTCTCCCTGCATTTCAAACTCTTGCAGTGCAACCTTGCAGGGCCTTTCACCAAGAAGTAACATCCTTGAGGTGGAGTGCTCTTATGGCTGATTTTAATTAAAACAACGCATCAGAAATGAATGTGTGCCCACTGTAAGGTACCAGCGCAAGAGGCTGAGGTCCAGCGTGCTTCCACTTTCTCTTACAAACAAGCTTAGGTTAGTCTGCTACATGATAAGAAACATACAGCCCAACTACTGCCTGCTACTTGGCTAGTAGCCAACTAACTTCCAGATGTATGAGTGAGGAGATCGGGGAAGTTCCTCCCCTCCTCCCCTCCTCCCCTCCTCCCCTCCTCCCCTCCTCCCCTCCTCTCCTCCTCCCTTCCTCACCTCCTCTCATCCTCCTCTCCTCTTCTCCTCCTCTCCTCCTCCCCTCCTCTCCACTTCAGCCTAATCGCAGATTCATGAGAAAACCCAGCTGACATCAGGCCATCTTGTGAAATTCCCAGTGACTTCCGGTTAAGTTAATATAATAAACGTTATTGTTCAAAGTCACTTGTCAATGGTGGGGGTGGTTATGCAGTGAAATTTTTCCATAATCCATATGTAGTATGATGCCTTACCTTTGCATGTTTTCCTAGAATGTGCTTTCTGAGTCTGCAACTTTGCATCAACTTCAGCAAGACATCCTAAAAGAGGCAGTTGTTTTATTTTCCAAGTTAGCGAGCCTAGTTAGATCCGTGGCTGTTGTGAAAAGCTTTTCCTGAGAATTCACCCTAATGCAACTTTATCTGGAAAAAAAAACAAAACACAAGGACCAATGGAGAACCTCCTACTCTCTACAAAACCCAATTGCGTGAGAAAGCCAGGGAGTTTGTTATCCCCTGCAGGCATACCTGCCCAAGACACCCAGCAGGGCATCTGTTATCTTCCCAGGTACCAACTAATTGCTGAATTTGTTTTTTTTTTTTTTCTCAAGGTGACTATAATCTGCTGGGCTGGCTGGAAATTTTGATCAATAGGGGAAAGAAATCAAAAGTAGACGTAAGTTTGCTGAGCCATACTCTTATCCTACTCAATGGCAAGAGAGGGGGATGATTAATCTGGATGGATCTGTCCAAGAACATATTATTGAGGCAAAAAATAGTTCATCTGGACTAAGGTTGACAAGCAATCTTTTCCACTTTCTCCTCTTCTTACTGCTTCTGTTGCTCCTTCTACTCAACTTCTTCCTCTCCCTCCTCCCCATCTCCTCCCCCACATCCTTCTCCTTGTCCTTTTTCTACTCCTCTTCCTGCATCCTTCCTCTTTCTCCTCTTCTCCATGTTCTTGATCTTTCACAGGGAAGGACCATTTTCACTGCCCTGCTATCTTAGAGGTCTAAAGAAGCCCTGAGTATGAAGAAATAATGTATCTATTGGCCAAGCCAGGTATCACAAGTTATCCAGATGGTCTTCAGAGCTTATAGGAATCAGTGTTGGCTTGAGAGCAAGATCCCTACATATCCCTTCAGTGCCATGCATCCTCTCCAGTTATATCCCCTATTACCCTCTACACAGCTACTCCAACTCACATATCTTCTAAGAAAATTCTGTACCTTGGGAAAGCCTTGCTGATATTCCACTGAAGGATGGAGACGGGAATGTTCAGGGACACTAGAACCTGCTGAAGACTGCAGATGGACTGAGGCACTTTAGATGAGGACACTGAGGGAGAGTTAGGAGGAAATGGCATTACTGATACAGAAGCCATTACATTGTAGATGAGAACGGGTTTGTCAGCACACCTGTGCACATATTAGGAGGTGACTGGCAGGTCTGAAGTGTCCCTCTTTTGACCATGAAAGCAGCCACCATCAACTGATCACAAAACAGAAGTGTGAAAATGTAAGAAGAGAGATAATGGAGGATTTTCTTAAACAGAACTCATGCCTGGAAGCAGAAATCTGAATCCTGCAAGTCTTAATGTTATGGTTCTAGTGCAAAGCCCTGTCCACCTTAAATCCTTCCAGTAATCTCATTCCCTGTCCCTTATTCCTTCATCCAGCCTTCTGGCCACCACCTCCACCATGAATGCTGGAAGTGCTCGGCCTCTGGATGGCTGCAGCAGGCCCTCTCTATGGGGAATTCCAGCCCCCTTTCTCACCTCAGATAATCCTCTAGGTCTCAGCTCAGGGGCACCATCTCTAAATATTAGAGTCTCTCCCTGGCAGTTTCTGTGTGATGGCGCTTTCTACAGGCAGAGCTGGGAATAGCATCTCTTTTCTTCACTATAAGATGAAGACATTTGCAAAGCTGCACTTCTTACCCATGAGTCAATTTCAGTGAGTTACAATAAATGACAAATAAAACCCTGAGTTGATATTATTATTATTATTATTATTATTATTATTATTATTATTATTAATTGAGACAGGGTCTTATGTAGGTTTGGCTGGCCGGATATGTGCTATATAACCAGACTGGCTTTGAACTGATGGCAATCTTCTTGCCTCAGTGTCTCAAGCTCAGGGATTACAGGTGCGGGTATGTCCTGCCACACCCAGATTCACTATTCAAATTGATCTTGTTTGAAGTAACACAAATATCTGCATGCTTACAAATTATTTCTATGGAGAAAAACTAGACTGAAGTTTTCGGATACCATTCCTGTCAACAAGCCTGTGTTGCAGACACCTCAGTCCTCCTGGGGAAGGGACAGAGAAGTTGTTAGCCACCCATAGCTCAGAAGCTTGTCGTGAGTGGGTTGTGTTCTATCCCATTTTCTCAAGACCTTAAGCTGGAGATGGGAGACGGGTTCTTCCTTTCAACTAGACCTTCAGAAATCGCTGAAGAACAGCACCCCAAGAACAAAACTCTGAGGAGCCAATGGAGTGATATCTGACACCTTCCTAATGGTGCCTGGAGCAGCAGACACTGGAAGCAGGTGAGAGTGTTGTGCTAATTAATTCATGTGCTGGACCTCTGAACACTTCCCTAACTGCTTTACATAAAGAAGCAATGAATTCACGCCCTCTAGGAAGACACTCTTCAGACCCACTCTTTGTGGAAGAGTACTTCCAATACACTGATGTTTGTTTCTTCATCCCCAACCATGGGCTTAGAGAACATGCGGGCTGGGCCTTGTTTACATCCTCGATGGCTGGATTCTCAGAACTCATGAGACTGTAAAAAGTCTAACTCAGGTGCGCATGTGAGAGAATATGACTGCCAGATTTATTCAAACTAAGATTCCCAAGATTAACCAGTTACCTACTTGGGTCTTACCGACTCAGACTCTGAATTTCCTGGTGACATAGTAATCACCTGTCCTGGGGTACCTGAGAGGAGGGGAGAGTCCACACTTAGTCCCCAGACTTCCTTGAGGATGTCGTTGAGCCTCTGTGCCTCAGTTCTCTTGGCCGTGATACAAGGAAAGTGATACAAGGGAAGGAGAAAATAAGGTATCCAACTTTTGGTCACTTAGCCATTTATTCTAAGTGTCTGTTGTGATGACCACAACCGTGGCATCATCCATGAAGCCAGCTCTGTCATTGGACCTTATCATTGGCTAAGAAACAATCTGTGTGGGATAAGGAATTTGGTGTCTGGTACTAGACACAAACATAAATCATCACACTTATGGTGGATCAACTCAGATTTCTGTTTCCAACTTTATGTTGACTGTCCTCTTGTCTTTGAGTTGCATGCATTGGCTGGTGATATGGCAGGCACAAACATTTCCCATTGACAGAAAAGTTGGGGAAAATATTGTCTCGCAGATATTAGTTCAGTCTTAGGACAAGTGCGATTGACAGGAATTGCATTGTAAATGTGAAAATCTGCATCCCGTTCTTCCTGGGTTGGCACCTGTGTGCTCTAGTCTCACACATTGGAGATAATGAGGCTCTAACACCCTTGCTGGTTTTGCCTCAGAGCTGGCCACTGTGCCATCGGCTCAGATAAAGGAAATGGTTGGGTCAATGACACTCATACGCCCACTGCCTATCAAGTCAGTAGAAATTCTCAATGCCAGAGACTATATTTACCCACGTGACAGTAATTCCACTGACGTTTATTAAGCTCCTGCACCGGGGAGGGCTGAGTGGACAGAGTGCCTGTCATGTGGATGGGTATGAAATGGACTCTTGTTTTGTTAATGGGTGGAGAAAGGAAGAAAGGAAAGTAGGGGGATGGAGAGAGGAAAAGAAGAAAGGTATATGGTAACTTAACTTAGGAATTCATAGTTTTCTCAATCAAACCCATAAAAAATTAGTTAGAAGAGATGGACGATGAGAGTCTGGCTGCTATAAATGAGATCCGAAGCACAGGTCCAGGTCTTATTGTCTGCTGGATAAAAACTGAAAATTCTGCCAGACAACTGCATCTCAAGCAGAGCTTCTCCCGCAGCCATCCACACAAAGGTCACTATCATTTTCCCAGGGCTAATGGATAGTGTTCAGTCTGTGAAAGGTCACGTGATGGAGGACAAAGAAGCTTGTTTGGGCCGTCACAGGAAAGAGGCTTTGAAATCCAGACACCGAAGGGCAGTGTATGGACTAGGAAACATTGACTGGAGACGCTGAAGCTGAGGAAGAGCTGAACTCTGGGAAATGTAGGCTGAAAACTGTAAAAACGAAACAGCCCAGCAGGAAGGCAGAGTGGCAGCTTCCCACGTGAGTCCTGAAGGCTCCTCTGCACCGCATCCCGCATCCCACGGGAGCCCTACCCCTAAGGGCTCCTCTGCACCGCATCCCACGGGAGCCCCACCCCTAAGGGCTCCTCTGCACCGCATCCCACGGGAGCCACACTCCTAAGGGCTCCTCGGCACCGCATCCCACGGGAGCCCCATCTCTAAGGGCTCCTCTGAACAGCGTTCCACGGGAAAGCTCTATCCCTTACTGCCCAGATCTGATCCACGCATATAATTTGCATGTGAGTTTTGGAAGACTCTCTGGGTCACTTTGGGGAAACTTATCCAAAAGGCATTGGGTTGGTTGTTATTTAACCATTCCAAGTAGGATGACCATCGTAGGAGTGACTCTTATGGGACCATGTGACCGCCATACTTGAGGGAAATCTTTTAAGGGATGGAAGATTCACCATGGTTCACGGTTTCAGAGGGTTTCAGTCCATCATGGAGGCTGCTGTGGTGAGAGTGTGTGGTGGATGCTCCTTGTATCATGAGGGACTAGGATGCAGAAAGTGATGGAACTTTGGTCCAGGTAGAACATTCACAGACCTTCAGCCATCAAGTCTCACCTCTGGAAGGCTCTCCAGCCTTCCCAAATAGCACCATCAGCTGGGGGTGGGGGGGGGCAAGCAAGCTCGTGGAGCAACAATTCAGATCAAAACATAATATGTCAGTAAGACTGAGGTTCAGAGAAGTGAAGTGTTTATTCTAGGTCATACATCCCCTCTCTCCCAGTTCCAAGTCATGAGAAACACAAACCTCAGATGTGAAACTTTCACTTATTTTCCTGTTCTGGCTTCAAGGCTGCAGGACAGACAGAGCATGTAAAGGGAAAATGTGGGTAGTAGAGGCTGGGGGTGGGAAAGAGAGGGAGAGAGAGAGACAGAGAGAGAAGAGAGAGAGGGAGAGGGAGAGAGAGACGGGGGAGAGGCAGAGAGAGAGAGGGGGAGAGAGAAAGAGAGAGAGAGAGACAGAGAGACAGAGACAGAGACAGAGGAGAGAGGGAGAGGGCATGTTCTGATAGTAATAGAGGTAGCGATCGATAAAGACATCGATATGGCTTTCTATCTGTAAAGAGAAAGGAAGAACACACCGCTCTGGCTGAGGCAGACTTTATCAGGAGGCGCTGATTAATGAGCAGGGCTTAAAGCAGCTTCCCTAATCGACGCTGGAGATTTCCATCTCTTCAATAGACTGCAGCGGCAACGTGCTTGGGCATCAGGGCCATTTCCGCCCTGCCTGTGATCAGCTCATCTCTGTTTTAAAATTAAAAGGTCACTAAACACATGCGTGGAAGAGAACAAGAAAGAGGTGATGTTAAAGGAGCTGCTGAGGCCGGGGGAGGGTTCAGCGGCTGAAACACCTGTGGCTCAAGTGTCACAACTGGACTTTGGCGCCCCCAGCTCCCACATAAATGTGGGGGTGAATGCTGTGGCCCGCCACTCGAGCATACAAGAGATCTGACACTCAAGAGACCAGATGGGAGTCTTTGGAATGGGCTGACTAGCTGGACTAGCCAGATTAGTGGTATCTGGATTCAAGTTAAGAGCATGTAAAATGGAGAGCCATCTAGGAAAATGTCCAATGTCTGTTGACCTCTGACCCTCACAAATCTCTGCACAATGTACATCCACACACTTGTGCCCACACACATCTGAATATGCACAACACACACCCACACACACACACACAAACTTCTTAAAGTAACTATTAATCATGGGCATGACTCAAAACGATGCTGAACTTGGGGTCACAGTCTATTCCCCCAAAGAGGTAAGTTCAACCATCCTTTCTTGATTAAAACAACAAAATTTATAGTAAAAGGCAGGAAAAGGAGATTTATTCAATGTGGTCACATTAAGAAGAGGGACAAAGAGGCCCTGTGAGTCTCAGGAGTCCATCTTTGGGAAACGGAAGAGCAATTGAAGAAAGAGCCAGGCTTATGTACACCTGAACAACTCTGATGAAGATGAGGTCCTGCCCAGGACAGACCCATCATTGTCTAAAAGTCAATCTCACTCTGAAAGGTAGTCTGTTAAGTGTTGAAAGGTGTGAGGTCTCTTTGCAGGAGCCCAGGTCCCACCTAGCTAAAGGCTTTTCCTCCTCCCAGCTCAAAATTCTTGACATTCCCATTTCTTGGGGGCCACTGTGTCACTAGCCTAATAGAGAAACACAAGTTTCTCTTTGGAATAACTTTATTTCTGTCAGGTCATTTATGAGGATGGGGTGTGAGCCCCTGACTGAGAATGTTAACTGTGGACAGCCAGACCTGAAAAGGGTAGAACATAGCCCATGTCAAACATCCAAGGTCATGAGTCTTCATGAACCAGAGGGATTGTTCTGAGGCTGCACCTGCCCCAGCCCCCAGTACAATTGGCCACCCAAAATCATGGGGAGGAGATGGCCTTGTATGAGTTGATGGAACCCAGGTTGGACATACTTCCTCTCAACTGTCAACCCTCTGCCCAGCTTCCGAACATTTCTGGGTCCATCGGCCAGGAAGAGCAGTATTCTTCAATCTTGTATTTCTGCATCCCACACCTTTACCTCTGATGTCCCTCTTGCAATGACTCTGGTGTTGGTTGCAGTAACTTCCCGGTGGGCTGCCATTCACACACCTGGAGCCTCACCATATCTCTGTCTGTGTGCCACATGCAGAGCTATGCCTGTGACATCGTGGGTGCTGCATAGACACTTTCTGGACCAAAGAAAAATTTGTTAGGACAAGAGCCTCCTCCGTTCTAGGATGCAGCCTCACTCTCTGCCCTGCCTGCCTGTGTGGTGACAGCCCTTACAAACTGAACTTTAGTTCTTAAGTTTCCATCAACACGTAAGTGCTGTGTAACATCTATCCTGATCTGTGTAATATCCAGCTAGTGTCTACAGTGTATACTGATCAAATCAGGACAATAAGCATTTCTATCTTCTTATCGCGTTTTTTCTTGGCTTCTCTCTTGAAAAAAAAATCAAGACATAGCAACACATGCTTGTTATTCTAGCACTTGAGAGGCCGAAGCAGGAGGATGGCAGATTTGGGATTAGTCTGACTATGCTACAAGAACCTGTCTCCAACAACACAAAAATCCATAGCTTTAAAGATGCACACACACATATACTCACACATGCACATTCATGCATTCACACATACATACACTCTCTCACACATACACATGCTCACGCATGCACACTCATGAACACTCACGTACACAAAACTCTCTCTCACACACACGCACACACACACACACACACACACACACACGTTCTGTTTTCCCCAGTTAAATCCTTGCACATCTTCTTATTTTTAAAATATGATACAAGCTGACTGTGGTTTTGGATTTCTACCTGGAGTTGGACATGCTTTCTGCTGAGCAACAGCACCTGCATGTAGCCCTCCACTGATGCCCCTCCCACACATATACATACAACAGCACCTGCGTGTAGCCCTCCCCTGATGCCCCTCCCACACATATACTACATTTTCAGGTCCCCCCCCACACACACACACCTTTCAACCCCAGCATGAGTTGTTTCCTTCCCTGATCTTTGCCAAGTTCACATTTAGGTAACCTTTTACACTCACGGAAGCACAACATCCTGCAGCTGCCTTTGCAGAATCTGTAGGTTCAACTCCTTCCTCACAGGCTTCTACAGCATCCTACATCACACCCACGCCTCCATCAACATCTGTCTTCCCCATAGATTCCACTCTGTGAAGTCCACAAAGACAGAACCTGGGCTTCCTCCAGACTGCTAGAGCCCCACTGCTTAACATGGTGCTGGAGAATGGACACTTAGTAACTACTGCTTTCGTGAGAAAAAGTGCAGGCCTGGAGAGCAAGTCCGTGGGTAGATCCCACTGATGACATCACTTAAAATACAAATTATCTATGCTCCACAGGCTACTGGAGATGGGAGGAGTTCGGGTCTCAAGTCCATGACAGAGCCTCCCTCATTCACACTATTCCTCAGGTCTAGTCTCCCAATGAACCAATCTGGCCCTTTGCGTATCACCAGAGACTCCTGGCCCTGACTCAGGGGGGTGGGACCACTGCTGAACGTTATGGTGCATACCATCCTCGGCAAACATTTTGGAACCTGGCTCTTTTACAAATTGTATTATTCAAGCCTCTAGCTAAGAAACAATAAGTTATCCTAGGGAGTGAATAATAGCCTTTAGAACGAGAGCAAAATTTGAAGCGCTTGAGAGAATTGTGCTGAAATTGCATAGTCAAGAGGCCGAGGGGAAGAGGCCATCCAGTTTCATCCTCCAAGGGAGCCCTAGCACTGGCCTTGAGGCCACAGGGAGGAGAAAGGGGCTGAGCATGAAAGAAAAACCACACAGAGAAACCTTTAATTGTTTTTGTTTGTCTAATTACAGAAAGCATAAACACATGGAGAAATCTTCTATAATTAACCTCCCAGAGATAATGATGTTTAACATTTAGCTGGATGCCCTTTTAACATTCAGAAAGATGGGCTTGAGGGCACCCCTGTTATCTCACAGCCAGACAACACCCCTTCAGCCAACAGTGCTGTCCAGCCAGGAAGCCAATGGCATAATTCTAGAATATGGGCTAATTGTTCACTCGTTCCTGGATGCTTAGCAAGGCGTTCAAGCCTTGATTCCCACATCTATGAGCTGGGGACAAGCGTGTGCTATTCCCTCTCTGTCAGAAGGGGAGATGACCCAGTCAAGAAGTGCGTGCTACACCAGCTCGAGGAAGGACCTGAGTTCAGGCCTCAGCATCCAGGTAAACAGCTGAGCTTGGTGGCATGTGCACTTGATCACACAGTCTAGCCTGCCTAATGGGTGAGTCCCAAGCCTGTTAGACATGCCTCCTCCTAGAACGAGCTGGGTGGCACCTAAGGACAACACTTGAGGTTGACCTCTGTACAGGCACTCACACTCAACAGACACATCAGAATAAAGAAGTAGGTCATAAAGCTGATGTATTAAAGATTACTAAGCAGCATCATTATTGTTAGTATCAGATCCATCATGATAGTGTAACAGCAATGACAACTTCTTCTCAGAACCGTGTTTGATGGTTGAGGGTTGTGGTGAATGGATTTGCTTAATCTTCTTTTGTTGGACACAAGGGTTCATGGCAGCAGCAGCAGGCATCCATCTCTGTCCGTCCATCCCTTTCCCTCCATTTTCCTTCTCCTCCTTCCTTATCCCCACCTTTTCCTTCTTTCTCCTCCTCTTCCTCTTCTTCTTCCTCCTCTTCTTCCTCCTCCTCTCTTTCCTCCTCCTCCTCCTTCCCCTCCTTCTCCTCCTTCTTTTGATTCTGCTAGCAGGAGCTACAAGATGACCCAGACCAAGGATTCCCCAAAAGAACAAAGAGAGTAGATATCTGCTTGCAAATGAATGCAGCCATAGGTGGGACATCATGGAGATGTCTCCCCAAGTAGGAAGGGAGAGGAGAGGAGGGAGGTGAGTGCTGGAATTCTGAGGATAGGTTGTTTTTGTTGGGTTGAGCAGAAGAATGGTGGGCCCAGCCCACAGAATGAAGAGGATGTTTTAAAATACAGTTCAGCTCCCCTCGCTCTGTCCTAATAAAATCCATTTCCTCCCCCACCTCCGGTTTATGCAATCCAGGATGAAGGTCTGACACCTGCCTCTTTCTGTCCCTACCTGCTCTTTTCTCATCTTAATTAAGCCCTGTCAGCTTCCTGGCTGAACTGGAAGCCTTCAATGCTCTTTTTTAGCCTGGGGCCTTTGCACTTTCTGTTTATAGGAAATGTTCTTCTTCCAGGCTTTTATATAATAGAAAGTTTATGATTCTAAAACATCTCCTCTCGGTTCTACCACTGCTACACTACATGGGTAGCCCTGTGGAGGAGGAAATGAAGGAGGAGAAGGAGAGGGAAGAAGAGAAGGCAGAAGGGAGGAGGAGTGGAGGAAAGAACATTTTACTTCTATCTGAAATTATATATTTTTATTTTTAAAGACACTATTTAATTTGTGTGTCTGAATGTACACACACACATGCCACGGCACACAAATTGGAGGTTGGAGAACTACTCTTGGAGTCCCTTACAAATTGTTTTATTCTTAAGTATATGTGCATATGAAGGGGCATCCACACAAGCAAATGCCCAAGGAGGACAGAGCTGGTGTTGGAGCCCCTGCAGATGTCTGTAGGTGCTGGGAACCTAACTCTGGTCCTCTGCAAGAGCAGTGTGATCCTTTCAGCAACTTATAAAGGAGAATAATGTTACAAGAGCTACCAACACTGGCATGTAGTAGGTCAGGTAGAATCAGAGACCACTGTGAAGGATGAGGCCACAGGGGCAAAGCCAAGATGGAATGTTACACAGACAAGCAGACACTCAGCTGTGTCCCCACAGCAGCAGGGAAGCTGCAGAGATCATTTACAACCCTAGGCTTCTGGTCCTGTTTGGCCCTTGCTAGGTTCTGCCCATTCTACTTCCTCTGGGCTCCCATGGGACCTTCCCGCTTGGCACAGCAAAACTACAATTAGCTTGACTTGGCCAAAAAGGTGGGGTTTTCTGTTTGTTTGTTTTTTACTTTTTATCAAGGAAGCCTGATGAAACCCCTTGACCTGTCTGGGCCGGGCCTTCAGTTGGCCTATGCATGGAGCCTGTTAGGAACAACACTCTTTTCTACCATTATGACCGAAGGCCCAGGGGTCTGCTGAAGTGGACTCACACATTTCCTAGGGAGTTGAAATGTGATGAATGAAGACTGATTAGAAATGATTCGACCCCCCAAATTTTAAGTGTGCAATATAAATCTCTGGTGGCTTCCTTATTTAGATGTCACCTTTGCTGTACTGTAAAGGCAGAGAATGAATTCTTAGGACTCCGCATCACACTTGTGCCCGTAACATTATATAACAGGACCCAGACACACAGAGCCCATCCTAAGCGCAGGGGCTTGAATTGCTCTGTCACTGAGCTTTCTGGAGAGCGATCACTTGTTTGATTGGGGGAGAGATTTTTGTATATCATACTCAGGTAACTAATTTATAGGAAATTAGATTCCTCTAAGTAGAGATAACACAAACGACAGCAAACATAATTGGATCTCTCTCCGATGATTTAGGACATACTTCTGAATGTCACTCCCCTTTATTCAAGGCTACAAAAAAAAATCTGGATAATAAAATTAAAGTCTTCAATTTGTTCATTAGAGCCTTCGGGGTGTTACACGTCTATGGGACCAAGTCCAAGTATAAATGTCACATCAAGTTTCTTGGACTGTTTATCAGAGTCACTGGAGTCCCATTGGATGGCGCAGGAAGACACACAATGGCTTCACTGTTGTTCAGAATCCTCCCACTGGTTCTGTAGTGGAACACACCTACAGAGCTGGTTAACTCCAGTTCCATTCCCTTCACTCAGGAGACCAAGGTGGACATAGAAAGCATAGAGTTTTCATATTTTATATTTATTTCATATCTCATGCTGTCTCACCAAGCAGTGGAATTTGATAATTTATGTGTCATAGTTATTATAAAATGTCACATCCTTAATAAAAACAGTAAGCATTAGTAAGAATTTCAGAGCACGAGGAACCAAAACTCTTATATTCCTTTTATGTGCATCCCTTGTGCACACAAAGTGTACTCCCAGAGATTAAAACTCTTTTCCGCTAACAGATCGATTATTCATGACACAGGATAGGTCATATTAGCCACTTTCCTCATTGTCGTGGCCAAATAATCTCACAAAGTAACCTAAGGAAGGAAGGGTTTGTTTTGGCTTACAGTTGGAGGGGGTAGTGGCCATGACAGTGGGGAAGCATGGGGCAGGAATGAGAGACGTGGCCACAAGGCATCTACAGTGAGGCAAAGACTGGTGGATGCTGGGAATTCTGGCACTCAACTTACTTCTCCTACCTCACTTTTTATTCAATCTTAGAATTGGATGGTGCCAACTACACCCGGTCTCTCCCTCCCAGTTAAACCTCTCTGGAAACATCCTCAGAGCATGCCCAGACGTACGTCATACGTGTGAGTGTGTGTGTGTGTGTGTGTGTGTGTGTGTGTGTGTGTGTATGTGTGTGTATGTGTGTGTATGTGTGTGCATGTGTGTATGTGTGTGTGTGTATGTGTGCATGTGTATGTGTGTGCATGTGTGTGTGTGTGTGCATGTGTGTGTGTGTGTGCATGTGTGTGTTCCAGGTGATTCCAAACATCACCATGCTGACAGTGAAGAGCAGCATTACATGTCCCCCTAGGAGAACAATGCAGTCTCTACAGATGGAGAAAGATAGATAAGCAAGAGAAACACTGAGGCTCAAGAAGTTTTTCAGGGTGTTGAACCACACAGACCTGAATTTGCGTTTCACCTCTTTTCAGTGGGACATGACTGTGCCAAGTTTTAATGAAGTCCTTATTTGTTTCTTTCTTGATTTCTGTCCACCATCACACCCATCCCTTCTTGTGTTCAGCATTTGTTAGGCACCTACCATGCCTCTGAAACTCTTCTCCTCTAGAAAATGAATCAGAGGTGGGCCTGGTAAGTGACCCAGCCTAAGATTAGAGTTGACAGTGACTTATCTAGTGGTGCATTCAGGGAAGTCTTTCTAGAAGAAGTGGCATTTAAGCTTGGCACTGGAGTTAAGACAAAGTTAATGTTCAAGTATTCTCTTGAAGAGCAACCAAATCAAAGTTTCTTCTTTAAAACATCTGAGGTTATCCGCGAACTGCCTAGACATCCATCTGCTGATGGGGGGATCGTGAAAGTGAGTTGTACTTGCACACTCACACAGTTAAGGTTATCCATGAACTGTCTAGACATCCATCCACTGATGGGGGGATTGTGAAAATAGGTTATACTTGCACACTCACACAGTGGAATACTATTCAGCTCTTAATAAAAATGAAATCACATAATTCAATGGATGGAACTGGAAACAAGTATTCTGGATGAGGTAATCCAGACCTAGAAAGATACATTTCACATGTTTTCTGTCATCTATGGATATTACCATTCAAACTTCTGATATGTGAGTTTCATTTGGAGCACTTATAGAGAGGTCAGGAAGTTACTAAAAGACTATGGAGAGGGACTTTTAGAAGATGGGAGAGAGAGAGAGCTGGAGAGATGGCTCAACTGTCAAAGGCTAGGCTCACAGCCAAAATGTAAGAGGGGAGACAGAATGCACTGGTATAGAGAGTTAAAGAGATTAATGAAACAGGAAGAATTAAACTAAAGTTGGGGAGCAGAGAGCACAGTAGAGGACAGGATCTGATGAAGAACAGATAACACTAAAGACCTTTAGAAAAATATATACAGAAACCTATCATTCCAGAAGCTCCCTCAATTACATAGACACACATACATAGCAAGGCAACAATGCCCCCACTAGACACCACAGGCTAACAAAGGAAAAACCCAGTGTCAGGAACACTTTCTTTGGATTTGTTGGCCAGTACAGGTTCATAAATTCCCAAACAGTATAGGGTGTTGCCATTGCTCTTGGTTACTTTCCAGAACCTGACAGTGAAATCCTAATACTCATGATTCCATGTATTTGAGTCATAAATCATGGAGAGATCAAGGTAGTACTGGCCTGGAAGCATCATCTATACCAGTTAGTTTTCATGGTGTTGAAAGTGTCATGGATGCTTCTAGAAGAGTAATCATAAATCATGCCTAGCCGTGAACTCTGTGAGCTGCAATAGTGACTGGCAGGACATACCCACTAGTGCAATCACAGCATGAATGTCACAGGAGCAACCAACCACTTTCTGATTGGATTTAAGCCCTACTCCACACCATGAAACCCATACCTTGGCATCATTATTGAATGAACCAAAAACCCATGGCTAGATGGTTATAGACCCTAGGTGAGACCCTACTACTATCATCTTGCTGAATGGACACAGTATTAAACCAACTCCTAATGACTCCTCACTATACCCATACATCAATGCATTCCTCAACCTTATGAGAGAAGCTTCTATTTGCAGTAGATGCTTATCAACTCAGAAACTCACAATTGACCAATGCACAGAGTGTAAGAGACTGCAGAATGCTCAGTAATGTTAAATGTAACAGAGATTCTGTATCCTCTCCTCACCATGGAAGAATCAGGAGTGTCAGGCAGAGGTGGTAGATGAAGATGTGGAGGCATCACATCAGGGCAACTGCACATGTTAGTTCACAGTCATTGTGAGAGAGGGGAGTTGGGCATACAGCCTCCTCCCCAGCCATGTAACTACTGACAATTGTTTAGCTGCTGGGAACGGGAGAAACAGTGTTCCCTAAGTGTAATGCTTGATAAATTGACTGTGAACCATGGGAAGACCACATGCCGAAAATATTTGGGCAGCACACGCACTCAAAGTTGGGTAGGGAAAGAATAGGGTGGCTCTGGGAAGAGTCAAGGAAGGAGGTATGAATATACTCAAAACATGTTGTGCAAAACTCTCAAAGATATAATAACAATATTTATAAGGGAAAAAATAATCATTCAGCAACAGCCAAACATATAATCTAATTTTAAATAGAGAGAAAGTTATGGATATGACATTTCTCTAAAAATGATACACATGGGAAAATGTGCGGTGTTAGTCACTAAGGAAATTCAAATCAGAGCCACACAAGGTTGGTACAACCCCCAAAATGTAGATCACCAGATGCCGAGAAAGCCATCGGAAGTCTGAAAATACTACTGGTAAGGCCAAGAGAGGGCACAGCTGCTAGGATACATTCGATTACTTAAGTAAAGTCCTACTACATGACACAGACAGTCTATTGTGGTACATATCACAGAGAATCAGACATACATGTGCAGACAAGTCTGTGCACAAACATTCACAAGAGCATCATGTAGGAACTGAAGCTATAAGCCACCCCAAGTCTCACTGATGTTTGGGACAGATAACCCAAAGGATTTTATTTCCTTGCAGCAACTGAATATTATGCAGCCATCGAAAAGAACAAACACTGATATGTGGTATAACACAGATAGACCTTGAAACTACCTTGTTAAGTGATCCTAGGACTGTCTGGGGGTAGGGAGGAAGGGAGCTATGGGAGAGGCATAGAGAGTGGGGGAAGGAAGGTGAATAGAAGCAAAGTAAGTGATGCTGTATATGCTGGGTGGAATTGTTACAATGAAATGTATCATTTTGTACAAGAGCACAGGAATGCCCACCTAGTGTTTTTTTTTGATAGCTCATGACCAGAACAGGCAAACTGTAGAAACAAAGTAGATGGGCCCTTGTGGGGGTGGGAGCAGGGTTCTGGAAGGGAATGCACTGTAGGAACGGGGGTCCTTTGGGGATAATGAAGTGCTCTGAACATGGAAATCTCTAGATATACTTTAAGTTGTCAGATGGGTGAGCTTCATGTTGTGTGAAAACAAACAAAAAAAAGCAAGAAGTCACAGCAGGTGCAGTGTATGAGGAGCAGGAAGTCACAGCAGGTGTAGTGTGTGAGGAGCAGGAAGTCACAGCAGGTGCAGTGTGTGAGGAGCAGGAAGTCACAGCAGGTGCAGTGTGTGAGGAGCAGGAAGTCACAGCAGGTGCAGGGTGTGAG
>NW_022196905.1:110021947-110154067 GCF_008632895.1 Mastomys coucha
AGTGAGTCAGGAGCAGGAAGTCACAGCAGGGGCAGTGAGTCAGGAGCAGGAAGTCACAGCAGGTGCAGAGTGTGAGGAGCAGGAAGTCACAGCAGGTACAGGGTGTGAGGAGCAGGAAGTCACAGCAGGTGCAGGGTGTGAGGAGCAGGAAGTCACAGCAGGTGCAGTGAGTATGTCAGGAGCAGGAAGTCACAGCAGGGGCAGTGAGTCAGGAGCAGGAAGTCACAGCAGGGGCAGTGAGTCAGGAGCAGGAAGTCACAGCAGGTGCAGGGTGTGAGAAGCAGGAAGTCGCAGCAGGTACAGGGTGTGAGGAGCAGGAAGTCACAGCAGGTGCAGTGAGTATGTCAGGAGCAGGAAGTCACAGCAGGTGCAGAGTGTGAGGAGCAGGAAGTGACAGCAGGTGCAGTGTGTGAGGAGCAGGAAATCACAACAGGTGCAGAGTGTGAGGAGCAGGAAGTCACAGCAGGTGTAGGGTATGAGGAGCAGGAAGTCACAGCAGGTGCAGGGTGTGAGAAGCAGGAAGTCACAGCAGGTGCAGGGTGTGAGAAGCAGGAAGTCACAGCAGGTGCAGTGAGTATGTCAGGAGCAGGAAGTCACAGCAGGTGCAGAGTGTGAGGAGCAGGAAGTCACAGCAGGTGCAGGGTGTAAGGAACAGGAAGTCACAGCAGGTGCAGTGAGTATGTCAGGAGCAGGAAGTCACAGCAGGTGCAGGGTGTGAGAAGCAGGAAGTCACAGCAGGTGCAGGGTGTGAGAAGCAGGAAGTCACAGCAGGTGTAGGGTGTGAGGAACAGGAAGTCACAGCAGGTGCAGTGAGTATGTCAGGAGCAGGAAGTCACAGCAGGTGCAGAGTGTGAGGAGCAGGAAGTCACAGCAGGTGCAGGGTGTGAGGAACAGGAAGTCACAGCAGGTGCAGTGAGTATGTCAGGAGCAGGAAGTCACAGCAGGGGCAGTGTGTGAGGAACAGGAAGTCACAGCAGGTGCAGAGTGTGAGGAGCAGGAAGTCACAACAGGTGCAATGTGTGAGGAGCAGGAAGTCACAGCAGGTGCAGGGTGTGAGGAGCAGGAAGTCACAGCAGGTGCAGGGTGTGAGGAGCAGGAAGTCACAGCAGGGGCAGTGAGTCAGGAGCAGGAAGTCACAGCAGGGGCAGTGAGTCAGGAGCAGGAAGTCACAGCAGGGGCAATGTGTCAGCGTAGACTTATTTGGGCTGCAGTGATCTTAGAACGCTTGAGGCTGTTTCAGTTCAAGGCCCATGAGGTGACTCCCAGGTATCATCTTTCTGTGACCTCTGGGGCTTTGAGGATGCCGGTGACCAGAGGACAATAACTTAAGCGGAGGCTCCTGCTTGGGTCACACAGTTTCCCCAAGTGAGCTGTGACACAGAGCCAAGGAAGAGAATACGTGAAAGATAAGGTCACGTGCAGAGACCAGAGACAAGAAGGGGAAGGAACAAAAGTCCACCTTTTCCTCCCCTTGTTTCTAAAACCCAGGTGGCAGAGGGTAGAAATAATGGATACAGATTAAAATGTAGTTCTCACTTACAAGCTGCAGAGAGGCCGGGCCGGGAAGCCAGCCTGCCCCGGGGGATGCTGGGAAGGCAGTAACTCACGAGTACCCCAGCACAGGAGCGGTGGTTATTAAAGGTCAAATGGAGCCAGCGGGGGCAGGGTGGATGGAGGTAATAAAGGGACACAGGAACTGGAGAGCCATGGCAAAAAGCTGATTCTGGATAAGAATTTGTTGCAAACATGTCAGAGGCCAGGCATTCGAGTGAGCAGATGCGGTCGGAGACCCCCTCTGGGAATGCCTGAGACTGAAAGCTCTGCTTTTTTTCCTCCATAGCCAGTAGTTTTTCCTGGCCCTGTACAGAGGTCAACAGTGCATCAGTGAAACACTGGCTTGAATAAGAAACAATTGTCCCGGAGCTACTAAAATACCATTGGAAGCCCTCTGCCTAACTCCCCTGCTGAGGAATGGAGAAGCCACTGAACTGCCTGCCACTGATTGCATGATCAAGAAATGACTGAATCTCCCATAGGTCCATGTCTAGCTCATATGTCACTATCATCATAATTACCATTATAACAATCGCTGCTGCCACCACCAGCAACACCAGCACCATCATCACTACCATAGCTATCACCATCGTCACCATCACCATGCTTCTACTATCTGTCAAACATTGTGCGCACCTCATAATTCCATTGAATCCTCTGAACAACCCACACAGAAGAGCTGTTACTGCTCCCATTTCAGTGAGGAATACTGAGATCAAGTCACTAGACCCCATCACGCCTTTCCACCTTAGTGCAGAGATAGGGCCTGACACCCATGACCCCACCTCTAAGTTCTGTGTTTTAAACTGCCATGCTCAGCAGCCTTCCACAGGAACAAGATTCACCTCATCTCCATCTCCAAGGGCTGAGATGACACTCACACGCCATCACAACCAGCTACTTCACGTGATTTATGGGTTTCAAACCTGGGCTCTTATTCTGGAATGGTGAACACTTACCAACTGAGCTATCTCCCTCTCTCACCCCCTGTCTCTCTCTGTGTCTCCCTGTGTCTCTGTCTGTCTCTCTATCTGTGTCTGTCTGTGTCTCTCTATCTCTCCCCTTTCCCTCTTCCTGTCTGTGTGTATGTGAACACGAAGTGTTATCTTCATAATAATTCATGGATGAACAGGCTCCTTTGTAGCCTTCATTGGCATTCCCAGTGAAAACTCCTTGGAAATTCCAGAAGAATTCACTTCTCAAGTGCATATTTCTAGAAAGTTCCTCTTCTGCATGATGGAAGAGGAATGCAGGAGGTAAAGAAATGGTAAGGAGTTGGAACACATGTGTGTGTGTGTGTGCATGTGCTTGTGTCACAATAGGTCTTTACCATTAGAAAGTTCTAGAATCTTTATTTATTTGAGCATTGAAATATGCATTTGTTTTCTTGTTTCTTCCTGATGTAAAAGCACAGAGAGACCTGATCTGGCAAACAGCAGCTTTGATAGAACAAGTGAGGCCTGTGGTACCCAAGCCCCTCCCCCAAATTCCTCCTCTGATCTAGGCTCTCCAGTGCTGCCTCACTCAGAGCATCTGCCCAGAACTGTCTCTCGGAGTTCCAGCCTCTATAGCCTCTACACTTTCATTAAAACTCCAAGAACATACTCAGCCCCAGGCAGTGGATCCTGGGAATGTGGGACTCTGACACTCAAGGCCACTGCAGAATCCCAGGCCCCAGATAATACGATATCTAAGCTTTCTGCCTCCAAGGCTTCTGGGAGGCAGGCTGCATGCTCCCCAGAAGCCTGAATGGAGTGGAGACCCATTGCCCACAGCAGCACCCATGAAGATGAGTTCTTTCCTGTCTATTTGTCAGTTGCTGAGTTTCTGATCATTTCTTTAGCTTCTGCTTCCTAAGATCAACTCCCAGAGAAGCCACCTACCATCCAGGACTTACAATGGGTTCTGATTTGGTAGAGTCCAAAATAGACCCAACCACAGCATTTGTCAGGAATAGATTCCCCATGAACGTATAGCACTCAGAGTTCAGATGAGGCAGCCATGGAAAAATTTAATGCCACATGGGAGACTTGTCCTAGGCCTATGGCTTTACTTCATTATGAAAGTGATTAAATGATCTCTGCTGTCTTTTATCTGATGTTGGCAACGTGTATCGTATAGTCAAGAAGGGCAAAGGCACCTAACCAAGTCCTCAGCCCTGCTTTCATTGTTTGCTGGCAATCCCAGTCACTAAAGTTGGTCAATGGCAGTGGGATTGTATACTGTATAATTCCAGACTGTCTTATTCATATCACTCTGCTAAGAACTGAACCCGTGGAAGGAAGAGGCGTGAAGCTCATCTATCGAGAGAATCCTAGGACCTTCAAGGTCACAAGCTGGACGCAGGTCCATTTTCTGACCTTTGACCTTGATGATGCCAGTGTCCTGAGGAAAGGGTTGGCACCTTTCCCTAGGGAGCTGAGTAAACACCAGCCTTCCAGTGAGAAGCTGGAGAAGAAAGGGGTTCATGGGAAGACGGATCTACACTAATGAAAAGAGCCCAAAATAGCATGTTTGAACCACAAAAATGCTTCACTTAAGCTCTAAAGAAGAAAAGAAAATGGCTGTTGCTTAAAATCAGTTCTCTACAGAAATTTCCCTGTGGCATGGGGAACAGATAAGGTAGAGGATTCTGGGAAGTGTAGTTAAAGCTATCTAGGCTTATAAAACCACCATAGTAAGTGAAGAACTTCTGGGTTATAAAACATTGGACTTGGTCAAAACTCACACTCAAGACCAATTGCATAAGGAATGTCTTGCAGTGGCTTGAAAAATTTGTAAAAAGTAGCTTATTCTTTCTCAGTCACCAAAGACTACCAGAGAGGTATACAGCCAATGGAGTTGGACACTGCAAAATTCCAGAGTGTTGAGTTCACACTGCTTATGATATGAACAGTAATCCTTGGAGGGGGAACTGCTAGGATAGTTCTACTTAAAATCCAGCCACATCCACCTGTCACAGCACTGATTGCTGATAAGAGGACCAAGTCCTCGAGACACATAATGGGTCAGGATGATCTGGAGACTAGTTGGATCATGTGGATGATTGAAAAATCATTATTAACAGGACTAAGGAGGGGATTCAGGTGAAGAAAATCTGGTCATCACAATGGTATAGACATCCAAGAGGGTCTGGTCATCACAATGGTATAGACATCCAAGAGGGTCTGGTCATCACAATGGTATAGACAGCCAAGAGGGTCTGGTCATCACAGTGGTGTAGACAGCCAAGAGGATGTAGTCATCACAGTGGTATAGACAGCCAAGAGGATGTAGTCATCACAGTGGTATAGACAGCCAAGAGGATGTAGTCATCACAGTGGTATAGACAGCCAAGAGGGTCTGGTCATCACAATGGTATAGACAGCCAAGAGAGTCTGGTCATCACAATGGTATAGACAGCCAAGAGGATGTAGTCATCACAGTGGTATAGACAGCCAAGAGGGTCTGGTCATCACAGTGGTGTAGACAGCCAAGAGGATGTAGTCATCACAGTGGTGTAGACAGCCAAGAGGGTCTGATTATCACATTGGTGTAGATAAGAGATAAAGTCCAGAGATTAGACTGGAAGCAGAGTCCAGAGGAACACAGGAAAGGCGGGAACCTCCTTGTTCTCTGGATTCTATTAGGCCAACCGCAGGACCAGTAGTAGTCTGCAGTCAGCAAGGCAGCAGGCAATGTCGGAGACACTGGCACTAGCTTCCATGGAGGAAGGGGGTGCCCAAACTTATACACGTGCTAGCAAAGGAGTGTAAAGGTCAGAGGCCGACCTCAGTTGGTGATATTCCCTCAGGAACCACCCACCTTATTTTTTTGTGGCAGGGTCTCTTGCTGGGAGCTGGATCTCACTGATTAGGCTAGGATGGCAGCCAGGAAACCTCAGGAATCCATGCAGTATCCACTGAACACCGGAATGGTATGTGTGAGCTGCAACACCTGACTTTTTTCTTGGGTTCTGGCTGGTGACCAAATGCAGGTCTCCAGCACAGCCCATTGCCTAACTGTCCTAGTCAGGGTCACTATCAATGTGATGTAACACCAACCAAAGCAACTTGGAGAGGAAAGGGTTTAGTCAGCTTACACTTCCACATTGCTGTTCCTCATCAAAGGAAGTCAGGACAGGAACTCATGCAGGGCAGGAACCTAGGCACAAGCTGGTGCAGAGGCCATGGAGGGATGCTGCTTACTGGCTTTCTCCCATGGCTTGCTCAGCCTGCTTTCTTATAGAACCCAGGGCCACCAGCCTAGGGATGGCTCCACCCACAATGGGCTAGGCCCTTCCTGTCAGTTACTAATTAAGAAAATGCCTTACAGCTGGATCTTATGGAGGCATGTTCTCAACTGAGGATCCTTCCTTTCAGATGACAGTTTGTGTCAAGATGACATAAAACTGGCCATCACAGGCAACAAATACTTTGCTGACTGAGCCACCACCCCAGCCTCAGGAGAGCATCTTTTATGGTTCTAAAAACAGTGGAGTCAAGACAGGATGACAAAATTAAACCCTTGCTCCTGCCTCCTACCCACTCCCTCTTCCCCTGATAGCCCACCAATTACTGTAACCATTTGGGCTTTTCTACATCTGAGCCAGTTCCCAAACAATGACATGGAAGCTTATTTACTTATGAATTAATGCCTATGCCTTATGCTAGGCTTGCTCACCAACCACATTGTAACTAAATTAGCTCACTTTTACTAGTCTATGTCTGCCATGTAGCTGGATACCTCCCCTCAGTTTCACGTCTGACTTCTTCCTCCTCCCATGCCTGACTCCTTCCCAGAATTCCCACCTCTCTGCTAGATGTCCCGCCTATTTGCTCCTATCGACAGGTGATGGCTTTTACACAATGCACAAGAGATTATCCCTACAATTTCCCTTGTAGAATGGTCACCCTCTGGCGTCAACTCCAGATAAGAAAACTGAGGCTCACTGCCAAGGCAAAACAAACAAACAGACAAACAAACAAAAAACCCACTCTCCTTGCATTAGAGAGTAGCAAGGTTTTTGGGAGAGCAAACTTCAATCCTAGAGGAATTAAGCATTTTACAAACTCTTCTGTGGGCAGAGAATTGCTGACCCAATGCAGCAGGGCAAGGTCGTGTGGGGGGAGAAACTCCATCTGTAAGTGGAAAATCACTCTCCCCTTTCCCACCCCTCTTCAGCCAGAATATAAGTACTTGTAAAACACACGCAGGAGAGAGCTGAACTCATAAACGGCTAATTCTCTCCCTGTGTTGCTTTCCCTAACGTGGCCCCAGAGTCAGCAGAACCCTTATCTGCTTAATCTGATTTGATGGCGTGGTGCTGTTTATTTTATTTTATTTTTCCTTATTGGATAATGGCTGGCCTGAAAGGGCTCTATTGATTCCTCAGCTGCAGGTTTATCGGGTGTGAGCCAGCCCCAGCCCTTCACCAAATGGGGTCTCCATCAGATCCTTATCTTGCCCCTCCACAGCTTGAAAGAGTAAATTTAGTTAAGGCTGCAGGGATGGCTCCTGCGGCTTGCATTCCCCTTATAATGAAACAAAATTAGAAACTGCTTTGGATTTTAACATTGTATCCACTGCTCAGAATTACCCACGGAGCACAAAGGCAGGAAAGGTCTGTGCTCCGGGTCTGACAATAGCTACATACCTTGTAAACCAGGTGAAACAGTCAGAAGAGCTCACATTGGGCATCTGGTCACCCCAGGTCTGTTCTTCAGCCCTAAATGAGGGAACACCATCTACCTTCCCAAGTGTAGCAGGCTTGTTAATGAAACAGATGGTCCTCCGAAGAGAATGCCTGGGGGAGCTGACAATATGGCTCCACAGGAAATGGTGCTTGCTGCTAAGCCTGAGTTCAATCCCCAGGACCTACATAATGGAAGTGGAAAACCAACTCTTGTAAAATACACACACACACACACACACACACACACACACACACACACACTCCGTTTTCAAAATTAAAATTAATATGGGAGCACATTATCATTGACTACATGTGCTCAGACTTGGTCTTCATAGGAAGACAGACAAAAATCTTGTTTTTCTGGAGAACTTTTCGAACATTTCCCATCTATTTATTCATCCATAAAACACACTGAGAGACAGGGATTGTCCTCACCTCCAGGAAGCTCTCCTGCTAGACCATCTGCAAATCCTGCACAGCCTCTATGTGCCCATGCACGAATTGCTGCCCCACCTCTCTGGTTCTGACTATTGCTCTTGTGAATTCCACCTGCTTCCAGAGCATGCTGGCAGCACCTTGCTGCAGCAGCATACTAACCTCTGCATTTCTGTTTTAGGGTTTGATGCAAGAGCTGTGCTGGTGAAGCTGGACAACTGTCACTGAAACTCTTGAGCTATGGGTAAAAGAGGCTGAAAGACACCGTCTCACCCTATGTGTTCTCTTGGCAGGCAGGGGCATTTCTGGAGGGCTTTCTACATCATCTTCAGAGGTCCTTGGTTGAGTGTGAGCCCCTAATGTCCACATCAGTGGTCAGTTTAGTAACTGGGGTGGAGGCAATGGCTCAGTAGTCAAAGTGCTTGCCATGTGTGCATCAGGACTAGAGTTCAGACCACCAGAATCCCCACAAATGCTTGTGGCCTACATGGTGGCCTGACCTGTGTCCCAATTTCAGAAGGATTCCCAGAGCAAGAGGGCTAGACCATCCACAAGCTTGGATTTTGATTGAGAGATCCTGCCTTAATTAATAGGGCAGACGGTAACCAGCTTCCATGTATCCACAGGTGTATGGACACACACGTGCACACACCCAGAGCACACCTGTGAGCGGGCTTTATTTCATTACTCCTTAACTCAGCATTTCAAATCCTGCTCTCCTGTTCGCTGGATTCTCTTCCCAGTCAGACCACCAGCCCACAGGCCATTCCCCACAAATTCTGCTCTCAGGGGAGATTCTGAGCTAAGACTTCCATGCTTTCTTTCCACAGAGATGGGGGGGGGTGAGAGGGGGGACTCCCACCAATAAAACAGAAGGTTCCATTTCTGATCTCAGTCTCTCCACCCTAGTCCCATCTGATTGGCCGAGAGAAAAATGCTCAACAGTTGCTACTTGCAGGCGGGGTGGGGGTTAGGGGTTGGGGTGCTGCTTGTTGACTCCTGGCACTGTTCTGTTTCTGCTGCGTGCTTCAGGGGCTGTAAAAGACCCACATTGGGAGCATACAGATGCCTAAGGATCAGGGAAAACTAATTTGAACAACAGAAAAAGGGTCCAGTCGTGGAGAGGAGAGACAGGAAGGAAACTGTCTGGCTCTCAGCCATTTTCTAAACTTTGGTTCGTGTTCCATCCTCTGATGGTTCTCCTTCCTACCTTCGTGTACTTTGAGACTCTTTTATGTTTCCAATAAATTCCATTTTCGTGCTTACACTCACTTTAGTGGTATTGTGTTATTGCACCCAAATAAAAACAATAAATATGCGACAGCATCTTCCTCCAGAGAGCCGGTAGCTGACTCATAAAACAAGCACAGTGAACCTCAGTTCCTGCTAGCATCCCTTGTGACTATTGAGAGATAGACCTCTTTATCACAGACCTCTCTCATGTCCCCAACTCGCAGCAGCCACCAATCACCCCCGTTCTTAATAACTGCAGTTGCTGGGTGATCGCTGGGTCATCAAGATGCCTCCGTGGCTGGTAAAGGAGATTGTTACTTAAGTTCTATCTCTGAGACCCACAGGAGGAAGGAGAGAACCACCTCCCCTAAGCTGTGCTCTGATCTCCATAGGGTACACACACACACACACACACACACACACACACACACTAAGATGTTTAAAGATTATAATTACATTGTCAGAAATATGTTCTCAGTGGTTAAAAGTACTTGCTGCTCTTCCAAAGGATGCAGGTTGGGCTCCCAGCATGCTCAGCTTCCCACAATCACCTGTTGCTCCATCTCCAGGGCATCCGACACCCTCTTCTGGCCTTCAGGGACACCAGGCACACACGTAGCACACAGACAAACTTTTAAGTAAAATTTGTACACATATAAAATAAAAAATAAATTACAATTCGGAACCTGCTTCTTGCCAGACAGAAGCCACGGCGATAAGAGCTTCACTTGAGTCTTTTCTCATTCATCTTTGGTGAGATGATTCCTTTTATTACTGTTAGATCCGCAGCAGTAATTATGCAAGAATATTTCAAGCTATGAAAGTGTTATACAGAAAATAATTTAGGAGTTGTGATAAGGGAAAGAGCAGCCATGGTGGAGAAACAGATCTGCCAGTGTTTTGAATGGAGAGGGGGGCCTGGCTGAGGGAGGCTGCAATGATTCAGGTGAAATTTTGAGCATGAGAAGAAATAAGTAGATGCTCCCCCCACTCTAGGAAACACAATCTCAGGCAGAAGGGAGGAAAGTGCAAAGGCCTTGGAGCAGGAACAGAAGGAAGGAAGAAATGCACGACCGATGAGACTCTGAGAAAGACAGCTCTCCCTGACCTCGGAATCACATCCCTGGCTCCCGCGTGCAGTGACTTCAAACTCATTGCATAGTGACCCATTTTCCAGCAACCCCCGAATAGCCAGTTGTTAGCAGAACACTTACTTTTGTATGGATGCACACATTCGGGGACTCCCTGGACAGTTTGGTTCAGTCAGTCTGGGGTTGTTACTGAGAGTGTCTGTCTGGAGTGGGTGTTTCCAGGTTCTTGGCATCTTGTTCAGTAAATTGAAGGAACGTGTGCAGATAGCAACATGCCAATGATTTTATTCAGAATTGAGCTAAAGCAAAGGCCAGATACATTGAGAGACAGCAGCAGGCTCTAAGTGGGATTTGCTCAAGAGCCCTGACCTCCTATTTGAAGTTTTCTCCAAGGATCTACAAGGAAGAGGAATTGGCAACTAGGGGGTGATATATAGGTGGTTTCCTGTTTTGATTGACAGGCCTGGATTACATAAGCTTTTGTTACTGTTCATGTCTCTTCCCATGATGCATGCAATTTGATCATAAACCTACCCAGTCAGACACAGGTATGATACAGTTTGCCTCAAAGTTCATTTTGAGGACAAAGTTTGCTTTTCTGCATGTGCAACCCCAAACCAGTCCAGGCTGGATCAACCTTCTATCTCTAGTTCCCCAATATGTCCTAGGACATTTTAAAGTGAAAAAAAATTAGGAAATTACTCAAAGGTAAGTTACTAAGGGTTTCTAAGGTGCTAGAGGTTGAACTGGCTTGTTACTCAGTTAGAGATGGGGGTGCAGCCTTCATGCTGGTGATGTCCCAAGACACTAAGTTTCTTCCTAGAAAGAGGTATTTATTACCTCAAGCCAGGTGAAGCCCTGGTTGCTATTCTCTGTTTGCCTGCCTCACATTGTAACCCAGACATATTTTCCCAGATTCTCCCATGATTCTGTTGCACAGAAAGGGCAGAGAGCAAAGAGACTACTCAGATGCTAGTAAAGTAGAATTTTTATAAATAAAAGCAGGCACAATGGAGGAATCCGATGGCCATGTATCTCCTGAATCTTGATTTAACCCCTTTGTTTTGGAAGACCACTGTCCCTATCTAGGCAACAGTCTCCCAAGAAAGGAGGTCTGGGAAGGGGTGAAAGGGTGTGGCCATGTCCCAGCCCAGAAGGGCTTTAGTACAGGATGTCTGTTAGTGTGTCTGAATCCTCCCCAGGGTTGGGTGGGACCCTCACCCTTCCCTTCTCCACTTCTGAACTCCCAGACACCACCACAAAGCATTTACCATTGTTACATTGTATACTTCGAACAGTTATCCATCTAATAAACTCTCTAAAGACAAGAAGTGCTTATTTTCTCCCTGTGGCACCTTGTGTACCTTCCAGGCCTTGCATCTGATAAGTTCTCCCAAGCAGTGACTCTTCCTTCCTACGCCCCACTATGCTTCTGCACCTTCACCTGAACAGTGGTTTCAACAGTAGAAACCATTGCCTCAGGCTCAGGAGCAGTCACATAGACTGATCCCACAGTGGGAGCACCTTGAGTTTGCTCCAGTATTCGCTGATGTGCTTTAATTGCCCTTCCGTGGCACATGCTGCTTCAGATGTTGGGTCTATAAGAGTGATGGGAAGCCTACCTGCTTCTGTGCAGCAAGAACAGTGTGGAGGGGCAGAAAATGGCAAAGTACACATGTGGAGGGTGGTGAGACAGAGAGGGGGCAGAGAAGCCACTACAGCAGTGGTTCCCAACTTTCCTAATCCTGCAGAACTTTAATACAATCCCTCATGTTGTGGTGACTCCAACCATAAAGTTATTTTTTGTAATTACACTACTGTCGTGAATTGTAATGAAAAGATCTATATTTTCTGATGGTCTTAGGTAACCCCTGTGAAAGGGTTATTTAATCCCCAAAAGGGGTTGTGACCCTACAAGTTGAGAACCATTATGCTGAGAATCATGACCCACAGATTGAGAACCACTTTTGTTGGTCGAGATACACAGGTTGTAAACTGTATGTTGTAAACAGGGAGAGAGGTGTCAGCACCTCTCTTTAAAGCACCACTGGGCTATTGAGAAGAGAGGGGAAGAGTGAAGTGCAGATCTCAGTCAGTAAGGTGCTCACTCTACAAGCATGAAGATGGAGTTTGAGCCCCAGAATCAATGAGGACATATGGAATCAAGGTGTCTAAAGCACAGGCATATAGTACATGCTTAGAGAGAGGTAGAGGTAGAGGTAGAGGTAGAGGTAGAGGTAGAGGTAGAGGTAGGGGTAGGGGTAGGGGTAGGGGTAGGGGTAGGGGTAGGGGTAGGGGTAGGGGTAGAGGTAGAGAGATAGGCAGATAGGCAGACAGACAGATGGATCCTTGGGACTCATTGGCCAGCTAGTCTATCCTACTAGGTAAGTTCCAGGCCAACAAGAAACCCACCTTAAAAAGTGGATGAGAACCTGGAGAGTCGGCTCAGAGGATAAGAATGTATACTGTTCTTGAAGAGGATCCGACATCAATGGTGTGTGGCTCACAACTCCCTGTTACCCCAACTCCAGGGGATCTGACTGCCTATTCTAGACTCAGAGGAGTTGCATCCATATGCCCATACCTACACACACACACACACACACACACACACACACACACACACACACTCACAATTCTCTCTCTCATGCACACACAATTAAAAACTAAAACTTAAAAGTAAAAGTGGAAAAGACATGTTTCTCAACCTATGGGTTATAGCTTCCTTGAGGGTCAAATGACACTTTCATAGAGGTCACCTAACACCATGGGAAAACAGAGATAATTACATTATAATTCATAACAGTAGCAAAATTACAGTTACAAAATAGAAACAAAATAATTTTATGGTTGGGGCCACCACAACATGAAGAACTGTATTCAAGAGTCGCAGCATTAGGAAGGTTGGGAATCACTCCACTCAGTCACTCACCCACACACATATAAGTTCATCCCAATACATACACACACAGAGGAAAGGAGGGAAGCAGGGTCGGGTGATGAGGCATGGCATGGCCCATTTCAACAAGGATAGTGGTTTGAATGAAATCATAGCAGCAGGAATAGCAGGAAAGTAATCAGATGATGAACATCTCCAAAGCAGGACATCATCCCAGCACACTGTCCAGCACATGGAAGAATGGGGCTCAACAGATGTTGGTGGATGGAAGGATGAGGGTGAAGATGGGCAGCAAGAGAAAGAGGGTTAAGTTCAGTGTGGGATGCTCATTACTCCCAGCCTGAGATGGAAGTACATGTGTGTGTGTGTGTGTGTGTGTGTGTGTGTCAGTGAGTGTGTGTGAATGTGTGTGCATGAATGTGTATGTATGTATATGTGTGGGAGTGTATGCATAGGTGTGAGAGTGTTTGTGTATGTGTGTATGTGTGTGAGTGTGTGTGTGTGTGTGTGTGTGTGTGTGTGTCCTTTCCTTTCCACAGCATCCCCCACCCTGCAGCTCAGGCATGATGGGTGCTGTATAGACACAATGGAGGTAGAAGGAAGATTCAATTAGAGCAGGAGCCCTTGTTCTCAAAAGACCCCAGTAGAAGAACTCTTTTTCTCCCCAGCATGGGGGCTGAATGCACTCCCATCCCCTTTGGTTTTTTAACAATACACTTCCAAATTAGTCTCTGCCTGGCAGACCTACTTGAGGTCTATGAGTCTCTGAAAAGTCTCTCCCCTCCCCATCCACCCTGTACTTCTCAAAGCCTCCAATTTGAAGTATGACTAAGTGGCACCTTCCTTGGGCTGAGTCCGGAGATGAACTGCTATTAACACACACACACATACAGACATGTACATGCACGCACACATGCAGATGTACACACACATGCATGCACATGCACACACATGCAATGAACACACACACATTGATTTTTTTTTGCAGTGGCAAAAATAAGTAAAAAGCTAATACACAGAAGAATACAAACATGTAGATAATGACACAAAGGCAAAAGGATTCCCAACTTCAACAGTGCTCAAATAAAATGGAGACTGCACAGTCTAGAGCAGGAGTCTGCTTCTTCCTGCCAAACTGGACCAGTTAGAAAATGCAAATAGGCTAACCTTGGCAAGCATGCAGGGACACGGGCAAAAGGATGGAGAGTGCAGACAAGGGCAGCTATTCTGATTGAGGCTTAAAACATGGCCGTAGTCTTCAATTCCCAAAATCTACATCTAGGAATTGGTCCTGAGAAAATGGCTACGATATCTGTAGAGATATTTATCCTACCATTATCTGTAATGGGAAATGTCAGCAGTCACCTTAACATGTAATAAATTATGACAGTGTCTATCATAAGAACAGATAAATGCACAATAAATTATATGGCAAAGATAATGCGTGGCCCAGTACTACCCTCAGGAACACAGAGGAATCAAATGCCAGAAGAGAGAATGGCAAGAGCAGAAATAAAATAGAGAACTATTCACACAAAGTTCATAAGTAGGTGAGACTGAACTCCAGCACAGCCTACAAAACTATGCAAGAAGAAGAAAAGAAGGAGGAGGAGGAGGAGAGGAAGAAGAAGAAGAAGAAGAAGAAGAAGAAGAAGAAGAAGAAGAAGAAGAAGAAGAGGAGGAGGAGGAGGAGGAGGAGGAGGAGGAGGAGGAAGGGGAAGGGGAAGGGGAAGGAGAAGGGGAAGGAGAAGGAGAAGGGGAAGGAGAAGAAGAAGAAGAAGAAGAAGAAGAAGAAGAAGAAGAGATATTAACAATAGAAAAGATTTTGCCGGGGGATCTGCAAGGATCCTCTCAGGCCTGGTCACATGTTTTCTTTCTTGTCTTGAAATTGGAGGCAGTGGGGTCAGAGCTCATTCTCAAATATCTCTTTCTATTTCTGTCCATGTGTTTTGAGAGTCTCTTGTTGAACCTGAAGCTTGTTGCTTCAGCTAGACTGGATGGCCCCTGAGCCCTCATGATCTGTCTGCTATGCCCTCAACTCCCTGGGGTTACAGCTGTGTGCAACCACAACTGGCTTTTACATGGGTGCTGGAAAACTGAACTCAGATCTTGCATGTGCTTGGCTCGGTGTCAATGCTGTTCCTTAGTCCTCTCGTTGCTAACCATTATTACTAAGCAAGGTAAAAAAATATATCAATTTTCTTGATACATCTTGGACTCAGCTGGGAAGAGAGTCTCAGTGGGGACTGTCTACATTGGGTTGCCTTATGGGCATGTTTGTGGAGTATTTTCTTAATTAGGTTAATTAATGTGAGAAGAAGACTAAGCCCATTGGGGATGGGACCATTCCCAAGGCAGGAGGTCATAAAGTGAATAAGGGCAGAGGAAGGGAGCTGAGTATGAGCAAGTAGCATGCGTATGTTCATTTCTCTCTGCTCCTGACTGTGGATGTGGTGTGACCAGCTGTTTGAAGTTCCAGCTTTGATTTCCTCCCAGTGATGAATGATGAGCTGGAACTGTGATCGGAATTAAGCCCCTTCCTCCCTGGATTGCTTTCTGTCACGGTATTTTTTCTCAAAGAAACAGAGATGAAATGAGAGTATATATTGTGACTTCTCTGAATTTGCAGTAATGCAGTCAGAGACAGACAGGCAGACAGAGACAGAGACACAGAGACAGGGAGAGAGAGACAGAGAGACAGAGACAGAGAGAGACAGAAAGAGAGGGAATGTAAACAATGTGGCTGGTTAATGTTCTGCTACTTACATGAATTAGTTAAATACAATGTGGTTGCGTTGGGAGCAGCAATGGTAGAGAAGAGGAACCTGATGGATGGGTCCCACTGCAATGTAAGACACACACATTTCTATATGCTACCACCTTTTCCTAGATGATAGGGTGCAAGAAGCATTATCATCTGTTTTTATAAAACCCACAGTGTAAGAGAAGATGTAAGGACTGCAGTGAGCTGGGTTCATCTGTGGAGACAGGAGAGTTGGAATCCACAGAGGAAAGAGGAGATGAAGGAGCTTCCTGTGAGTGCATCCCAATTCAGTTGCCAGTTCAACCTTGCATTGATGAGTCCAGTGCCCAGAGATGGACAGTCCTCAGGGCAAACTGGCTCCCTGGACCCAGACAATATGTTGGGGATGTATTCTAAAAACCTTGTTAAAAGTACTGTACTTCAGCTGGCAGTGATAGTGCATTCCTTTAATCCCAGCACTTGAGGGGCAGAGACAGGTGGATCTCTGTGAGTTCAAGGCTAGCCTGGTCTACAGAATGAGTTCCAACGCAGCCAGGGCTCCTCAGAGAACACTAGCTTAAAAAATAGATATCTAGATAAATATATAGATAGATAGATAGATAGATAGATAGATAGATAGACCTAGATATCCAGATAGATAGATTTCTAAATAGATAGATAGACAGACAGATGGAAAGACAGATAGATGAAATAAAAAAGTACTCTACTTCAGAAGCTGCAGGTTCATGAGTGGTTTTTATTTATTAATGTAAGGGCTATTTATCTATTATTCAGTTGTAATCAGCTTAGAATTTTAAAATTTCTAATGTTGTTTAGAGGTGAAAACTACATCAAAGACCTGTATTTTAAAGGTCTGGCCTTCAAACTAGCAGTGTTTAGAAGTGACAGACGGCAAGCCTGCTGACATCATGGATGATCCATTAAGAAGGTCTCAGCTGGATGTCACACCTTAAGGTTTCTTAGCTCAGCACCATTCCATGTCCCCTCTCTTCTCCCTGACTGTGAACTCAATGTGGCTAGCTGCCTCACACTTAGGTCACCATAGTGGACTGTATCCCCTTGAACTGTGAGCCGCAGGAAACCCTTCCCATCATGAGTTGCTTCTTATCAAGTTTTAGACCACAGCAACATGGAAAATAGTTAATATAGGAGAGGGGGGTAGAAGGGAAGATGGGGATAGACCTTAACAGACTGACCACGTTGTGTGTAGTGGGATTAATAACAAGTATTTAATATAAACCAATCTCTCTCCCTCTTCTCCCTTTCCTCTCCCTCTCTCTCTTTCTGTGTGTGTGTGTGTGTGTGTGTGTGTGTGTGTATTCATGTCGGGGGGGAGGGGTGAAGAAACCTGAAGAATGGTGTCTTCCTCTTACCCTTCTTTTTGCTGAGTCACACTCTCACCAACCCTGAAGCTTGCTATTTTCAGTGAGGCTAGCAGGCTAGTAGGTTCCCATGATCCACCTGGGGTAACAGGTCCATACCCTGAACCTTGCTTTTATGTGGGTGCTGGGAATCTGGACTCTGGTCCTCAAGCTTACACAGCACCGAGTCATTTCCCCAGCCACATTTAAAATTTTTGTAGCTTTTAACTAGAAACACTTGTTAACTGTTGGCTGTGCTGTCCAAGGTCCTGAAAACAGAAACACTAACAAGCATACCCAGTCTCCATATACAATCACCAAACCCAGACACTATTATGGATGCCAACAAGTGCTGGCTGACAGGAGCCTGATATAGCTGTCTCCTGAGATGCTCTGCCAGTGCCTGACTAATACAGAAGTAGAGGCTCACAGCCATCCATTGGACTGAGCAGAGTCCCCACTGAAGGAGCTAGAGACAGGACCCAAGGAGCTGAAGGGGTTTGCAGCCCCATAGGATGAACAACAATATGAACTAACCAGTAACCCCAGAGCTCCCAGGGACTAAACCACCAATCAAAGAGTACACATGGTGGGACTCATGGCTCCAGCTGCACATATAATAGAGGATGGCCTAGTTGGTCATCAGTGGAAGGAGAGGACCTTGGTCCTGTGAAGGCTCTAGTGCCCCAGGAGAGGGTGGGTTGGTGAGCATGGCAGGGGGGGAATAGGGGGTATTTTGGAGGTGAAACCAGGAAAGGGGAGAACATTTGAAATGTAAATAAAGAAAATATCTAATAAAAAAAAAAAGAAGTGCAGCAAAGAGGAGTCAACTGGTGTCGTGTGCAAAGTACTAGGATAAAATTTGCATAATAAGGCCTAGCAGGACCCAGAACCCAGAGCAGTCAAACTGCATAGGAGACAAGGTTCATTAGGAGAGACAGATGCTGTCAAATGCATAGGGTTGGGAAATGTTTGAGACTCAAGAGTCATTGACAATAACTGGGTATTTATTTGATCACCTCTGTGGTAGCATGCTGGGTTCTTTACAGTCACAATGATCATTTAAGAGAAACTCTGGATCATCACCTTGAATTTATATTAAGAACAGAGACCACAAAAAACTGACTGTTTCCATCTGGAAGGCAGGACCAGGGCTTGTAGATAATCTGAGCATGTCAATGTGTGGTTTTGGTCACTATCATATCCTTCCTTACCACTGAAATGTTTAGAGGACCAGATAGATGGGGATGTGTTGAAATCCTCACACATAATCTGAACAAGGCTTTGTGATTTTACTTTGTAGAGAAGGATGGTGGGGCTCAGTGGGACTCAGCAATGCTCGGTGGGACTACAGATATCAACAGTAGCTTCCATGTTAACTCCAGTCCTGATTACTCCATCCCAAGGCTTCAGGCTCTGTTTTAGATTCTGGAAACTCCCCTTCCTCCCTGGTCTTTGCAGGCAAGCTTCTCTTGCTGGCATCCCACACCACTCCATCAATGTGGAGGTCATACACCAGAGTTGACATAAACCTTAATTAGATGGCTCTGTTCTGCTATCTGCCTAGAGTCCAGGCGACAGTGTGGAAATGAGATGGGAATCCCAAATTGTTCTGTCTTTTAGTGATTTTTCTGGGGATGTGGGGGTGGTGATGGGGTCTGGTTCTTGGGTGAGGGAACAAGATGAGATATAGGCAGGAGGCAGAGCTGGTAACAAGCTCTCAGGGCAGAGCTGGTCTCCAACAATAAAGATGCACATTCACGGACTGGGCTTCAGTTCCCAGGAAGGGTTTGCACTAAAGTTGAAGTGATTAAGTCAGGCTTTGTGGTCTTATGAGTCCTCTTAGGAGCTCTGTCCTTCTCTCTTACATGAAATAGAGGTGAAAATTGGCAGAGCTGGTCCTGACATAGCACAGTTTGCACCACCCTTCAGAGCAATACTAGGAGGTAGATGTATCTCTTCTCCCCAGTTGATAGCTAAGGAAACAATGACACACAGTTGCAGGTTGTATGGAGATGACTCTCTCTCTCTCTCTCTCTCTCTCTCTCTCTCTCTCTCTCTCTCTCTCTCTCTCTCTGTGTGTGTGTGTGTGTGTTACTCATGTAGCTACTTAGCAACTAGCTCATGGTGCCACAAGGGGAAAACGAATCATTGTAGCTGTTTATACTAATGTGTTTCTCTTTAATTTTCCTGATTTGGGTCTCATACCTACCACCTCTCTTTTAAAGGCAAGGTCTTGCCATGCTTCCCAGGCTGATCTTGAACTCACAATGGTCTTATCTCAGCCTTACAAGTTTGGGTTTACGGGTGTGCCTACACGCTTGCCATCAGTACCAGCTCAGAGGCAGGATCATACTAGTACCTGGAGTCAGCGTTCTGTCCATGGTACCACAAGGACCATGATCTGGCTCTGGGCCAGGCATGAAGGGAAGTGTGAATTCACTGCCATCACAGAAGGGGTTCCTTTTATGACTAATGGTGAGGGTACTCCTGTGTGAGTACTGCTGAATTCTACTCTGACATGGTGTAGAGGCACCCCATAGGAGGGTGCATGTTTAGACTCTATCAAAGGTAATTCTTATTGCATGTGGCTTTCCAAAAGCAACATGCTTGGATTACACACAATAACAAAGGGGGTGGGCAGTGGCTATGGCTTGGCATTTAAGCACGCCTGCTACTCTTTCTAAAGAACCATAACTCCAGCTCCATTGGATCTGAACATCCTGGCTTCCATGGGCACAGCCACACATTGTGCATAACTCACAGTCAGACATAGACACATAGATAAAAAAAATAGAATATCTTTTGATAGAAGAATTTAACCCTCCAAATCAATAGATAATAATGGGATGATGTCTTCTTTTCTTCTCCTGTTGCTATGACAAAATGACCTAACAAAAGCAATGCTAGGGAGGAGGAGTTGGTTCTGGCTCACAGTTCAAGGTACACTCTATCATGGCCCAGAAGCCAAGGCAACAGGAGCCTGAAGCAGCTGATCACATGATCACATCACAGTTGCAATCAGAACAAGGAATGTAGGCATGCTAGATACTCAGCTTGCCTTCTCCCTTCAATACACCCCAGGGTCTCTTAACCATGGAATGGTCCCACATATTAAAATAGATCTTCCCCATCAATAAACATAATCAGGACACACACACACACACACACACACACACACACACACGCATGCCCAGAGGACTATCAATCAGATGGTTCTAGACCCTGTCAAGATAACAGTCAGCACTATCATACTTGGTAAAGTGAAAGTGCTAAATATTTCTATAAAAGATGCTGCTGGCAGTAATATGAATGTGTTCCACCCGTGTTATTACTGACAGACCACTGTAAATATTTGTTGATACCTCATTGCGTGTGCTCAAGGGTCTAGAGAGGTGACGCCTGAGAAACAATACAGTGTCTGGCTTCAGTTAATACACAATCTAGTGTCTGGGATGAAGTGTGCTGTGTGTGTTTGTTTCAGGACAAATAGACATGAAGAGAATAGAATGACCCAGGACAAATGTTGTCAATAGAGCATGCTGAGAATGAACAAGCTAATTCAACCAGTGCCGCCAGGGATAGCTGGTAGATTCTTCAGCCATCCATCACCCTACATAAGGAATTCCAATATGGGAGAATTCCTTCAATCTATGACACCAGATGTTGGGGGGAAAGGGTTAGGGATATTCTTACTGGTCTACAGCTGTGCTAGACACTGAGCTTAGCACCTGGACACAGAATATAATGAACCAGTGAGAGACCATTACAGAAACATCCCACTCTCAATGGTGTATAGAAACCAGCCAGTTGTCATCGAGAAAATAGAGAAGGAGGCACACATCAGAGTGGTAGCTAAACCCAGTCCCTCTGGTCCCCTTCTGAGTTCACAGCATCATAGCGTTGCATCATGGGAACAAACATCTCCCAGCTCCTTCCACTGATTAATTCACAGTAATGTTCTACCATGTTTTCTTCTGGTCTTCTGTAAACCACTGAACACTGCCTTTAAACATGAGTTCCCTGGGCTGGCGAGATGGCTCAGCTGGTAAGAGCACTGACTGCTCTTCCAAAAGTCCTGAGTTCGGATCCCAGCAACCACATGGTGGCTCACAACCACCCGTAATGAGATCGGACGCCCTCTTCTGGTGCGTCTGAAGGCAGCTACAGTAAATTACGCAGGAGCGAGCGGGCCGGAGCCAGCAGGCCGGAGCCAGCAGGACCGGCAGAAGTCCTGAAATCAACAGCAGCCACACATGATAGCTCACAGCTACAGTGTACCCATACACATAAAATAAATAAAAATAAATCTTTTAAAAACAAAACAAAACAAAACAAAACAAAACAAAAAAAACAAAAAACAACAACAACAAAAAAAAACACATGAGTTCCCCTTTGTCTTTAGTCCTCACTGAGGAGTCTACATCAATTTCTAAATTTCCCAGAGGTTTCTTCAGGAGCACCCTGGGTGTCTTGACTCTTAAGGCTCACTTGGAGGGTTCAGGAAGTGTGCATTTTGGTTTTGTGTGTGTGTGTGTGTGTGTGTGTGTGTGTTTGTTTGTTTGTTTGTTTTTGTTTTTACAAGATCTCTCTGTTGGCTTGTGAGTGCTGAATTCAGGAGGCAGCGTCAGTAGACTCATCTATTCAGCAATGATTTCTAGAGCTTTAGATAGTCTATACTGTAGACTCTTCCAGAGCCCTACTAAGCATGGATGACCCAGAGGAATCAAAGAAGACAGTGCTCCCATCCTTCTGGAGCCAAGAATCAACAAGAGACAACAAGAAAGGCATCATTAACCCAGGAAATAAAAAAAGGTTCAGTGACCCAGGAGCTATAATGGGAACACAGTACTGTGGTTGCAGTGGGGGTCCAGTAAGGCTCTCACCAACTAGAAGGCAGCTAGTGTGACTGAAAGTTTAGTGATCAGCTAGGAAGGGTGAAGTAGAGCTGAGCCTTTTGGCACAGTCTTGTAATACCCCTGAGCAAGAAGCTGAAGCAGGAGGATTGTAGGTTCAATACCAGCCCAGTCAACTTTGTGAGAACCTTTCTCACAAAACATGGCTGTGAGATAAGGGAGATTGGGAAGACGGCTCATTGGGTAAAGAGTTTGATGTCCAAACACGGAACTGGCGTTCTGACCTCCAGAACCCATGAAAGTACTGGTTCAGTAAAGTAGCTGCCTGAATCCTAGCACTCAAGAGTCTGAGACCAACAATTCCCAGAGCTAGCTCACTACCTAGACTAGATAGATTATCAAGTGATGGGTTCAGAGTGAGAGACTTGGGAAGACCGATCAAAGAAGACACCCAATATCAACCTCGGGCCTCTACACACACATGTGCCCCCACACATGTCAACATATAAACACACATATACATATGTACCCCACACAACTATTCACACAGAGGGAGGAGCCAGATATACATCAGTGGTAGGACACTTACCTATTATGTACAAGGCCCTGACTTTTCCTTGTAACAACAAAAATTAATTCAAAATCCCGAGGCAACATTGAGAACTCGAGTGAGGGGAGAGGAAGAGCAGTCCTGGGAAGAGGGAAGACCTAAGGATGGAGACAGCAAGCAAGGGATGGACGGACCTTGACCAGGACCGAGAATGCCACAGAGCAGGGAGGGTTGAGTCAGGAATCTGATTAACCAGCTGTGAGCTGAGAGTTAAGTCTAAGAGTGGCAAGAAGCTATCAGCAGAAAGTGACATGGCTTGAATTTACAACCCTCCAAAACCATCACAGGTTGTCTCCTCACCCCAGTGCCTGGGCATAAGATATCACCATGAAAATGAAGAGGTATGTCCTAGAATTCTCCAGAGGGGAGCAGGAAAAGAATAAGCAGGAATTGGGCTACCCCCACTTCTGCCTCCTCCCTTGACCTCTTGCTGACCTCTTGCCCAGCAGAAAAACAAATTCCCTTTTGAGATTGACTGTGGGATGTAGGTTTGCAAAGAAAGAAACTAGCAGTCTGTGGACACCCTCCTCCTGGTCCCGACACCTCTTCCAGCCCAGGCAGCAACATCATTGGAGGCTTGTTGCATAGCAACATCCAAGAAAGAGACACTGGAGGACCCTATGAGCAAGGGCCAGTTGTGTTGGACAAGGCCTGATAGATGGCCTTGGATGTAGGCAGCAGGGTTTCATGAGGCTGCTCAGCATCCAGGCTTCTCTCCCCTGGTTCATATGGGACCCACTCCATTCCTGGTTCTAAGACTAAGACGGCCCCAGAGTAGCCAATCAGGTGTTCACACTGTTTCCTTGGTTTTACTGACTGATGGGTACAGTTATGGCTCACTAAGAACCAGAAAGTCTATTTGCTGAAGTTTCAGAAAATACCAGTAAGGGAGGCTATTTTCTTCCCTTCCTGGGGTTACTGCAGAATCCAGGATGCTGATGATGTCAACAAAGAGCAGAGATGAAATGGAGGGCAGGGAAGAATGGAAGTGGGGCTTCAGGGAACGTCAACCCAATCTATAGATCCAGTAAAACTTACCAGTATTTCAGTTGTATGAACAAATAAAATTTAAAAACTCATTTCCACACATTTTATGTGGATTAAGTTTCCCATCTTACTGCCCAGAGTCCCAGCTATTACATGTGTGCTCCTATCAAGTTCCCACAGCAATCCCCTTTCATCGTCTTTATAACTGCAGGACACAGAGGTAGACCAAGCAGAGGAGTGTCTTTGATGGCTGTCTCCCTTCTGACATGAGCAACGGAAAAGTCAGAACTGTGAATGAGAGAAATGGGAAAAGAAATGAGTGTGGGTGGCTGAATTGCAGCAGGCAGGAGACAAGCTTCACCCACAGAAAGACTCTTTCTAGCAGAGAGCCATGTTTCAGGAGACTGACCCTCCCACCAAGAGCTTTCCTGTGATGGTGCCATTAATGGGATGGAGACCACTTTATCAGTCCAGCTGTCTGCTCTGCATCAGGCTAGTGTCTCAGAAAGGTGAATGAAGAAAGAGAGAGAGAGGTGGGGGAGAGGGGATAAAGGAGGGAAAGATGGAGGAAGATGGGGAGAAGGACTTCTTAAGTCAGCAGGTCTCAGCATTGATTATAGTGTGAAACATGGCATGGTTCTTCCTCCCCAGAGTCTGGTTTAATTCATCAAGGGTGGGAGGAAATACTCCTCTTCAAGAACCTTTTAGTGGAGCTCAGATCTTCCTGATCAAAGTGTGTCCCTGTTCACCATCACTGGGAGCTACTTGCCCAGTCTTGATTCCAGCCCAGGCCTGATGAATTTAAACTTTGTTGGAGAGCAGTTTGGCTAAATTGAAACCCAGAAGATAAACATAATTCACAAGGGGAAACTTGTAAGATTCTGGGAGTGCCTGAACTCCACTCCCCACCCCCATACACACACAGCTTTAGAGAAGCCCTTGAAAGCAACTGTTGGCAGAGACTCTGAGCAGCTGGCTCCAGAGAGATCTCTTGGACCTGTAGAGCTGCCTGCAAGTTGTGCAGAGGGCTCCAGGCTGTAGCTTTGATGAGCCACGCAGATTGGGCTGGGCTTCCTAGTGAAGCAGCTGCTTTTGAGTTTTCCATGATCTGTACGAGTAATCCCTTATCCCACTTCTGTTAGTAACTGTGATGATTTGTATGTGCTTGGCCGGGGGGGGGGCATTATTAGGAGGTGTGGCCTTTTTGGAGTAGGTATGTCACTATGGGCATGGGCTTTAAGACCTTCATGCTTGCTATCTGGAGGCCAGTCTTCTGTTTGCCTTCGGAACAAGATGAAGAACTCTCAGCTCTTCTACACCATGCTTGCCTGGATGCTGCCATGCTCCCACTTTGATGATAATAGACTGAACCTCTGAACCTGTAAGCCAGCCCCAATTAAATGTTGTCCTTATAAAACTTGCCTTGAACATGGTGTCTGTTCACAGCAGTAAAACCCTAACTGAGACAGTAACCCCAATAAAAACTTATTGGTTCATCAAGGTGGGTATTTGGTACAACCATTACTTGGGTCTGTTGTGGGTTCCCTTCCTGGAGTGACTAGCACTGTGCGTGCACCTCTCTCTCTCTCTCTTTCTCTCTCTCTCTCTCTCTCTCTCTCTCTCTCTCTCTCTCTCTCTCTCTCTCTGTGTGTGTGTGTGTGTGTGTGTGTGTGTGTGTGTGTGTGTTTATCTGTGTTCTCCCCAGGAAACATCTGTCATACAATAAATCTGTAGGTGCCTAAAAGAGTCATGTACACAGTCAAGTTCAAGGAGTGAGATGCAGCGACTCTCCAACCCAGCTCCAGTGCTGGGGATACAGAAGGTAGAATTCTGAGCCATGCAGAATTTGTGATATCTACAGAGAATCCATCTGCCCTGAAAATAAGGGTCAGTATGTATTCCCCCTCAAACAAAAAGAAGAGGACCATTTCTAGAATGATCCCATATCCTCATGGCCTTTCTTTCTCTGTTGCAGCTGCTTTCCAACTTGGCTCACTGTCCTGTGCAATGGGCACTTTAAGTTATTCACAGAGGGAGCAGCCCAGAGTCATGACTCCAGGCAGCAATGTGTTTCAGAATAGTTGTAGTCTTTGACAGGTGTGACTACCCTGGGATCGGGCACAGGCAGCATGCCCCTCCACCTAGCTTATGTCAGTCGTCAGCGAGACTGTCAGTCACCCAGGGGATTCTGCTTCAGTTGAAGCCAGGACCCTGTTCCTCCCAACTGGAAGTACTGCTGCTCTGGGTATGGACTTGAGGATGCCTTTGACCTGATAGATGATGTCAAAAGACCCAGCAGGGAGTATTCTGAGAGCATTCTCCCACGTGGCCTCATTTCATTTCAACAAAATCATAAGATGCAATCATGAAAAGTTACACCATTTTGCACCTGAGGCCTGAAACTCCTTGGAACATCAGAGCTGAGTTCTCAAATTGGCCTGAGCATCAGAATTACCTGGGGACCTTTTCAAAAATGCACTCCTGGGAAGAGTTTGGTTCGGCGGGAGGATTAAGGATATTTATTTTTGAAAAGGTCCTCAAATAATTACAGTGTAACAGACTGGTGTTCTGACTGGCGTTGGAGGATTTCTGACTAAAATGTCACTGTCTGTCTAAAGCAGACAGAGAAATTCTTTTCTCTACTTCCTGTCTTAAGTCTTTATGTTCTTGACACCAAGCCCAACACCTGCCCCAAAGCAAGAGCTTTTTGATAGTTACCTGCTGGAAATGAATTGAACTATGACTGGTAGATGGATGTTTGCACACATTTCAGGGAATGAGGAGGAAGGAGGGAGGAGGGAAAAGGGAGGAGGGAGATAAGATCCACTAGAATCTCTTAAATTTGGGCATCTACCCAGACACTTGCAGTAAGTGGCAGCCTCAGAAGCATTCTTTTAAATTTCATGGCTCCGAAATAGTGGGTGAGCTCTCAGCAGTGGGCGATGTAACACCCAGTTCAAATACTCAGGATATGTAGCAAAAACCCTTGCCAGTTTGGGCATGCAGTCAGCAGAGCCCAGGAAGATGGAGGAGCTGACTGTGCTGAAACCAACTGGAAGTTACCACCTGCTTGCAGAAAAAAAACCTCCTAGGGCTCATTTTGAACATCAGCCTGTATGTCAGTCACCCAGGCTCTTTTCCCGATCTTCTTTCTGGCCCTGTCTCTTTTCATCTGTCTCCTGCATCCCTCTCTTTGTTTCCTAAGGCCTGAGGACATTCTTTTCAAGGCTCTATCCCCACCTCTACCCACCTCTAGATAGAATTTTCACCATCAAGAATACAGGACCAATCAGCAGCAGGTGTGTGTGGCTCGGGGAGCAAGGCGATTGCTACACAAGCACAAGGACCTAAGTCTGATCCCCAGCACTGATGCAAAAGCCAAGCAGAGCAGTGCACACCTATAACCTCAACACTGGGGTGACAAACAGGAAGATCCCTGGGGCTTTCCCGCCAGCCAGTCTAAATAGATTGGTAAGTGCCAGGTTCAGTTATAGAGCCTGTCTCATAAAAGGCAAGGTTGGACTGATTGAAAAAGATGTTGACCTACACATGCACATGAGGGCACACATAGACACACACACACACACACACACACACACACACACACACACACACGATCCTACAGAATCTAACTCCAGGCTTCCTGCATCATCACCTGAGCCTGTGTCCTCCCCATCCCCGCCATAACATCGATGTTTCCATTGCCAACCACCTTCCCACCCACTGACCTGTGAACTTGACACTGGTCCATTTTTGACTCAGACACTCACATAACATGCTGTTCTTTTCTTCAGAATCTTGCTCCCATGTCACCTCTTCAAGAATATTTATAGTATCTTCACATTAAATATATATTTTCTCTCATATTAGGAATATAGGTCTATATCTATAGCTACAGATAGATGTGAGGGTATGTGGGAGGGAGGAGAGTAAAGAGAGGTGGGTAGAGAGAGGGTTGTAACAGGGAGAACAAAGATGTTAAATACTCTGTCGTGTGTGGGACAGATTCAAGCAATATATGTGTGTGTATATATATACATATATATGCTATATAGCATATGTACACATATAATATATATGTATATAGCATATATTATATGTACTTATATGCCATATATGTGATACAATATGATACATATTATATATAAATAGATATAGAGTATAGATATGATATAGTATAGATATTCATGTACATATACACATACATATACAAGGAAGAGCATATATATATAGATATATACATAGATACATAGATAGATAGATAGATAGATAGATAGATAGATAGATAGATAGATAGATATAGATATACACACACATATATGTAGGAGTGACTGGGCCAAAGTGAGGCAGTAGACTCTGCTGGAAGGTAAATATCCACAAAGCACAATGACTTATATGCAGCATTTCATAAAGAATCCAGCACTTTTCGTACTCACTATGAAATAAACATTTTGAACTTGCAAACAACGGTGCGTTTGCCATTGCTCTTACCATCTCAGACATCATCTCACTCTCCTTTACACTATCAACCTCTCCTGATGCTTAACTATGCATAGTGCACCCTTTTGCACCTTTATTCGTTCTTTCGCTGACTCCAGTCCACGCATGAGCACAGTCTCTAAAACACGCATGCGCACTTCAAGCCACCTTTCAGCCACTGCATCCCTTGTGCTCCAAGCCACGTCTTAAGTGAAGCAGATACTCGATCTGGTTGCTAAATAAATGGATGAATTGTCTGTTCCTGATCGGCACAGTTACATATTAATCTGGATTAGCAGAATCGTGCTCTATCGGTTAGCGTAGCTCTTATTAGTTTGGCGCCTCGGTTTTCAACAAACAATTTCAACAAATGCTTGTCACCATAAATCTTATTAAGAAAATAATGATCCATTTCCATCAGGGAAGTCTGTATTTTTTTTTTGTTCCATTTTCATTAAAAAGTCATAATGCTTATGGAAAGGAATACAGGGATATGCCCCAAAAGGAAAATGAAATTTCTTTTATTATAAAATGCTAACTGAAGTTTCTTTTCTTCTTCAGCTAGATAGTGCATCCTTGTCTTTCTGAGGCACTTCTAGGATAAGAAGTAAATAGAAAAAAAGAAAAAGAGGTAATACCTACTTAGGGGCAAATAAACAGGACCTTAAGCACAAAGTCCCCTTAGCAAGTCTCAGACACACCTACAAAACACCTACAAAACACCAGTGGATTCTCCTCTTCAGAGCCTCAAAAGTCGGTGTCACCGTTCAGGGTCTTGCAAACAGCCATGGCAGACATTTCTGGGCTAGTGGACTGATGAGCTAGTGAGCCCTTTCTAGCACACCCATGACTGTTATGGAGTCCGTTTCTGCTCAGCCAAAATACCTGCATTTCAGGACTCGTCTCTGAGGGGTGGTGAGTTCAGGACTCGTCTCTGAGGGGTGGTGAGTTCAGGACTCGTCTCTGAGGGGTGGTGAGTTCAGGACTCGTCTCTGAGGGGTGGTGAATCCCGGGACTGTGATGCCTGGAGAGAGGCAAATGGAAGGACCTGGGATTCACCTTGTGTTCCTCTGAACTCCTGCATCACCATTGCCTAAGTCACCACCCACAGTATACATGCAAGACCTAATGTCCCAGGACACCATTCTGAGTGACTAAAAGCAAGAGACAGAGCCAAATACACACCTCCACTCTCCTCTTTCGGGTCTCCTCTAGACAACCAAACCTTTCCCACAACCCACTCAAATGCCTCCGACAAACACATTCATGCCTCTGGCAAGACAGGCTTCACTTACATCCCGACAATTTCCCTTTAAAAGTGAAAGTGCTTCTGGGAGTCTGTGATATTTTACCCAAATCTGAGCTGAATGCTACAGACCCAGGCTGCCAGGAGATAGAGGAGCTGGCTCATTAACCCTGCCTAATGTCTCCTACCACAGACTCAGGGAAGAAGGCTCATTGGGCAGTCATCAAATGAGACCTCCATTAGCCTCCTTCTGCCTATATGACCTCAGTTTCCCCATCTGTAAGCCCAGGAGCCCAGACAAAGAAGCAGAGTAGCCTGTGTTTCACATACATCCTTTGATTCTACCCTTCTCTTTGAAATTTGAAAGAAATTAGTCTAGACTTTCATCTGATAGTGGGTCACTCAGGCTCCTTCCCATTATTTTGGGGACCTCTGGGGGCTGATAGGGTGGCTCCTATTTGTCTAACTTGGGGTATTTGCCTTGTTGAAGTAGATTGTGAATCATCAGATCAGCACCCCACATTCTCCTTCCTGTTTTCATAGTGTGTCTTCCTATTATGTTTCCTACTCCTAGCCCTTGCCTAGCCAAAAATACCACAACAGGGGTCTCACTCTGTGAAAGCAGACTTTATTGTCAGCATGAGTATACAAGCTGTGCCCTGCAGTAAAGCAATGTACTTAAAGTTAGAAGTGACGTATCCTGGACGTTGGCATCTTTACCCATTTCTCCTATCAGGAGTCTCCCCCACTGAATCCCTTTTCCCTCAGGTTCCTTTTTCTTTCTCTCCTGCTGAATCACATCTTTAATTTTTATGAAATATATAGAATAACTTTCCTTTCACTTTATCTGGCTATTTTCCAGTGGTTTACATTCTTTGGCTCCATATTTTAGCACCTAAAACAGCCTACAAAATATATCTAAGAAAAGGATAAGTTTTAATAGAACTTCTGATACCAATTGTTAAGAGTGTATCTCTACTTCTATGCTGGGATCAGACATCACTAATCAGTCACACAACTCCTTGCCATGAATGGGCTATCTTTGCCAACAGATAGATGTAAGCAGACATTGCTAATTGATAGTAGCTGTCTTAATGGATGTAATCTCTTTGAATCTCTGACCCCTGATGATAACACTTTCCTTCTCATTTTGACTTACTAATATCATTATAAAAATAACATCCTTTATAAATTCTAATGAATATATTATTTTTCATTTACATAGAAAAAGTCCAGATGTGGCTGGACAGAAAAGTGCTTGCTATGCAAGTCTAAAGATCAAAGTTCAGGGCCTCAGAACCCATGTATGGTGGCCACCTGTAATCCCAGCCTGTGGGAAGCAAAGACAGAGAATCCCTAGATCAAGCTAGCTGTCCAGGCTAGCTGGATGATGAGCTCTGGGTTTAGTGTAAGAAGATATCTTAGTGTGTACAAGGTGGAGAGCAATCAAGGAAGACATCTGGTGTCAACCTGCAGTCTCCACATGCACATTCACATGCATGACCGTGTACCTGAACACATAGATGTACCAATGCACCTGTAAACACACATACACACATGCACAGACACCACACACACACACACACATACACACAAGCCAATATACAGAGAAATAAATGAATAGAAATAAGAAGTGCAGATATGAGGACAGGACTTAGCCTTTGTTAAGGCTCCTCCCCCATGCTTGGCTTTAACAGTCTGCCACAGATTCTAATGTAGCCTGTGTTTGATCACACCTTTGGATTAAAGTGGGAAATGTTCTGTTTATATAAGAACATCATGGCTTCTTCCTATGCTCAAAAATGTTCTCCCTCATCCTCCTCGCCTCACCTTCCTCCCACCTGACTCTGAAGGTTCAGCTCTCCCCAAGCAGTCATGTCTGACAGTCCCTGTAAGTGACTAGCTTCAGCTCCCTTGTGCTGTTCCAATAGAGAGCCAAGCACATCTCTTTACAACCTTTATCCTCATCTTCTCTATGTTACTACCTACTTTGTTACTACCTACACTCCAACTAAATTCCATTCCTAGCAACAGATGAACATACACATAGTAGGTGCTCAGTCAATGGTTGCTAAATGATGCTTGGCTACTTAATAGCTGCCTTCTAGGGAGTTTGTGAGAGCTAGGCTTAGCAAACTGCCTGGCACATGGGAAGTGCTCATAAAGAAGACCAGTAGTGTTGCTACTGGGGGACTGTATGACGTCTACTTACACTACCATATTTAATCCTCATAAGAACATATGCAAAGACACTATGATTGTTCCCAGAGGAGAGATGGCTCTGAGAAGTGTCAAGAGCTTGTTTATTGTGAGTAACAGCTGAAATGGGCAGACTGATCCTCCGCCTATGAGCTATCCAAGGGAGAGCAGGCATGATCCATTGGCACTGGAACTTGAAGGTGAGTATGGTTTCCTAGCAGAGGGAAGTCAGATGTGACAGAACCAGAGCTCAGAACCTTGGTGTTCATCAAGATCCGGTTCTTTTCTGGCCATCTGTGGTACCCATGGCTTTGGCAAAGGAAGAAATGGTACATTCTCAGTTTCCATGAACCCCATTCCCCCAAGTGGGAGAAGTGTGGCCTCTGGTCATTACAGATGAGACAAAAACCTCACCACTTTGTGTGTTGCTGAAGTTACTAGGCTATACCCTAGAGAAACTGAGGACAAAAATCACACAGAAGAATGCACACAATACAATACACACAGACACATAGACATACACATGATATAAAATAAAAACAAGAGAAAAACATTTCTGTCCCATGAGTGTCTTAGTTAGGGTTTTACTGCTGTAAACAGATACCCTGACAGGTTCAGAGGTTCAGTCCATTATCGTCGAGGTGGGAGCAGGGCAGCATCTAGGCAGGCATGGAGCAGGAGAAGCTGAGAGTTCTACATCTTCATCTGAAGGCTCCAAGTGGAAGATTGACTTCCAGGCAGCTAGAGTGAGGGTCTTAAGACCACACCCACAATGACACACCTACTCCAACAAGGCCACATCTCCTAATAGTGCTATTCCCTGGTCCAAGCATATACAAACCATCACAATGAGTATATGTGTTTATGGGAGAACAGAAATAATTGCCAGAAAACAAAGAGAAATTATTGGATACAATTAATTGTTCAGACTGCCTAAGATCTGAAAGTAGGCTGAGCAAACAAATTCTGCTAGGAGTGTTGTGCTCATTAACCCAAAGAAAGGAACCATTTCCTATGTGTGATTAACTCTCCATCGTCATCAGTGATTTACAGAGCAGATGATCAAAGAGGAATTCCTTACCCACAGACAGGCTGGCTGGGTACCAGCCATTTGGCCCACCTACACAGGACAGTTCTGTCTGTGTCATTCCTGGGGGTCTGTGATTAATGTGACGACCCAGGAAGATGCTGTTTGTCTTTGGTGAAGCTCCCCCAGGGCTCTAAAAGGAGTAACAATCAAGTGAAGCTCAGAGAGAGCCACAAGACATCTCTGTGCTCAGTGACTAAGGCATGCCTGGCAGCAGGCTTTCTCTGGACTTTACTACTTCTTGCTGCTGCTTTAAGAAATAGGTGAAATCTGGAATCTAACACGAAGCGTGAGCAAGCTCAAGCTTAACCAAGAAAGTCCTCGTGACTAAAGGAGAGCCAGTATCATGGACTGTGCACCAGATCTTTGGAGACTTTTTCAGGATTTATTGAGCATCTACTATGATACTGCAAATTGAGCATGTTCTGGTTTCATCTCTCCACACTGGAGAGAAAGTGCCTTCCTGGGGACCAAATGATTTCCTTCAGTGCTAGGGAGTAGGCAGAAATCCAAGTGACTTCCCAATGTTGTTTCCTTTTGCCACAGGCTAAAGATACTGAGGGGACAAGGGTGGGAAAAGAATCTCAAAATCAGTCATGTTGAGGAATAACAAAGACCCAGTTCACCCAGAGCACTGGAGTCCAACCTGAAAACCACTGCCTCCTAGAGGGCTGTAACTGTATTGCAAGCCAAATGCATTCTCCCCTGTATACTACTTCTAGACCTACTTACAGGATATTGAACCGCACTATTCTGAAAGAAGAACAAAGTCCATGCAGTTTATGATGTAGTCAAGTAGCCTTACATCACTCACCAGGAGTCTGGTTTTGTCTGGGAGACCATACTAATTTGGATGCATGACTTAAGATAGCAATGATGAAGGAAAAGAGAAGTGAAAAATGAGAGAAGATGAAGATGCCAGGACCCCTTTCTGGACCAGGGATGGTCTGTGATGGGCTCTTTACTCATAAACAGGAGAAGTTTTCATAGAACTAAATTTATTTGATTACTACAGTGATTCCTTGCTGTGAAATGATACATTTCTTTCTCTTTGTCTCTTGTGTGTTTAAATCTGTCTTTTCTATGAAATGGTGACATTGACAAAAGCTGTTCCTTTCAAGGGCATCTTGGCAAATTCAAAAGTTGGCCAAATCTCTTTTAGAACTCTCTTTTTATCCTTTCTTTGTGAATGTCACCGGTTCACAAACTGTCCAAATCAGGCAGCCAGTGCTATAAATGAGGACCAGGCAGAGACAGTTCTATGTCAGCACAGCAAGGGGCCAGAAAACTTTTTCCTACTTGAGAGGGATCAGAAAAAAAAGGTTTCAATGGTGCTGACATTTGGGTTGAGCCTTTAAAGATGGATATGCTTTTGTACACATAGAGATGAAGGTAAATTTGAGATGTCATTCCAGGTGGAAATGTAGATGGAACAAAAGGGTATCTCAAAATCAGTCAAGCTCAGGGACAGCAAAGACCTACATTAACTAGAGTGGCAGAGTCTAACCTGGGAACCACCGCCTCCTAGAGGGGCATAGAGATATCACAAGGTAGAGATGGAATCTTGTCCTGAGAACAGCTACCTGTCAATGGTTCTAATCATTCATCTGCATTCCTGAGTTCAAAGATACACTTAGGCAACTGATCATCTTTGAAAAAGTGACTGCTAATAAGGGAATCAGGATTTTTTTAAAGCCAAAAAGAGATGATTATACCCATTCCTTGACCATGGGTTGGAAGCCTATTGTATCGCAGCCACTGTGGGAAACATCTACCTGGTTGAACAATAACTGGGGCAAGGACCATTGAGATGGTAGTTGTCACCTGGACAAGGAGTACAAGGAAGACAGGCAGGAAGTATGGCGAAGAAAGGGCAGAAGAAATGACTTGGGATATGATTAAAAGAATAAGCCTGTTTCATTGATGGATTTGATGGCTAGTGGTTTAAAGAAAGATAAAAGAATAAAAATTATATTGGGACTTTGGCCTGGGCAACTGAATTGATGACAATAATACTCTCCTGACTTCTTTTCCTGCTGCTGTGATAGAATACCTTGCACATGAAATATTGAAGGAAGGATGTAGCTATTTTGGCTCACAGTTCTAAAGTCATAGGGAAGGCGTGGTAACAAGAGCAGGAGACAGCTGGTCTGATTACACCCACAGTCAAGAAGCAGAGTACTCTATGCTTGCTGCTGCTTGTCTTTCTCCATCACACAGCCCAGGATCCCAGCCAGGGGACAGTGCCGCCCGCCCACAGTAGGCAAGTCTTCTAAACTCAGTAAGTATAATCAAAGTACTCCCCCACAGGCATGCACAGAGGCACATTTCCATCACAATTCTAGATTCCATTAACATGAAAATTAGTACTGGCCATCACAACTGTGAGAAAGGGTTAAACGGTGTTCAAAGCATCATGGGAACCCTGACACTGGGTGAGGGAATCCTGAAAATAATTCAGGTTAGAAGAAAACAGGGAGGGTCAGAAGTGTCAAGGAAAGAAGTCTTGACATTTGTCTCAGAAAGATAGAGAGGGCACCAATTATATACAAGGCACAAAGGAATGCAAGAATAATTTTCAAGTTAGGATACACATTCTGTCTTGGAACAGAAGCATAATAGGATAGATAGGTTCTGGTGAAAGAGCAGAGTTCTTGAAATATCAAGATCCAGCAGGAATGTAGAAGTCTCCTAATTGACACTGGACTGACACTTCTGTGAATTTTTGTGTTGAGAATTCAACCTCATGGCTTGTTAAAGCAGATGTGCTCTCTAGCTTGGATGCACCTCTATTCAGCATCCTTCATCATGGCAGTGGAAATGGACCAGGTGCATGAGCTAATCTTAATCCACTATAATGTCAGCCACATTCACACATGCCCTAGAGATGGCACTCAGTCAAACAGGACCCATCTCACTCAGAGTTTCACCTCTCTCCAAATACATCCCACATCCAACAACTAACGGGCCCAAAGCCTGAAAGGTGTGGCCTATTTTAATACAGGAAGCTGTTGTATCATCCTTACTCCAGGGCTCTCCATGGGGTCAAGCCATGGTCTTCAATGAACAATACAGCCTTCATTCACGCCCTCTTTATCCTTCCTATCTCCCTCCCTGTTATGGTTTGTATAGACTCCACCCAGGAAGTGGCACTATTAGAAGGTATGGCCTTGTTGGGGTGGGCATGGCCTTGTTGGAGGAGGTGTGGCCCTGTTGGAGTAGGGATGTCACTGTGTATGTGGGCTTTAAGACCCTCATCCTAGCTGCCTGGAAGTCAGTATTCTGATAGCAACCTTCAGATGTAGATGTAGAACTCAGCTCCTCCTGCACCATGCCTGCCTAGATGCTGCCATGTTCCTCTCTTGATGATAATGAACTGAACTTCTGAACCTGTAAGCCAGTTCTAACTAAATGTTGTCCTTATAAGAGTTGCCTTGGTCATGGTGTCTGTTCACAGAAGTAAAACCCTAACTATGACACTCCCTCTTTCTTCTCTCCCCTTCCCCCAACCACCTTCTCACCTCAATACATCAAGTTCATGAGAATTCTAGTATCTGTCGTTCTTGTCCTATGGAGCCCAAGCTGAAATACAACATAGCCTCCAAACCTGAAGCCCAGTGTTATCAGGAATATTAGTTTATGTTTTTTATTACCTGCTACATACCAGATTCCTATGATCTCAAAGCTCAATGCCACTGTTGCCCACGGAAGAAAACACAAATACTCTGAGAAGTGATGGCACAGAGCATCTGTATCAAGTTTCTTCCACTCTCAGATGGAGATGTTGACACCCCAAGGAATTCACCATTCTTTCTGTACAATGATCCTTCCCTCCATTGTACCCAAGGCCAACAGGGCCAATTACTTGACTTTCACAGCACATGACCTCCTAAGGCAGAAAAATCTTTGGTTTTCTTTCAAAGTTCCCTTAAAAAAAAAAAAAAAGCTATAAGCACTTTAGACCTCCCAAGATAGTTCTTGCTGCCTGTTTCTAGCATTTTCAGCATTTTCAATAAGGTATGTGTGGAGAGAACACAGGGGTCTTACAACCTTCTCTGTGAAGTCCTCAATATGACTGATGAAACACAAATCTAGTTTACAACTACAGAGAATTTTCTCTCCAAAGAACTAGGCCTCGTGGTGGTGGGAGCAAAGGTTCTGTGTCCATGCTCCTCAGAAAGATGGGGTGCAAGAGATGGGTGATGATTTGGAAGGAAGAAAAGGCCCAGGTAAGTGTGGTAATAGAAGAGGAGGAGAAATTAAGGAGCAAACATGGGTGCTCACTGTGGGCTGCTCCTCTGCCTGGAATCTTACCTCCCTTTCTATGACTATTAACCTCTTATTTATGCTTTAAAACCCAATTCAAAGTTCATCAGTTTATGAACATTTACATGAGTTTCCCAACACAGCAACCACTACCCACAGTCCTACACATCACAGACTGTGTACGAGGGCTTAAGAGCTCATTCTGTGATATAAACTCAGGGTCCTGCCCGCCTGTATTAGCTCCTTTTCCTGCCACAGTAGTAAAATCCTCAGATGAGTTCATCTCAAGGAATAAAGGAGACATTTAGGCCAGCGGTTCTCAAATTGTGGGTCATGACCTCTTTGGAGGTCGAATGACTCTTTCATGGGGCTTATCTAAGACCATTAGAAAACACAAATATTTATGTTACAATTGATAACAGTAGCAAAATTCCAGTTGTGAAGTAGCAATGAAAATAATTATGTGATTGGGGGTCACCACAACATGAGGAATTGTACTAAAAGCGTCTCAGTATTGAGAAGGTTGAGAACCACTAATTTAGGCTCACAGCCATCTTGGCAGGGAAGCCAGGGCAGCAAGACCATGAGGTCACGGATCACCCTGCATCACATCTGCAGTCAGGTGGCAGACAGTGGGGTAGGTCTTCCTATCTCAATTAACCTAATCTAAAGAATCCCTTAAGAGGTGCGCAGGAGCTTATCTGCTAGGTGGCTCTGTGTCCCGTCAAACTGACAACTAATGTTAATGATCTCACATCACTGGTTAGCTTGTATCACACCACTTGTTAGATTTGAAACTTTGTCCATCATCTCTACACCCAGGGTTCTTCATCTCTGTGACAGGGTGGGTGGGCATCTGGGGCTCAGCACAGTGTATAGTGTGATGATCCATCCTTAATGAACTGATATCAATGTTCCTCTACTATTACTGTAATAGCTGTAGCATGACTCATTCAGTGTCCTTCTTACCAATTAGTACTTTATCCTCGATAGCCTCATATTAATTAATGTGCATGTATGTCTGGCTTTTTTAGATACACTGCAAGACCCCTGGGGAAAGAGTACCTATTGCACACATTCACATTCCACACAGCCACAAGAATGGTGCCAGGCACATAATAAATGCTCAAATATTTACAGAATAAATTCTTAAAGCTTTGGTTACAATATAGATGCTTGTTTTGATTGGCAACAGAACAGATGTCATTTGTATTTACACTCTTGTTTCCAAGACTAATTGATGTGAGTCTTATAATCATAAAAGCCCCTTTAAACTCTCCCCTAATAATGACAGAAGCCATCAATTAAACAAACCATTAGATGTATCAACAACCTATTAATCCAATCTTCATGGAGGAAGGTTGGTTGGTTTTCAGTTGTCTGGCTGTGCAATAGAATTGTAGATAACTAGAATATCTGGTTTGGTTTCAGATCTTTCATCAAGACCGCTTACTCTGTGTAATGAGGACTGGATGACAGGTCTATGGAAATTGTTCAGTGGGGAAGAGAATTTGCTGCACAAGAGTGGGAGTCCTAAGTTTCAATCCCCAACACGCATGGCCATGGATATGCATGTACCCCAGTGCTAGGGTTGGGGGAAGACAAGATCTCCGAGGCTTGTTAGCAGTTAGTCTGGCTTCATGTTCATACCCTGTCTCAAGGGAATAAGGTGGGCATAGTATTAAACTAACTCCTAATGATTTATTATTACACCCAAAGATTAGTCTACCTCTTTATTTTCATTACAGAAGCTTCTAATTGTTCTAGTGATTAACACAGAGACCACAAGTAGTCAATGGGCAGAGAATAAGAGATTTCCAAGTGGGGTGCTCAGCCCTAAGTGGGACATAATCACATCCCTCCTCCTAGCATTCAGGGATCATTGTGGAAGACTGGGTGGAAAGAGTGGATGAGCCAGAGGTGCTGGATGACTATAAAGAAGCTTCTAGATACATCAGGGCAGCTACATATGAGCTCACAGCATTGGGACACCATGCACAAAACCTGTACAGTTTCGAGCCACACCAAATCCCAGCATGGAATGTGTATATGGGCACAAAGTCCCACCTTAGCTGAGGAGCTGTGGGCAACTGCTAGCTGTTGGGGGGGGGGGGAAGAGTCGAGTTTTGGCCACATATCCAAGAACATTGGGTAGCACAAATTAGACTTGATGGTGAGAAAGATAGAGATAGAGATAGAAATAAAGAGGGGGCCATAATATTGGGCCAGAAGGGGAAAGGGTGGGGTTGGGAGAAGATGGGAAAAGAACATGTATTTTCAAAATGTGTTATATGAAATTTAATAATTTTTAAAGTGATGAAGGGGAGAGTGACCGAGCTGAACACCTGAATCCTCCTTTGGATTCATCACATTGTTAGACATAGTAGTTCCATTCTAACAAGCAGACTTCTCAGCCTCTACAGTACTGAAAAAAAGTTCATTATCTTTTCCAGTGTTCAGATATGAATTATCACATGTCTACATGTTCTCCCCAAACACAAATACACACAGATCCATACACAAATGTAAACACCACATGTACAATAAATATATATGTACCACATACACTTATGCACATACAAACGCTTATATACTATACATACATACAGACACAAACATCTACCACAAATATACACATATACTCATATACCACACACATACACATACGAATATACTCAGATACAAGAGAGACACAAATCATACACACACACATATGTGCATGTACCATATACATATGAAGGCATACACTCACATATATATATATGTATATATATCACATGTACACATACACATATGTAATATACCTCTCACACACATACTACATACTCCCACACACAAATATAAACAATCACACATATATACATACACCACATATGTACACATACTCCATACACACACTACATGATACACATGTACAAATGCATACATTCACACATGTGTGTATATATATATATATACACATATATATTACATGTACACATACACATATATACCACCATCACACAATACACACATAAAAATGCACACATTCACACACACACACATATGTATACATTACATGCATACATACATATATATACACACACACCCACATGCATACCACACTACACATTTCCACGTACAAATGCACATTTACATAAAATGAAAAAATGACAAGTGTCACTAACACAAATGTGGATGCAGGTGATGACACACATACACACATTGCATTCAGCTCCACACACTTTGCTCATTCACGACAACTCTAAGAACAGTGTGAGGAATCTTGTAAGAAGAAGATGGAGGCCCTGGTTCTGCCACTAGCTTGTGGGTCAGCCGTTTTGATCAGTTTCATGTCTGTAGAATGGAGATAAACACCCCCACACACAACTGTTATGAAGAGTGACTGATAATCTGAGAGCAAGTGTTGGACCTGAGCTAGCCCAGCCTTTCTGTCTTCAAGACTTCATCCACTTTCACTATCAAGTCTTCAACTTGACAACTATTTTCTACCTGTCCTACTATGTGCTTGGCACCAGAGGTAAAAGTAAGGCAGAAAGAACAGAGTGACCACCCTCATGGGATTTATGGTCTGGGACAGGAAGCAGATGGTACATGAGACACCTTGATAATGTGTCATTAAAGAGATTAGAAAGGGACATAGAGGGGGAAGGGGAACCAGCCAGGGCTGTATGGTTGGAAAGCCACCAAAAGCTTCCTTCAAACAGTTATGTGCAGGTTTCCATGTGGCCATTGCTCAGCTCTCACCCACTCTCTGCCTGCGGCTTGGTAACCACACTGAAGGCATCATTAGGACATCTGCAGGAGTTCTGCATGGTACGTGGTACCAGAAATAACATCATACTGAGGGAGAGTGTTAGTGCCCCAGACTTTCTCTTATGGAATAGTCACACACCCTTGTCCATAAAGGACCTGTTCCAAGACCTGTGTAGATGCTAAAAACTATGGACCATTCCAAAATCTACATACACCTGAAGGATTTGTCCTAGATGTATCTATGATAAAGTTTAATATACAAAATGAGTAGAATAGGAGGTTAATGAAAATTAAAGTAGGTTAATGATAAAGTAAAATGGATTAGTTATAACACACAGCATTGAGAGTTACCTGAAACTTATTGGCTGCTGACATCTGGCATGTTGGGATTGTGACTGATTCCAGGTAACTGGAATGGCAGAAAGAAAAACTATGATTAAGAGCCATCTTGAGAACCTCAAACCAGGTGGCCGGAGGAACAGGAATTTATCATATTAAAGATGCCAAAGAACCGAATAAAACCGAGAGTTGAGGTGTCAGCGAGAGGTTATTCCTGAGAGCTGTGAGTGTATCCACTCCTCTCTTTCCCTTGGCTTCAGGTCATTTCCTGTCAACCTGGCTTATAGAAACAGTTGCTGTATCTTGTTCTTAGGCCTGCTGGTGTACACAACTGCCTCCAAATTCCTCCTTCTCCTAAAGACATCTGCATATTGTGCCAGCTTCCACCCAAATCCTCCTCTCTCAGATCTAGTTGCATCTATAAAGACCCTATTCCCAAACATACACACAGTCCCAGGCCCTGTGGAGTCAGAATTTGTTACATGGGTATGGGTGAATGCCTCCCTTGTTAAAGTGCTTGGGATGGGAGCATGATGTGATGGTTAATGTCTCCACAGGAAGCATGATGTGATGGTTCCTGTCTCCACAGGATCTAGAATCACCTGAGACCAATCACACCAGTGAGGGAATATCTAGGGTTAGCTAGCTTCTGGGCATGTGAGGGACTATCTTGATTAGGTTAAGTATGGTGGAAAGACCTGCCCACTATGGGTAGTGTCATTCCCTGGGAAGAGCTGCCCACTGTGGGTGGTGGTGTCATTCCCGGGGAAGACCTGCCCACTGTGGGTGGTCATTCCCTGAGTCAGGATCCTGGGCTGAGGAAATAAGAGGAACTGAGTTGAGCACAGTATTGGTTTGTTTCTTCTTGACTCTAGATGTGACGTGATCAGCACCTTCGGTGCCTGCTGCCTCGACTTCTCCATAATGATGGCTTGTTTCTCTGTGATCCAGAATGAACCAGTTCTCTCTGAAGTAGCTTTTGTCAGGAAAAGAAACTAAAACACTTGAGGACATGAGTTAAGATGCACAGAACCCACATAAAACCTGGATACAGGTACCTCTAGTCTTACCACTCCTTCGGTCAGATGGGAGAATCTAGACACTCACAGGCCACATACCTTGGCACACAGCAGGGATGAGTCCTTGTTTCAAAACAAGACAGAGGACCATGAAGAACCCAAGATTGAACTCTGACCTCCAACATGTGCTATGGTCCATGTACAACTCCCCCACCCCACATGTCCCTCCTACACAAATTATTTTAAAATACTTCATTATGGATGTAGGGATAAATTTTCACCCCACTGAATCTTGACCCCTTGCTGTACATTTTTTCCACACTCCAAATGGGGCTTAATAGTTCTAGAAACTTCTCCTTATATAACTAAAAACAGCACCATGGAAACCTACCGATTACCAGCACCAGCTGGCTGCAGTCACTTCCTCTAGAACACTGCCAGCACCTCCTCCAAGAATTCAGAATCTAGAACCCAGCTACCCGCTTTGTTCCTCCAGCCCTATGCATGATGAGCTGCTTTCTGCCTGAGGCAGTTGAGCGGACAGCCTTTGTGTTTGCCCAGTGATCTCTGGCCCACGGATTCATAGCCATGTGTGTGATTCCTTCTCCTGGGGCAGAGATGGGCTTCCTGCCTCATTCCTCACAGCAGAGGTGATGGGGTGTCGTGGTGGAGACTGAATGAGGAGACTGTCCTCAGCCTTGGCTTTTCTCTCTTGTTTCCTCACTCTGCTGAAGCCAGCAGCCATGTTGGGAGTCACCTATGGAGACACTCATAAAGTAAGGAGCTTCTCCCACACACAGCCAAAGATTTCAGTGCAAAAGCCCATGTCAGGAAGCTAGATCCTGACCACAACCATTGGAATGTTCTTGGAAGCAGATCCCTCCCTCAGTGAAAACTGACTTTGGAAAAGACCCCAGTTTCAGCTGGACCTGGCAATTGTCTTGCCAGACACCCTGAGACAGAGGACCCAGGGAACCCATACCACCTACCTGGATGGTGGCTATGCAGATGTACTCTGTGGCAAAGTGTTCCCTTCTTCCATCCCCACCCTCCAGTAGATGTTGAACCAATGCCCTGTATTCAATTCTGTTAAATTGACTTACATGATTCCCATTTTATGTGTGGGATGCTGGCTGTCTAAAGATAACATCTGACCCTGGACCTAAAGACATTTGGGGGTGGGCAACATGATCATATGGAAGAGTGCTATAGAAATGGGCAGTGATGTATGCCAAGGTCTTGAAAACATTCACTCTTTAAAAATTGATTGAGTACCTACTATGTGCCATGTCCAGTGCTAAGTGCTGAAAACGTAATTACGGATAAGGAAGGGAAGCCCTGGTCTCCTGGAGATTGCGTCAGTGTCTCTTTGGTCAGAACAACAAGAAGACAAACACTCAGAGGCTCCCACACAACAGACCCTAAACACTTACTACAGTTTTCTTAATCTCGGCATGCTTTAAGTACAAGCCTCTAAACTGGGGCTTCTCATTTGTAAAGGGAAGATAAAAATGTCTCCTTTCCAAGAATTGCAAGGTCAAGAGGGTATGGAGGCTGGAAGCTCATGGGAGATTTCTACAGAAGAGCCCCAGTGCATAAAGACAGAGCCACTTCATTTTAATAAAAGCTCCCAACTTAGAACAATCCACTACTCACATCTGCCCAAGTGGCCAGTGGCCCTCTGCTGGCCCCAGAGCCAGCTTTTACCAGGGCCTGGATTAACAGGATTCAACAAAGAGCCTGTTGCTTCTGGCTGGCTCCAGCTAGCAGGTCACTGGCCATTGATAAAACACAAGCTGTAATACAAAGAGCAGCCTCCCGGAGGCCACCAGTCCCATAAATCATCAGCCGGCAAGGGCTATTGAATTACCTCGGCAAGATGGATGACGTGGAGCTGGAAGGCCGCCTGATAAAGTTTCCCTCTAAATAATTCCACGTAGAAAGCTGGGTTGAGAAATGGAGTCTTTCTACCAGCTTGGCCCCGACCGTGCCACCTCTGCCAAATGCTTCTGAGATAAACACATTTCCTTGTGGGCTGCCAGGGTGACTGCAATGAAAAACGAAAATGCACTGCTGATCCCCACAGAAGAATCTACTTCCACCTGAGGCCCAAACAATTTTTTAGTGTAATAATTTATTGCTATTATCTATGGTTCTAACTTAATAATAGCTATCACCCTTCATTATCTACTTCCCAAACTCAAACTAATTTAAAGATCAGGACATCACTGGCCTTTGGATCCATATTGCCTATTGTTAGGCACACAGGAATCATTTGAGAGCTGGGCAAATCAATGACTGATCACATCGGTGACTAAATAGCAATAAACACTGTCCTCTATTAAGTATATTAAGTGCAGTTTGGTAATGGGCAAAGCACTTGAGCTCATTAAATCATGAAATAATCTCAGGATATGTTTCTGCCACTCTCTTCATTTGATTGGTGAGAATATTAAATCTCAGGGACATGATGTATCATATCACACCTGTGTCATATGCTGGTAAGTGGTGTCAGAGCTGGGATTCAAACCCATGTTCTTAACAGGAGTAAGGAAAGTTGTCCCTGCAAAGATACAAGTGGTGAGTCATATAAGCTTTACAAGCCCTGTTGCCTCAGATACAGCTACTTGCCTGCATCCCAATAATGCCAAAGCCGCCATCAATGATACAGAAGCAAGTGAATGTCATTGTGTCACAATAAAACTTTATTTACACAAACAGGCAGAGGGCCAAATGTGGTATGAAAACCTCTGCTCCGTGTGGACTATGTTTCTCCTTCCACACATCTGTTTCCATATCAAAAATGTGATGGCTCTTCATGGGTTAACTTTATCCAACTTATTCATGATTCCTTTATTGTTTCCTAGAAGGATTCTAGCACCATGGAAAAACAAGCCTTGTTAGATATGAAGTTAAGGTGTGTCTTCTACTTCAGTCATTCACTGGATATAAGGAAAGGCCAATGATGCTGTAGAAACAGCAAGTCCCCACACCTCACTGACTTAACTAACATATAGCTCTTCCAGAGGTCTCAAGTGTAGTCCCCATCATCCACTTTGGGGACCTCATAACCACTTGTAACACCAACTCCAGGGCATTGAACACCCTCTTCTGGCTTCCATGAGCATTGAACTCATATGACATGCACATACACACAGATGCATAGACACAGGGGTACGAATAAATCTCCAGACAAGGTCATATGTACACAGGGTGTGGGAGGGAAGCATACAAATCACTCCCAATTGAGAGTTTAGAGCAAGCTACTAACAATTAATGAATTGATCTGGTCATCAGTTCTCCAAGAGAGTTCCCCATCCCAGTTTAACATGGACCCAAAATGCTTCCAGTTGCAATGCTGCCATATCAACATTCTGTTCCATCCATCATGCATAGTGAAAAAAGGGGCCCTCTCAACTCTCTCACGGCAAAAGCTGTAAAAGACAATAACAACAGCAGGGCATTGGCCATCTTAACCACGAGGGGGGAAGGGCAGAGTATGTGAGCATCAGTATTCATCAAACCTCTCAGGCAACACTGAGGGACTACCTCTTCTAACGGATAATATAAATATGAGGATAGCTATGCAAACAACACATGTTTTCACTGTTTATATTATGCTCACATTCTTAGAGGAGAGTCACATGGTCCCATTTCTAGATGACAAAACTCCAGGTAAATCAGTAACTACAGAGAGAGAAAGGGAGGAGAGAGAATCAGTTGCTTTTAGGGTTAAACTCCCACACAGGTTGTCCAATCTCAAGTGACCAGCCCTGAACACATGTACATAAGAGCAAGACTGGACGGACTCGGTAAGCTATACATACATGGGTAAATATGTAAAAATACACATATACATGAAGCAATAACAACTTGAAATATCATAAATTGGGGAAGGAGATAGAGGGCACAAGAGTAATGTAGATTCAGTGCTCATGTATGAAATTTGAAAAAAAAATTAAAGATAAAGAAAGGCCTGTGCTCACATTTAGTAATGGGACTATTGTAACACATACATACAAAAACAACCTCCAGAATCCCAGGTAAGAACTCAAATTGATATATTAAGAGTTTGAACCTGAGGATTTTTTTCCTTCCTTTGTTCTCCTACAATTTGTACATCCTAAAACAGAGAATCCAACGGGACCCATTTGCATCCCATAATGAGTCTGCTGACTAGACCACTTTAGAGTTTTAATAATCTGCTCTTGAACCATGCTGTGCCCACCAAAAAGAAACCTCAGGAAAAAAACACCAACATAGTTGTATTCCAATAAAACTTTATTTACACAAACAGAGGACCATTGTATGGCACTTCTACTCTTTTTGATTATATAGTACTAACTGCATCTGGACTTTGCATCTCTTGTTTGCAAATTGAGCATAAAATCCTTTGATCAACAGATATCTATCCCTGTCTTTGTATTCTCTACAAGTCATTTTCCACTCTGACCCATATCTTCTTTATAATAGCTACTGAAGTTCAGTCTACTGAGAATGACATGGAGTTCATGAATTCTGACATTCATGAGGGAGGAAGTGTGCTTACACCTTAGAAGGGACACCAGAAAAGGGCCTTAGTCATCAGATGGATCTATCAAGTAGAGAAGGACTCTAGTATGGAGAGACCAGAGTGTGCCACCAAGCAGTTCAGAAGACAAAGAACAGAGAGTCCCAGAGCCAAGAGCTTCGAACAATTGCCTTGAATATTTAGTATAATATACCACAGTAGTTGTCCATTTTGCCCCACAGAGGGAAACTTGCAGTCTGTAGAAGCGTTTTTAGTTGCCACAACAGATATTGTGAAAATCTAATGGACAGAGTATATGAGTATTTATAACATCCTATAAGGAACAAGTCAATCCTTCTGCAGCAAAGGGTCCTACCCAAAATGTTAAGAAAGTTAGGATTTGGAGAACTTAAGCTATTACCCAAGTCAGCTAGATCCTGTTACTCACTCACTCACTCATCATTAATCAATGATTATCGAATGTATATTGAGTTCCAGGCAGCAAATGAGGCCCAGAGGGTGTAACAGCTAACATAAACACACTCCTGTTTGAATGGACTTTATGGTCTAGTTGGAAAGGCAGACATTAAGCGAGCAATCAAACAAATGAGTATTTCATTACAAAAATAAATGGAAGGATGGAACAGAGTCTCTGGGAGTCTGCAAAAACCTGCTGGGAGGAGGTGGAAGGTTAGGGAGGACTTTGCCAACAGAGAAACAAGAATTCTGAAAGGCTTCTAGGGATGAACTAACTAGGAGGGAAGAGAGATCTAGGCAAAGATGTGAGAGGAGCACACTGTTGGGTCAGGATGTGAGATGTGTGTGCACAGAAAGTGATGGGTGCTGGGTACATGGCACAGCAGGTGTCAGGTACTGGGGTGCATATGCAACAGGTGTCAGGTCTGGGTGCAGCAGGGACCTGATTCCTTAGCTCTGTGGAACAGGTTTGGTCTTTGTCTTATGAACATAGGGAGTCTGACACACCTGAAACAAAGGATGAATAATCCACCTTTGTACTTTGGACAAATTATCCAGGCTTCACAGCGGAAAATGGTGTGTGAGGGGGATGTTGTGGATGAAGGAGCACCATAAGCAGGAGCACCATAAGCAGAAGTACCATCAACAGGAGGACCATCAACAGGAGTACCATCAATAGGAGCACCATGGGCAGGAACACATCAGCAGGCTGTTATAGTTCTGCAAGTGAAGGATTATGGGAGCTGAGTACTGGGTGGTGGGAGGGAGACAGAAAAGTAGATATGACTGAGAGCTTACTGAGATGTGGGGTGTGACAAAGATGTCAGCTAATGCTCCTGGCCTCTGTAACTAGAGGGATATCTGTGGGTTGTAGAGAACAGTGAAGTACAAGACTTGGAAGAAAAAGAACAGGAAGACAACATACTCTATACCAGAACTAATACGAATTGAAGTGATGGCTGAGACAGCCAAGGGGAGACAAGAAAGCTGCTGTGTGAATGTCTATAATCCAGAGACCCAGAGCTAAATAATCATTCACAGAGTAATCTGTAATCAGAGGACAGATACATGATTTAGTGTGAAGATCTAAGTTCAAATTCTCAGCACTGGTATTAAAAGATGGTTAAGGCTATATGTATATGTTATAGGAACAGAGACAGGAGAATCACTGGAGCTGCCAGCCTAGCTCTAGATTTAGCAAGAGACTCTGTCTAAAGAGAATAAAATAAGAGTGAGTAAGACACTTGGCATCCTCCTCTGGACTCTGTATACATCCACACATTCCAACATACATGTGAACATATTCCACATACATAAGTCCTGCATACATCCAACACATACACAGAGAGATAGGAGGGATCTCTAGTACATAGATACTAGAACCATCTATGAAGCTACTTGACTGGACTCTGTTCTGGTTCCCTCTCTGTACTGGGAACAAAATCACCATAGGTTAAGAAAGGATTTATTTGACTTCAATTCCAGGTCACAGTCCATCATTGGTTGTGGTGGTTTGAATATGCTTGGCCCAGGGAGTGGCACTATTAGGGGGTGTGGCCTCATTGGAATGGGCATGTCCTTGTTGGAGGAAGTGTGTTATGTCTGGGTAGACTATGAAACCCTCCTCCTAGTCATTTGAGAGCCAGTCTTCTCCTGTCTGCCTTATCAAGATGTAGAACTTTCAGCTCCTCCAGCCCCACATCTGCCTGGACACTACCATACTCCTGCCTTAATGATAATGGACTGACCCTCTGAACCTGTAAGCCAGCCACAATTAAATTCTGTCTTTATAAGAGTTACCTTGGTCCTGGTGCCTGTTCACAGCAGTAAAACCCTAACTAATACAGAGATCGAGGCAGGAACTCAAGACAAGAACTTGAAGGCAGTATTACTTGCTATTTCACATAGCATTGACCCTAACCAACACTTCACTTCACAGACAAAGAAGTGTGGCAGGAATCATGGAGAATGCTGGTTGTTGGCCAGCAAGGAGGTGCATGCAGCTAGCTTTCTCATACAATTCAGGATCACTTGCATAGGGAATTGTGTTTTCCACAGTGGGATGGGCCCTCCTACATCACTTAACTGGACAATCCCTCACCAGTAAGAGCATGAACCAGAATGATCACCCAGTTTTTCAACAGATATTCTCTTCCCAGAATGTTCTAGGTTCTGTCAAGTTGGCAGTTAAACCTTACCAGGACAGAGCTCATCCCTAGTAATCATTATGACTCAGAGAACAGAACCACTCACCTACTTCTCTAAGAATCAGCCCATTCATTCAATAGCCTTAGATGTTTTATGTCCAACTTTGTTCTTGAGGTCTAGTGACTCCATATAAATAAATACAAATAAGATTATGGTGGACCTAGGAATGTACTGTATCATAAGTTATTCTTTCACAGACATTTATTAAAACAAATAATTCTTGTCCTTCTGTGTCTAACCTTGAGTAATCTCTGCTTCACACTGATAGAAATGCTTGACCGTAAAATGACCATCTGAGTTCAATAGAATGATAGAGTTATAGTATTGGGGTTTATATTGGTAGGATGCATTAGTCCAATGATAGCAAATATATTTCCTCTCATTTGCCAACTTTAATTGACTGATAGTGGTTGTGTTCAGTGTGAAGATGAGAATTAAGCTGGAAACAATTCAGTTGTAAAACCAAAGCAATAGATTAGTGATGTCTGTCATGAGTTTGATGTGGGAGAGTTGGAGGCAATTGCCATTTCATTTTCAACAAATTTATCATTTTGTGTATTGATAAAATATATTTGACAAAATTGTGCTTAATACTTTTATGAGTCTTTTTGTGAAAGATAAGTTTATTACTTTGTGCTGTAATAGCTTCTTCACTTTCTTACAGGAATTATGATGCTCTAATAATATGAGTTTCTGACAATTCTTTGCTCTGAAACAGTATAATTTTTCTATTATCTTGTTCTTAAATACTTCATAAAAATATTGCTGTAGTTGTGAGGAAGGTCAGGTAAAGGGAGATTTTAAGTAATGGTTTCAATTCTTTAAATATAAATACAAGAGTGTGTACATTTTAATTTATGCTTCTGTTAATATTTAACTATGTTTTTCTACAAATCTGTGATTTGTATCTAAGTTCTCAATTTCACATAAAAAGAATAAAAGAATTGAAAACAGAGCAGTCGAGTGGTTACCTTCCCCTCTTTCATGGCATGCCCTTAACAGACATCACTAATCAATTGCTGGTTTTTTTTTCTATCTGAATCCTTCTCAGCCTAACTCTGCTGCTTTGAAAGGTAATGCTGCTAAAGCTGAGCTGTGCTTATTAATATATCCTAGATATGACCCAGGTTGCGTAGGAGAAAACAGATCAAGTCTAAGAACTTGATTTTTCAGAACCTGTGCTCTCAATCTGCCATATCCAGATCTAGCCTACTTCCAAATGCCAGAACGTGTGTCTTAGACTCTTTCTAGAAATGACTTCTACATGTATTCTAAATACTCACATGCTGCAGTGTTTAGCACAACCTGGTGACAGAATTGAAGAGCTATTCAGGGTAAAATGGCTGAATCTTAGATCTTAGCTGTCTCACTGTGCAAAGATTTATGAAAACAAAACAAACAAACAACTCATAGAAAGAGAGAGAGAGAAAGAGAGAGAGAGAGAGAGAGAGAGAGAGGGAGGGAGGGAGAGAGGGAGGGAAGAAGGAAGGAAGGGAGGGAGGAAGGGAAGGAAGGAAGGAAGGAAGGAAGGAAGGAAGGAAGGAAGGAAGGGAGGAAGGAAAATGAATATTTGGCTTTCGGGTTGTCTGGAAAGCACCCAGCAGTCCCTCTCAGAGTCCCCAGCTCAGCACACAAAATCAGCCTGTCCAAGCAGATTACCCTTCCCTGAGTCTCTGCCAGGACCCCTGGGAAACAAAACCCCACGGGCCTTTCTGTCTGTCGTGACCTACTTAGATGTGACATGCCTGATAAGGTCTGGAGTGGCACTAATGGGGATGGACAAGAAGGTAGACTTAGAGTGGCCCAAGGGAGATGAGCACATGGAACTGGCCTAGCACATTCCTGGGGAAAGGTCTGTCCAGGGGAAAGACATGTATTAAATCTGACCACAGAGCCCTGCTTAGAACATCCCAATGGCATCCTGTGTGTTCATAAAGTAGTCAAGACTTCTTAGTGTAGCCTCCAAGGTATGCCTACTCCATGCCCCTCCTTCTGCCCTTTCCTAATCTCTGCCCTCTTGGAGAGAGACTGGATTATTTTTAGTTTCACACAGGCAAGATGTTCTGCCTTTGCTCTAGGCCTTTGCTCGGATGATTCCCCTTGGCATTATTCCTTGTCCTTGTCCTATGACATCCCGAGGGTTGCAGTTCAGCTATCACCCAGATGGCATCGTTTCCTGAGCACAGGACTGGACCTGCCTCTTTGATTCTACAGGACACGGTTACTCACCCTGTGGACACACTTGTGTGTTGTCTGGGAATGATCTGCCCATTGTTCACCAGCACCTCCTACCACACTGTGGACTGTTCACCCTCCTCATGGACTCCACCTCAGTCCCAGGATTCACCCAGGATCTACCTATGATACAGTGGCATCATTTAAATGTCTATAACCGTGTCTAGGCTTATCATGTGCAATCCAAAGCTCCCAGGCATCCCCTCCCAAGACCATTGTATCCACATCCCATTCTGCTCCACTCATTTAGCTGCTCAGCTTGACATCATCTATCTAACATTATTCACCATGAACTGAAGTGCTTCCAGAATCTTGCCACTACTCAATGCCTTGATATTGCTAGCCCAGTCCAAGACAGCATCATCCTGTACCCAGTGGCCGCAATAGACACCTAACCAGCCTCTCTGCTCTTCCCTGAATGCTCTAAGTCAATGGTTCTCAACCTGTGGATTTTAATCCCTTTAGGGGTTGAGCAACCCTTTCACAGGGGTCACATATCAGATAGCCTACATATCAGATATCCTACCTATCAGAAATTTGCATTACAGTTCATAACAGTAGCAAAATTACATTTATGAAGTAGCAACAACAATACTTTATGGTGTGTGTGGGGGTCACTCTAATATGATGAACTGTGCTGAAGGGTTGCAGCATTTGGAAAGTTGAGAGCAAGTAAGTCCTAAAGAATCATCTAACAGAGATAATGAACCATGCCTTGTATCTTAACTCATAATTTGAATCCAAGTTCCCTTTGCGATCAACACAGCCTTTACTTCCAGATGCCTCCAGTCCACATCTCTCATACTCTGTTCCGGCCATGCACAGATTCCTGATATTTCTAGGACATGCCAAGCATACTTCTGCATTTCAACCTTTGTACCCACCTGCTTCCACTTAAAAGCCCCCTCTACAGACAGCCGTAACATTGCCATCTCCCTTCTCCCTTTATGTGGGAACAGGACCAAGGATGGGGTATGGGGAGGGGGAAGGTGTGCGAGAGGCAACAGAGTCACATGATGAATCTCGGGAATCAGACTCAGGAGACCAGTATAAGGGTTTAGATCTGAGTTTACTGTGCAACCCATAAGCTTTTATACAGTATTTGAGTCAATCCTAAGTCCCTCAGTCCTCAGCCAATCATATCTTGCCACATTGTCACCATGCCCAAATGAAAGCACTGAGCGGGAAGCGGGGGCAGCACCAGCTGTTAGGACTTCTGTGAAGACAATGTTCTGGGGGCCATCTTTAATGTTCTGTACTGCAGATCTGGACTCTTCAAGGAGTCCCAGTAGCCTGTGGCCCCTTGCTCTCCATTCCACCTTTTCTTTCACATGGTTGACTTCCACATCCCCTACACCATTGATTTCAGGTCTCTACTCAAACTCTCACACGTTGAGTAACTACTTCTGTAGCCACTCTGAGTAATAGCAATCCTTAGCCTCCTCCTAGTCTAGGGGACTTGGATTCAAATTATAAGTTAAGACACAGGGCATGGTTCATTATCTCTGTGTTGATTATTTTCATGACAATATTGTCTTCTCACCTCCACATTTACCAGTTTGTTGTTATCTCCCCTATTAGGAGGCAAGAAGGTCATAGGGTCATGGGCTTTCCCACAGTAAACCCAAAGAATATCAAATCATGTTTTTTAATGGAAAAACCAAGTCAGCCATGTGATCATCTGATGAGTCTTAGGACCTCCTACTCAGGTACTTAAAAAAATCTCAAGTTTGAGATTCAACCTGAGAACCCAGCATTACTGAGATGAATTCCAGCTGTGATCAGGGCAGCCCCCAGGGGGTGTTTAGGCAAATACCAGGAGCCAGGGATTTGGTTCTCTACAAGGAGGAAAGCTAAGTACAAAGTCTTACACAAAGCAGGGTTTCCAAAGAGAAATGGAATTTTTCTCAGCAGCCCAAATGAGCTCTCAACAAATAAATGTACCATCTGCTTGGATTCCATGCAGGCTCCCCCAAAGCAGACCATTAGCTCTAGCGAAAAAGCAAGCTTAGGTGGTATAGTTGGGAGGAGACTCCCAGAAGTCTGGTGAGAGTGTAGGCCCCATAAGAGAGGGAAATGGAGGAAGTCAGAGAAAGGGACCCCATGAGCCAGTTGCTGTTGTGCACAGATACACAAAATTCTGTTGAGGAGCAGTGGAGATGAGACAGAACATCCAGAATCATCAGGCCTAGGAGGGTGTCTCCTGCCATTTCAGTACCTTTAGACTTCCAGTCATGAGGCCCTTGGAAGCCTCTGCCATGTGAGGAACACCACTGGGATGTCCTAGTCCCAGCTGGATCTCACCCCACATGATGGCTACTTTTAATTGCCAACTTGCTATTTCTGGGGATTCCTTAAGAAAAGAACCTGGGTAAGGGAATTGTCCAGATCAGGCTTGCCCATGGTTATGTCTATGGGAGACTGTCTTGACTGTTGATGGGCGAAGGAAGATTAATTGTAGGTAGCACCATTCCCTAGGAAGGAAGTCTTGAACACTACAGGACAAAAGAAAGCTAGCTAAGAACAAGTACGCAGCATGGATACATTTGTTTCTCCCAAGTAGGCAGCGTGGATACATTTGTTTCTCCCAAGTACACAGCATGGATACATTTGTTTTTCCCAAGTACACAGCATGGATACATTTGTTTCTCTCAAGTAGGCAGCGTGGATGCATTTGTTTCTCACTATCCTTGACTGCTGATGTCACTAACACAGTTGGGTTCCTGCCTTGAGGTCCTCCCAATTATGAACTGTTACCTGCAGATACAATCTGAAATAGATGCCTTTCCTCCCCTGTGTTGCTTTTGATCATCAAGGCAGTAGACAGGAAATGGGAACATCTCTAACCCTTGGTGTTCTGATTACTTCCTATCATTGTAATGTTCTTTTATTTCTTTGAGACTGATTTTCTATTATTCATTTTTTTCCTCCACTAAAGTGACCAGGAGGTGAAGTTCTCACAATCTACAACATTGCCAGGGGATTTAGTCTTTCAATCAACACTATTGTCAGAGGGTCAATACAGTGGAACAAGGGATGTTTATCCACCACTAGTGTGTGAGATATCCCTAAGAACTTTCACTGTTGCTGGGTTGTCCTGTTGTTCACTCATTAAGGTCCTTAGAGAGCTGGAGAAAGTTCTGTGGCAGAGGAGAGGCAAGACACAGAGGTAAGAAGGTGTTATCCATATTCTCCCAGACTTCTGCTGAGAAAGAAAGAGTCAAGTGAGCCAAGGGGAACGTCGTCTGTGAAAACTATAACCTAAGTATTCATATGTCATGATATGGGAGGGATGTCCAGTTTGTGACGGCTAGAGTAGTAACTGTGAAACATGGAGCCCATCACCAGGAAGAGCCTCTGTGCTCCAACTCTGAGTTCATGGTCATGGGCCAGACCAGTGGGAATGATACACAAAAGGAAGATTATCCCAGCTCCTAACATGGTGACACACCCATGTGGTGCTGAACAAACAGGGAGAGAGAATTGAAGAATAATTTGGTGGCTAGTCTTGTTGGCAGAGCACAAGCATTAGAGAGAGAAGATTTTCTGGTCCTGCTAAGATGCAGTGTCAACCAACCATCACAGTTGCATCGCATGCTTCTACCCTGTCTTGTTTTCAAAGGTTCAAAACACTTAGCAGACACTTATTCTTCAGGGTGTACATGTACACATTCATACCCACCAGAGGAATTATAGTGTCTAGACACTTCTACCCCAAGTCTAGCATGACAGAATAAAATCTCTGAGCATGTGTTAAGTACTTCTGTGTTCTTGCCTCAGTCATCTGTGGACCAAGCTATGCAGCTGTGATTGAAACAGAGATGAATTCCCTCAAGTTTCTCGAGCCAGTAGCAACTCTTAGGCTGTCATCATAGGTCCTCCGGCTTCATCCAGAAACCACCTTCTCTCTGGCCTCAGTCCTACAGATGTTTAGGGATACATGCAAAGATTGATCAGGACCCTAGAGAGGAATGAGGGATGTGGTGTGACTCCATCTCTCATGACACACCTTTCTGCAACAGTATTCTTCTTTAGCATTCTTCCTGAAGCCCTGGAGAGATGCCTGCTCTCCATTCACTTCCGATAAATGCTTTAATAAGTTGATCAATCCCATATGACTAAAAACTGCAAACACATGTGATAAATATTTGTTGAATAAGTTAGCCAGTATCTTTACAAAATTGGCAAAGGAACAGTGCCTACCTAATGAAAATAGATACTTAGAGGCTTGAAAAAATTACATTAGTAGATGCCAGGAAATTTCTTTTATTATTAAATATTTGGTTTTTATTTCTGTGACTCTGTGTATATCTGTGTATCTACCATGCACGTGTGTGTGTGTGTGTGTGTGTGTGTGTGTGTGTGTGTGTGTGTGGTACTGATAGAGACCAGAAGAGGACATCAGATCCCATGGAATAAGAGTTACAGGCAAATATTGTTATTAATGTTATGTCTGGTCCACAATAGGACAGTAAATAGAATTAGTTTCTAATATACACTTTCCTCTCTGTGTTTTCTGAGAAGTCAGCCTTCCCTTCAACTTGGGCAACATTCTTTAGATATAGAAACAAAGATTCAAAGAGAAGTTTACTACACAGCTTAGAAATGACAAGCAAGCTACATCTCTCACACTCCAAAGCACTAGTGTTTAATCTGTTTTTCTTAGCTGGACTAGCAATGCCCAGGTAGACTCTTAAAGCTTCAACCTTGACAAATTTGAAAGATTAGCTTTTGAAACAAAATGACCCAGAAGGTATTGTGATTAGAGAAAATGCTGTTAAGGTTTGAATATGAAGTGTCCCATACAAGTTCATGTGGTCTGCTGAGGAATGCGTCCCCAGTTGCTGCTGCTAGTTTAGAAAGTGTGGGAAAGTTCAGAAAGTGGGATCTAATGAGAAGAAATAGATCACTGAGAGGGAAGGGACAGGGGTTGTGTCCTAGAAGCTATTTATTCTCTCACACACAGACCCTGCCCTGCAGCATGATTCTGTGATGCTCCAGTCTGCCCACGGCAGCAACAGAGCAAGCCAGACCATGGACTGAAATCAGAGCCTGAATAAATCTTCCCCCCTTTAAGTAGTTTTCTCAGATATTAGTCACAGCAAGGGAAAACACAAGTACCTAGGATGATAATAAGCCCATGCCTGGCTGAGAAATAAATTTTCCTTTTTTTTTTTTTCTTGTGACAAAGACACCGAGTACTGATGAGCCATTGAAAACAATTATCCTACCTGGCTCAAGCTGTAACTCACCAGAAGTTGCTACCTCAGCCAATATCACTTAAAGATGGTGGTTTGTGTTTTGTATTGTTTTCGGCCTCTTGAAGTATACTTTTTAAAAGGGACCAGGAGCCCCTGTTGGAAAAAATCGATCCCATATTTCCATTTTAATGTAAACATTCAGCGTCCACAGCTTTTCTCAGTATCGCATTAACACTTGAATGCAAACACCACGCCAGAAAGGTACTTCAAAGCCTTCCTTTTATTTCTTTTTCTCAGGCAGAGAAGGCAAATGGAACAAAATTGTTTCCCAAGTCGATAGTTGACTAAACGCAGTAATCATGGGGGAGAGGTGAAGGATGTGGGGGGCGCTACGGGTGGGTAAATACAAGCCCATCAGAAAGCAGTCTCCCCCACGGGAAGCTGCAAAGGGGCTTATTCCAATTCTCAAAGAATCTCTTAAGTTCCATTTTGCAAATATTGCATTCTTCTAAAACCCCGTGGTAATGATAATAAAGACATGAGGTGGGTTTTTAAGACGGCCTACAGAGGCTGTGATTGACTAAACTTCCTTTTTTGTGTTGCTGAGATGACCATCTGAGGTTATCAAGTAAAGGCCTTTGGGCTGACATTCGTGGGATTTGAAAACAAAAATGCAGTTTGGAGTCCAAAGCTGGGTTTCTGCCCTTCCCCTACCTCCTGGGAGTTGATTTCCGATTTCCCAGACTGGAGAAGGTGGTCAGCCCACCTCCTAAAAATCATCCAGGCTGTCTGTGCCGCACCATATCTGCCCCATGCGCAGGTGCAATTGAGGCAATTTAGGCCGATCACCAAGTGCTCCACTTCAGGCTGAAACCATGTCAAAGTCTCCTGCACACAACCACATTCTGCACCTCCAGTCTCACATTCCATTTTGCTTGCGTTTGTCTGCCGCGATTACCCAGAACTCCAAAACTACTTGGCTGAGTTAAATAACAGCCAGTATAGAAAAGCCTGAATAGGAAAAGGAGGACAGTTAGAGGTATCAGCTGAGCTCTGAAAACAAATGTGGCCTGGTAAGCTAAGAAGAAGCGGGTTCAGCATCCAGAAAGGCAGGCTGGCCACAGGCCATCAGACGCCAGCCCCAGGACCAAACCCAGCCGCCTCAAGGGAATTTTAATGACATCGTTTGCCTTGAATGAAAGCAAGTTGCAAGATGGTGGTGCATATGATGTGGTTTGTGTTTATATACTCACACACACCCATGCCTAAAATATTAGTGTTAGTTTTCCACAGCTGCTTTTGTTATAATGTAGAAAAAATTGTGGAAGGGTACACATGCGCACATGCACCCATGCATCTACATGGCACATCTGTGTAGGGAGGTCAGAGCTCTTTACCTGTACTATGTGGGTTCTGGGATGGATCTCAGGCCATCAGCCTTGCTAGCTGGCTCTTTTACCCTCTGAACGGTTACCTTGCCGACCCTGTAAGTTTTCAAAGATGTATTTTTAATTATGTGTAGGTATGTGTGCAGGTGGGTATATGCAAATGAATGCAGGCAGCTGTGAAGGGGAGGGGCGGCATCAGACACCCTGGAGCTAGAGTTACAGTAGGGAGACGCCTGACGTATGGTAGGTGCTGGGAACTGAATTCAGATCCTCTGAAAAAGCAGCAAGTGCTCTTCACCACTGAGCCATTTTTCCAGCCCCAATGCTGTATGTTTTTTAAAGGATAACATAGTTGCATATATTTGTATAACTGAAACAATTGCATATGAATTGTTCGATTGTGTGTGTAGGTGCATAGGTGCTGAAAGAGTGCCTATCAGAAAAGGGTTTATAGCAAACAAAAACAAATACAAACTCCAGCGCCCACTCCAGCCTAAGGAAATATATCACTAGGGGCTAGGCACAGTTACAGTGAATACCCAGAATACCTTTGGAAATGAGAAAGATAGGCTCTCTTCCTCTATTTTTTCCACTCTAGTAAAGAAGCACCATCTACAAGAAGTCTGAAGCAGTTGGGAATACAAAGAACTTCTCTTAACAATGGTTGGTGACAGGGTCAGAAAGCTGAGGAATTCAGGAAATGCCAAGAAAGAAAAAGTCTAGTCATATTAGGCTTAGGCTTCTGGGCACTTTTCCAGAACAATAATTTTTTTTAATCAAGGGCACTTTGGTCCCCTACTAGGGTCTGAATGCTTTTATGTGCATACGTGGGAAGTCAGTCCCCAGTGTGGTGGGATGAAACAGGGTCCTTGGGAAGGGGTCATGAGGTCTCTCTGTCCTCACCGGTGGATGGGATAAATGCTCCTATGACAGACTCAGTGACTCATTCTCCATGCCCCCTAGACACACCAGCTCTTTCTTCCTCTCTGTTTCATCTGTCTCTTGTTCTGTGACATGCTGCACTTAATTAGGGTCATTAGGGTGAATGTGTGTGAGGGTCACTTACTGAATCAAGGGCAGCAGAAGTGGCCACAGCACTAGGAAATATGGTCGTCTCCCCTAGAGACCATTAGAACAACCCATTGCCTGCACTGTAGCATCTTAGCAGAAGGGGTGGGGTCTCATGAGCCCCTCCTCCATCCATGATGGACTTTTAAATAAGCCTAGTCTTCTATGTGTTCCCCACTTGCAAAGTGTACCCAAAATCAAGGGACAATCTCGTCTTATTCGGAGCGGCCAGTCTTCATATCTTCCCATGTGAACCTTGCTTCTCTTTCTTCATAGCAGCTGGGGAAAGGGTGAGGTCTTCTTCAATGAGAAGGCCAAGCCCAAGGCTTCTATCATAGCCAGAAGAAAGGCTAGCTCTTTGCCCGAGCCTATGGTGTCCTATTTGATCTGGGCTATGTCAACCTCTCTAGTTGCCCTTTCTCATGGCCAGTAACATGGCTTTCTGGCTCTTCTTCAAAACTACCAAATGCACTTCAGCTTTGAGGCCTTTGTACACACACACACACACACACACACACACACACACACACACTTCCAATGAATAATAGCAAATACCTGATACTTGCTGAAATATTACAAGTTTATTTTTAAGGTGGAATGCCTCCTCACGAATAATCCCCTCTGGTTTAAGATCAAATGGCCACACCCAAAACACTTACCTAGTCCTGACACGTAGCAGGTGATTTGTGGTCCAGAGACAGAAGCTGGATATGTCAGCACATGAGAGGCAGATTCTGTGCAGGTGTGAAGCACATTGGTCGTGGTCCCAAGGCTGGTGTGTAAAACCAATGCTCATTCATTTATAATGGGAACCTCAGGGAGGTGATATGGGATCCCTAGTCCAGTTCCATAGACAGGTTATTTGAGGACCATTATTGATATTTTAAAATGTCTTTAATTGTGTATGTGTGTGTCTGTGAATGGTTATGTACACCTGAGTACAGTACTCACAGAGACCAGAAGAGGGCATCAGATCCTCTGGAGCTAAAGTTAAAGATTTCTGTGAGCAATTCAATACAAATGCAGGACACCAAACTCAGGTCTTCTGCAAGAGTAGTAATTGCTTAACTGCTGAGTCATCTCTCCAGATTCCATTTTTTCATTACTACTACTACTACTACTACTACTACTACTACTACTACTACTATCATCATCATCATCATCATCATCATCATCATCATCATCATCATCATCATCATCATCATCATCATCATCATCATCGTTATTGTTGTATAACTAATAGACAAAATGCTACTCATTCTTAATACATTCAATCTGGTAACCTTGAAAATAGGAATACACTCCTGATACCATCACCTAAACAAAATAATAAACATATGCATCCACTCCAATGTTTTCCTAGTGGTTTGCTTTAGTTATTATTATCATTATGTTTGTGTTTGGGTTAATTACATTTCATGTGAGATCCACACATTTCACAACTGGCATTATTAACAACAGGTGGGGTATCACTCAGCAGGACTCTGTAATCCAGTCTTGTGTGACTGAAACTTGTTCCTTTGGATGAACTGGCCTCATCTTCCAGTGCTGACAACCACCATCTACTATTTTTATGAGATTAACTATTTAGATCCCACATATTAATGAGTTCATACGCAAATGACATCATTAAAATAACAGCTCCCAGCCACTGGACACTTTGTTTGTGCCAGCGCTTGGGCTAAGTATTTTATATTCACTGAGTGACTTGGACCTCAGGATGCTGAGGTAAAGTCTGGTTTATTTAATCTCCTGATTAAAATCCTAGGACCTTGTACAGCCACTTGATTGGGAAGATGGGCAGCTAGACTGACTCCATAACCTCTCCACTCCTAAGATTTTAAACTCTATTATCTGCTATTTTCCAATGATTAGAGAGTGTGCATGTCATCAGGATTCAAGGCACGAGTTTAGAATGAAAGCTCTGGTTTCCGAGAGGGTTGAACATTTGGGGCCTCTGGCCACCATACTTCTTCCCAGGGAACTTTGAAAAGTTAAGTTCTTATCAAAAAGTTGCCTGTTTGGATTGGATCCAGAGCAAGGAGCATCTCTCTATGGGGCTGGTTTCATACCACCTATCTTCTGGATCCATATTCACTTACCAGCAGGAGGCTTAGGGACCTGCAAGCTTCCCAGTCCATCCCACCCCTCAAACATTATTGGATGTAGCAGGCTGTTATTTCCTTTCTGTTTCTCTGACTCCACACTCCCTGCTGCTAACACTTCATTTTAATCTTAAGGTATGTTTATTCATTCAACCAGACTTCGAACTGAGTACAGGGTCCCCAATGAAGGAGTTAGAGAAAGGACCAATGGAGCTGAGGGGTTTGCAGCCCCTTAGGACGAACAACAATATGAACTAACTACTACCCTCAGAGCTCCCAGGGTCTCAACCACCAGCCAAGGACTGTACATGGAGGGGTCTGATTGTTCTGGCAGCATGTGTATAGTAGAAGATTACAAATTCGATCACCAATAGGAGGAGAGGACCTTGGCCCTGTGAAGGTTCTGTGCCCCAGTGTAGGGGAATGCTAGAGCCAGAAAGTGGGAGAGGACGGGGTGGCAGGCATGGGGAAGGGGGAGGCAACAGGGGTTTGTTTTTGTTGTTTTTGTTTGTTTCTTTGTTTTTTGGAGGGGAAACTGGGAATGGAGAAACTTACATGTAAATAAAGAAAATATCTAATAAAAAAATCAGACTTCAATCAGGTCTGTAGAGCGGGGAGCTTTTGTTTTCCTTGTGAAGATGTATCCTGCCCTGGAGTCAGACCTGAGAAGAAGTTTACCACATGGTGATGATAGGAGGGACAGAGTCTGACAGTTTTAGGTCTGAGTCTGGGTTCTCCCTAAGTGTCCATGGTCCCCTGTGTAAACCCTGAGCTTTAATTTAGAGACTCGGGGGGGATAGTAACAACTTCAACCTCATGGTCTGTAATCAATATGTAGAAAAATTCTTGGTACCTCACAAGCTTCTCCCTGGGCCATAGTCAGAGGAAGCATCACATTTTCTTATTTCTTCCTTCATAGGAGAAACCTCACTCTTCCCAAAGGAGGAGAGGAAGCAAATCCAATCTGATGTGTGTTTCCTGCCAATCATACTAGACCAGAGACATCCCTTGCAGAATCACCCAGCATGCATCTCTTCTTCTACCTGGCATGCTGATCTCAGTTTTGAATCATTCCTACCAAGTCATGCTGTCCATTGTACCACCATAGAATCCTTGAGGGGATGTGAGGACAGCTCTGACACTCTGTTCAGAATCTTGGATACATGGTTGAGATAACTTATATTGGGAACCTGTAGATATGTGCTCTGATTCCTGCTGGGTGCCTAATCCCTTAACAAGCTAGATTCTGTTACTCCCTCATTTGTTCCAGGCACCCTGATGCCTTCCCTTATAGTTGAAGAAACTCAGTTAGGTGAGAGATGGGCAGGAGAGTAAAGCAATAAGTAGACAATTGGCTACTACACTCCATTCTAGGGGCCAGAGACCAAGCTTGATCTTGTGGGCCTATTTAGAAGTCTGCCTAATTAATGACTGCAAAAGCAGTTTGGACTTTGCAAGCCTTTTAGAATGTGCCTCATTCAAAAGTAATGGGCTCAAGATTGCCTCTAGCAACCTTGTGACAATTAAAAATCCAGTAGGCAGTACAACCTCCTCTACGTGATTTTCCTATTACTGTGACTTTTATTGTGATTGCAAATAGCTGTATTGGTGATGGTACCTTGGACAAGGATGCCTGACTAAGGATGGGCTCACTGTTTTACTATAGCCTCTGTGTGACACACTGGTTCGTTGACCAGCAGGATTTTGGTTCCTTCTGCATGATGTCATATGGAGTTCAACAAATACAGGAGGGCTGCAAGCATGTGGGGTCCACCCTCTCCCCAACATGGAACTACAACAACCACAACCTCAGCAACACAGCAGTCTTCAGTGGTATTATCTGATTGTTGCCTCTGGTGTATCCGTGAGCTGGTCAAGATTTAGTATTCTGGAAGTCAAGTGAGCAGGAGAAAGAGATAGTGTGATGGTTTGTATATGCTCAGCCTAGGGAGTGGCATAATTAGAAGGTGTGGCCCTGATGGAGTAGGTGCATCACTATGGATGTGGGCTATAAGACCCTCACCTTAGCTTCCTGGAAGCCAGTCTTCCACAAGCATCATTCAGATGAAGATGTAGAACTCTCAGCTCCTCCTGCACCATGCCTGCCTGGATGTTGTCATGCTTCCACCTTGATGATAATGGACTGAACCTCTGAACCTGTAAGCCAGCTCCAATTAAATGTTGTCCTTCTAAGAGTTGCCTTGGTCATGGTGTCTGTTCACAGCAGTAAAATCCTGACTAAGACAAATGGTAAGGTATAAATAGGATGGGGGAAAATAACCATTGAATGTTGTAAGTACACTAGAGACTATGTTGCAAATAACTAACATATCAGTTTAAAAGGACATTAAAGTAGAAAACCAGGAGCTAGAGAGATGGCTCAGTAGTTAAGAGCAATGATTACTCTTCAGAGGACCTGCGTTCAGTTCCCAGCACCCATGTGTAACCTAGCTCACAACCACCTGTAACTCTAGTTCTCGGGGATCTGGTGCCCTCTCCCAGTCTCTGTGGGCACTGCAAAGACATGGTGCATAGCCATAAGCTAACAAAACACTCATACAGAGAAAATAAAAATAAATATGTCTTAAGACAAACAAGTCTTTAAAAATAATATCAGAGAGCTTGTGGATCCTCATCTTGAGGATCAGAGAACCATAAAAGGAGTATTATTTTCAGTAATGAAATCCAAGCACAGCACATTATCCAGTTCACAGCTACTCTGATTTGGAACGTCTCCTACTGAGTCCTTCTGGGCTGAATGTCCCTGTCCATCTTGAAAGCCCTGAGGAAGTAAGATGGTGACTTGGCTTCATTTTATCGGATGCTGCCTTCAGGGCCTCTGGTCTCTGTTTCAAAGACAGTCGCTCTTGCTATGTAGTAAAACAGTTTATCTGTTTAAAATACAACACATGAAGGCTCCTAGGGCTGATCAAGGAAAGGGTTGGATCAGGAAATAAAAGAATGCAAAACAAGCCACCGTCCATGGAGGAGGAGGAAGAGGGTTATGGTGTCCAGCAGAGGCTCTGGAAAACTCAGTGTGTGTATAGGGTCTCTGAGTCAGAAAGCTCCATAGAGCAGCAGCATCACTGTTATCAGGTTAAGAATTGTGTTTTCCTCAGTGGGCTTCCAATGACTGCAAGTCTCTTGGTTAGCCTATTTGCTTTTCTCTTTTTATGGGCAAAGCATGGTGGCATATGTTGTTAATAATTGCAGTACTCAGGAGGCAGGTGCAGGCAGATGTCTGTGAGTTTGAGGCCAGCCTGGTCTACAAAGAGTGGTCTACACAGGTCAGCCAGGAATAGCTGATAAACTAATATAAGGTACTTATTATAAACAAGCAATGTATTTATTCTTCCATAGATTCATACATACACACACTAGATGGATAGATAGATGATAGATAGATGTTCATTGATCAAAGTGTTCCCATTGTCCTCCCTTATCCCCCCACCAAATTCCTCCTCCTCCTGCTCTGCCTCTCCTCCTCTTCCTCCTCTTCCTCCTCCCCTTCCTCCTCCTCCTCCTCTTCCTTTTTCTTCCCAAGCCCCAGCTCCACTTCAACTTTCATGTCTTTTTTGGCGATCCATCATTCCTAGTGTAGCCTGCATGAGGATGAATATGAAGACACTCTGCCCAGGAATATGACTTCAACCTCCTCCTGCAACCTTTAACTCCTCTGAGAGGGGTGGGGCCTTATGAGTCCTCCACACCCCATGATGGAATGCTGATGGGGCCAATCCCATGCAAGTATCCATTGCATCTGTGAGCTCATAGGTGCAGCATCCGTGCCACACCCAGAAGACAGAATTTTGCAGCATTCCCTCCAACCTTCCAACTCCTTCATTGTTTCTGCCTCTTCTGAGCTCTTCCCTGAGCCCAGGGGAGGATATAGATGTCTGATTTGGAGCTGAGCGTTCAACAGGCTTCTGGACTCAGCACATTGTGCTGAGTCTCTACATTAATAGTTCCTTCTGCAGGCAAAAACCACTGCTGAGAGCAGAGCTAATATTTTTAAAGTAGAGATGCTTGTATTTGAACTTGAGGGATGGAGCTATAATAGCCCATTGGTAGAACAGATGCTCTGTAAGTTCAAGACCCTGGGTTCCACCCCAGCATCACCTTCCCCTCTCACAAAAGAACAACAAAAACCAAAGTAATAAAAAAAAACAGTACAGGGGACTGCTCTTATTACTGTTATAAAACAGCAACTCTGAAACAGTATCAATGCTAAAATGTTTCTCCATGTAGAACAGAATGTGTCCAATCCACAGTCTAGATTAGTTCTCACACAGAGTGTGGGCCAGCCTGTGTCTATCAGATGGGATCACAACAGACCATACTGAAGTGACTGTGAGGAAAAAAAAAAAAAAACAAAAAACAAGAAACCAAGGTTTTAAGGACAGCCATCCTCCTCAATTTTATCTGACACTGACATCATAATCAAAGCCCTACGACATGTGTGTTTGCTGGGAATTTACAAGGTGAAATGAAATCAAGGGGCCAATATTATCATAAAGAAAACTGTCTTAGGGTTTTACGGGTGTGAACAGACACCATGACCAAGGCAATTCTTTTTGTTTTTGTTTTTGTTTGTTTGTTTTTGTTCAGTTTTTTCAAGACAAGGTTTCTCTGTGTAGCTCTGGCTGTCCTAGGACTCACTCTGTAGACCAGGCTGGCCTCGAACTCAGAAATCTGCCAGCCTCTGCCTCCCAAGTGCTGGGTTTAAAGGCATGTGCCACCACTGCCAGGCCCCAAGGCAACTCTCATAAGGACAACATTTAATTGGGGCTGGTTTACAGGTTCAGAGGCTCAGTCCATTATCACCAGGGTGGGAAACATAGCAGTATTCAGGCAGGCATGGTGCTGGAGAAGGAGCTGAGAGTTCTGCATCTTCATCTGAAGGCAGCTAGGAGAAGACTAGCTTCCAAGCAGCTAGAATGAGGATCGTATAGCTTACCCCCACAGTGACACACTTCTTCCAACGAGGCTGCACCTACTCCAACAAGGTCATATCTCCAAATAATGCCACTCCCTGGACCAAACATATACAAACCATCACAAAAAACAAGTCAGTTGAGTATCATGAGTCACTAGGTGCTATTGATAAGGTCAGGGAACTTTCTAGAACGTGTTCCAACCCAAGAAAGATAAATAGGCATGTGTAACATAATGGAAAGTTCAGAGGCAAGCCTACACATTATAAAGACTCTTGGCTTTTTAAGATAGAGGCTCCCATGAAGAACAATGGAGACATTGTGGCTTTGAAAATAAACGATACCAGTCACTTGACCATCCACACAGAAAAGCATTTCAGCCTTGGTCCCTATCTGATCCCACAAAATCAATCTCAGGCATGTCATAGGTCTAACTATGAAAGAAAGCACAGTGAATTTTTGAGAAGGCAACACATAGGAGAATGTTCTGGTCCTGAACTAGATGATGTCTTCAGTGAGACAAAGCAACAGCTGCTTTAGGACACGGGAGAATTCACACATCCAACTCTGTGTCTAGGTCATAATCTTTCTAGTTTACCTGTCTTGAAAACATCCACAACATCAAAATGTTCAGGCAGGAGTCGTCCAAAGGAGAAAGAAAATTCCCATGATGCTCTCCGAGAGAAGCATTGCATTGCTATCCAGGCTGTTCCAGGGGCTCTGAGTCTTATTTCATATACAGTGGTTTTCTGCTATGGGCCGTGCACTGTGTGAATCGTGTTACCATCATTTTCCTATTTATCTGTATTTCAGCCAGTGGATGATACCTCCGAGCCAGTTACCATGGAAACAACCACCCCAGGAAATCTATCCTTTAATCTCTCTCCACTACCTTTTCCTTTAGTGCCTGAAAATTTTAATCTACAAAAATTAAAACTCAAAGAATCCATCACAGAACGGAAACTTCCAGGGGTGCTTCTTGCTGTTGTCTTCTGTGCAACAAAGATATAAATCTTAACTTTGGGCTGACAATCATAACTTTCCAAAAGCATCCGTGCACAGTTCCCTAATGGGAATTAGGATCCCCATTTCCAAGGGTAAACTGAGACATATCATAATTATGCATTAGGCTCTGTGGAGATTGATAACCACACTCGGCGTGAGTTGAAGCAATGGGTGACTCATTTCCTTGGGCCTTCCTGGTGGAAGAATAGCATTGCTACTTCCAGCTTTGCTTCCTTGCAGCTAAGAATCCTAAGAGGGTGAGGTGGATGTGGGCTTGGGCTTTACTCCCTACTTTCTGCATTTTTATACACACTATATACACAAAGAATCTGCTCCCCATAGGTGCTGCTCAGGTCTGACTGGCTACAAAGCTCCTAGTCTATACTGTTCTCCTTGGACTACCTCCATCAAAGTCAGTATATAGAAGAGATGCAGCTACTTTTTCAAAGCCCCTCACTCCACAGTTATGTATGTGAGAGAAATAGTCTCTCTTAATGGCCGTCTTAGCTATGCATGCTTCCTTCCACGCAAGGCTCTCATAGGAACAACTTAAGAGGGGAACGGTTTGCTTTGGCTCATGTATTCAGGGGACATCAGTCCACTGTAACACAGGAGGCATGGTAGAGTGGCTTCATTCATGGCAGGAGTGAAATAGATGCTGTTCTTAGGGTGGCAGATGGGGAAACAGATCTATGCAGGGATTTTAGAGTGTGACCTGCTTCTGCTAGCCAGGTCTCTCAAAGGTCTCACTGTCTTCTGAAACAGTCCTACCACCTGAGGAAGACATCCTCAAAGCATGCACTTTGGGGGACCTTTGAGGGTCAAAACACAAGAACCTTATTATTCTCAAAACCCTGACTCCAACCTCTTCCTCTTAAGGGTTATGTTTGTTGTTTGTTTGTTTTTTCATAACAAATATTCTCATGGAATCTGACTGTCCAGGAACAGAGGTTAAAAAAAAAAGTGAAAAAAACACTTTGGTGGCTCAGCACACAGCAGTCTTTGCAGTCAGGGATTTGGGAATTGTCTCACACTGGGGTTAGACCGTCTTCACCCCACCAGCTGCATTCACAGAAGGCCAAGTATCTTTTCCCAGATAGAACTAACTCCTGTGGACTGTCAGCTGGAGGGCTTAACTGCTCCAAAGCTTAAGATCAGAAACAGAAAGTCCAGTGGCAGGACTAGCTGGAGAGATCTCAGAAAGCACTCGAGTGAGTGACTAACACACGCTCAGCTTCCTGGTCAAGATGTCCACACTGAGCAAGGAGGTCAGCATCTGTGGAAGGAACAATTACACCAGACACACAGCCCGCAAGTGACAGAGTCTACACAGTTACCAGGCTACTGAAGTTCCTGCCACTTGAGGGTCTTGTGAAATCAGGTCTCTCATCCAAAACCATTCTCCTTTTATGCGCCCCCTTCCCTCACTTCCAGTCTGTCTGGGTATTATACTTCTTACAGTAGAACACCAAGCCCATGTGGGCTTAGCTTGGCAACTGTCCTCAATGGAGATTACAATACCTGGCTGTGAGGTTGTTGTAGAGATTAAATGAGATAATATGGATACTCGTGATGTGAATATTCATGATGAATGAAGGCTCCTAAAATATGTAGTACTGCTCAGAACAATATGCTGGCATTATGGGCATTAGTGGTTGTGAATCCTCCCTCTCCATTCCCTTCAAATTTTTAATATATAATCTCTAAATCAGGAAGGACAGCCAGAGGATGTCCTAGATGTCTGGTTTGTTATTTATAATGGAGTCTCTAATTTAATGTAGTTAGATAGGTAGGTAGACACATACATACATACATACATACATACATACATACATACATATGTACATACATACATACATAGATTCTATATAGATAGAATGTACATATGTATGAGTATAGATAGAATGTATGTATACATCAATATATATGTATACACACACACACACACACACACACATATATATATATATATATATATATATATAGAGAGAGAGAGAGAGAGAGAGGAAGAAAATTCTTTCTAATATAAAGGTGGAATGGTTTCCATGAAAACTCCCAAATCCTGGTTTATTCCAAAGAACAGAACTGGAGAAATAAATACCATGTGGTCCTCCTCCAGGCCTGAGTTTGAGAACTAATATTCTTTTCTACAAGCTTTTGCCTCCTGGGACTACTTTCCTGGACTCTAATAAGCTTTCTTGCTCTGTAGGAGTAAGTAGAAAAAGCATGCATAGAAAGTCTTGCTACCACCAGAAATTTGGGCAACGGGGCGATGCTTTCAGTTCCTGGCCAGGTATAGGTACCTGCTATAAGTATTATACTAATACTACTAGCAGTATTATACTGTTTGTTAAACAAACAAACATAAACAAAACAAAATAAATCAAAACAAACAAACAACAACGAAGCCAGTAATGTAGCCAGGCATCATGGTACATGCATTTAATCTCAGCATTAGAGAGACAGAGACAGGGCAAGATAGATAAATCTAGGCCAGCCAAGGGTACACAGTGAGAGCTTGTCTCAAAAAATAAGATGGTATTGTATCTTCACGGTGGTTTCCCTGTTCAGAAATCACCAGAGAACTGTTTGCAGCAAGAAGTGTACTTCTTGATTGCATGAGGCCCTACTGTGTGTAGAATACAATATGTTACCAGAAAGAATATGAGTATGCGGTAAGAACCAGACCTTATCGAAGCATGACCCCCAGCCTCAACCCCATTTAGGTCTCAGTGTTGCTCTCCCTCTCTCTGAAAATCCTTCCCTTAATTCCTCTGGCTGGGTTAGATTTCCTGGGACATGTTAAGTTCCTTGAACTCAGCCATCGTCTTTCTCCCTGCCCTCCTCTGAGTTCTCCGTGGTATCTTGTTAATCAGATCTGCCATTCATAATGCTGTGTCTGATCAGTTAGAAATGCACCCAAATAATTAATGAGCAGCTACAGATGTGCATGCATGCACACATGGATAACAGGAGGCTTGGCACTTACACGGCTCGCTCCAGCAGAACTGACACGTGAGGTCAGTGCTCTCCTCCAAAGGCAATATGATGCTGCTCCAAAGGCAACACCACCCCAAATATAGGGAGTCAGGCATCCAGTCTACTAGTAGCTGTGATTGATTAAAAGCTGTACTATTTACAAGGAGGTAAAGCTGTTATCAGTAAAGGAGTAATTCTCCTGATAAAAATCACTTCCATTACAAAGCTCTTTGTATAAATGGAGTCCATAGAATACAGTGGGTATGCTGTCCATGACACAAGACGGAAACACAATAGGTATGTTGTCTGTAACATAAGACTTACTTGGTTTTTGGAGTACAAGGGCAGAATTTAGTGTAGGATACTGTTCAATACACATTAAATTAATCAATGAATGATGAATTGATGGATGATCAGCTCAAAGAGAAGCACGAATCTGTTCATCCTAGAAATGGGATGGGTACAAAGAGCCTAAGAGAGTGTCAGCTTCTCAAAGTCAATGGCAGGAAGGTCAGCCTCAGCCCAGAGCAGCCTGTGCTTCTTATCTAGTCTTTTGAAGGTCATGTCCAAGTCAACCCTGCCACAAAAGCCACCTTATCTCTGAAAGCACAGGAGGCTGAGGAACCCAGATAAACCCTGCTTGGAGGCAGAACAGACCCACACAGGGCTTCTGAAGAAGACTGAGCATCCTGAGGTCCATGGGGTGTAGATAGGGTCTGCCCTGTGTCTCATGCATCCCTGCAACTGAGTTTATATTTACTGAGAAGCTGCAGAAACTCAGGGGTAGAGATGGCTTTTACCAGAGAGAAAGAAGACTAGAGAGGAAGGAAAATGGAAATACATACAGGCACATTCATGTGCTCAGACTCACAGTGAGATGATGATCCAGGCAGGGTGCAAAAAGGGGAAAAAGACTCAGAGAAAGCCAGAACAGAGTTCATAGGAATGTGTACATGATAAAGCCCAGGAAAAGGAAGAGCCCAAAGAGAGACTAGGAGAGGCAGACACAGAACTAGAGAGAAGATACAACTATGGGGAAAGGGTAGAGATTGAAAGGGGAGGAATAAAGAGGGAAGGGGATGAGAGGGGAAAGGAGCAGAGAAGAAGGGAGGAGAGGGAGAGGTTAAAAGACAAAGAGAAACAAAAGATTTATGAGATTTAAACAGCATGAGATTTAAAGCTGTTTAGATGACATACACATAATGTACATGTACATAAATGTATGTGTCTGTATAGAATAGATAGAGAAAAGAAAGAAAGGAATGAAGGAAGGGAAGGAGGAAGGAAGAAAGATATAGGTAGGCAGACAGGCAGACATGATAGATAGATAGATAGATAGATAGATAGATAGATAGATAGATAGATAGATAGACAGACAGACAAACAGAGAACATGAGACAACAGTTGAATCTGCAGATGTCCTGCCCCTTTGGGTAATTTCCTATACCCACATGAGATTCTGTTTGATGAGAAAATCTCCTTGCTGACCAAACTCTGTTCAGCTTCCTGAACTTTCTCCATCCGTGGGAGTAATTCCTGAGGAACATCCAGTCTTAGAACATAGAGGTTAGTTAGTTCAGCAAGCATCCTCCACCCTGTACACATGTGATCATGTTCCCACCCTCTCCCTCCCAAGCTTGATGACCATGACCTGTCTCCACAGAGAATCCCACAAGATCCATTTAGCCAGGATCTCCTTTGGCTTCTACTTTTTCTTAGTCATACGTCTACTGACCTGCATCCTGGTTATAAATTTCCACTTCCCTATTGGAATTGGGACTTTTCCCTACTGCAAATTCCACAGCAGATGTCCATGTGTCTATCTTGATATGCTGACCATAGTCTGTCTTAGCACAATTTACCAAGTCACTGGGTTATGTTTTTTCCATGTGACTCTAATGTGCTCTTGGGTGGAGAGCCACTGCCTATAGGAATAGTGGTCAATAGTAGACATGATGACCACGCCATGGATTTAACAAATGGGGGCTTGACCTCCCTAAGTCTCAGGGACCAGGTCAGAACAAAGGCCAGGAAGAGTGTGAGAGAAAGATCTGGGGAGATGTGAGTGAAATGGTTTCTTTCAGACAAGACAGGACCTCACAGGGCCACGGCACTCAGGGACTCCCAGGAGCTGTTGGTGGATAATGGCTTCCTGTGGAGAGAAAGTCAGTTAGTTGTCTTTGAAGGTGTGGCTTCTGTTGGGTGGACCATGTTCCAGAAGATGATCCCACTTATTAGAGTGTGGAAAATTAGGGAGTATAGAACATGGCCATAAGAGAAATTGGCGAGGAGTTGAATGTAATCAAATAAATTGTATGAAATTTCAAAGAATTAGTAAAAATAATTTTTTACAGAAAGAAAAAGAGAAAGAAAGAGGAGAGAGAGGAGGAGGAGGGAGGGAGGGAAGGAGGGAGGGAGGGAGGGAGGAAGGAAGGAATTCTCAGACTCTCACACAGCTGCGGCGGGTAAACTTGTTTATGTGTACATTTGTGTGCCTGCCTGAGTTTATGTGTAGCATATGCATGGAGATGCTCATAGAGATCAGAGAGTGTCACACCCCTCTATAATTTTTAATCTACAAACTGGATGTTGTGGCAATCTTAAGCGTGATTAAAGTATTCAAACTATACCAGTAAATTAATAAGAAAGCCATATGCAGGGAGAAAGGAATCTGAGTGCATGTCTCTGGAGAGAAACTTAGGTGTCTTATGTACCAGAAGTGTAAGCCCAATGAGTAAAAAGTCAAGTGGAAAATGACCCCGCCCCTAAAATGGCCAAAAGTCCCAAAGACACACTCCACACAATAACTAAAGGGGCTGTGGAGATGGCTCAGAGGGTAAGAATATTTTCCCTACAAGCATGTGGGTTTGAGTCTGGATCTCCAGCACCCACATAAAAATATGGGCATGGCTTCATGTAAGCCCTGTGATGTGGGGTTAAAAAGGTGGAGGATCGTTGGAGCTTGCTGGATGCCAGTCTAGCTCCAGGTTCAGTGAGAGACCCTGTCTCAGTGGAAGAAGGCAGAGAAAGATGGAACACAGTCAATGTTTTCTTCCTTCCTCCAGTAACTTGAACACATATGCAGACATCATACATCACATATACATTCATATATGAATACAAAATAAATACATACATGAAAATTTAAAATGTGTACAAATGGCTGGAGAGAAGGTTTAGCAGCTAAGAGTACTTGTTGCTCCTGCAGAGTGCCTAGATTTGGTTCTCAGAATTCCCATGGTGGTTGGTAATCCTCTATAACTTCAGTTCCAAAAGGTTTAATGCCCCCTTCTGATCTCCTTTGGCATCAGGCATGCACATTGTGCACAGACATCCAATCGAGCAAAAACATTTATAGCTATCAAATAAATAATAAATAAATACATGCAAATAACAAATCAGCCCATGAAAATATATCTGGTGTCATAAGTTATCAGAGAGATGCTAAATAAGAAACGTGAAAACCCTGTGTGTACAGCAAAAAGCTTTCTGTAAAGCTGGCAGCATCAAGTGTTGGCTAGAAGAAGAGCTAGGGAAGGTCTCAAAACTCATTTCTCAAACATACAACAAAGAGAAACATTTCTACATCTCTACCCTGTACCCCAAAATGGATCATCCCAAAGCATTTACCAAATATGAAAGAAAATATCAAGATTACTTATGCCTTATAATAATCAAATGCTGGAAACCACCCCAGTGTCAATAAAACTATGAAGGAGTGATCTGTGTTTATACAATAGAAATACTACACAGCAATGAAAAGTAAACAAATGAAGCAGTCTCAGTGATAGTGTTAAGCAAGAGATGACAAACATGGAGAATGGATCATGATTCCTTTTCATATGAAGACCCAAATCAGGTGAAGTTTTCTACAGTGGTGGAAATCAGAGAGATCGGTAACTTTCAGATGTGAACTATGGCTTAGGAATGATGTCTGGGTTCAACATCTCAATGTTCTGCATCTCAATAGTTCTCCACCTTTCCAAAGCTGAAACTCTTTAAGACAGTTCCTCAGGTTGTGGTGACCCCCTCAACCATTTCATTGCTACTTCATAACTGTAATTTTGCTACTGCTATGAATTGTAATGCAAATACCTGTGCTTTCTTATAGTTTTTTGGGGGGTTATGCCCCACAAGTTGAGAACCATTGTTCTAGATTTTCATCTAGGGGAAATTAGCAGTTTTCACACTTGCACATCTTAAACATCATCTTTCTATGAAAATAAAATCAAAGGAAGCTGGACAGATGGCTTGGTGGTTAAAAACACTTATTTCTCTTCCAGAATACCCACATTGTACAGATCAAACCATCTGTATCTCCAGCTTTAGGGATGGTTTCTTCTGGCCCCTGCAGGTAAATGCATACACACACACACAGACACACACACACACACACACACACACACACACATGAGATGCTAATGCTATTTCACATTTTATTTAAAAAATTAAATGTCAGTACTTCAGAAACTCTGAAAATGAAATCCAAAATGCTAGGACATTGCATGATCAGAATTATGTGTCCATGTTGGTGAGCACCCACTGGGAGGCTGAGGAACAACAACGCCATGTGAGACTTGGTCAAGGAGGGGGGCTTCAAAGCCAAACAGTTCATTAAAGCAACATCCACCACTCTCCTAAGAGAAAGCAGACACTCCCATGTGCACCTCTGAGAGGACTTGGAACTCTGCAGAGGCCATGAGAGAGCCAGGGTTCATTTACTGAGCCAGCATGCTCAGTAAAGATGATGTGAGATGTGAGCCTACTCTGAGAAGCAAAAGAAGAAAAATGACAGGGCAATTCTTGATGACGGAAGAGGCCCTAAATGCAGCTCATGATGAGCAAGAACTGAATGTGCATGTCTAGGACAAAACGTCCTTTTGTTCTGACAATGTCACGTGATCAACTGGCTCACAAGTGATATTGAATGTTAGCTCAGATCTCAAATAAACTTTCTTTGAGATAGGTCCTTACCATGTAGCCCTGGCTGTCCTAGAACTTGTTAGGTAGACCAGGTTGGGCTTAAACTCAGAAATCTACCTGCCTTTGCCTCCTGAGTGCTGGGATTAACGACATGTGCTACCATGCTTGGCCAGATCTCAATTTTCAAGTAGGTCAGCAATCAGAGGTAGAGAAAACCAGATGGGATATCTCTTCCATCAGTGAAAGTTTGCATCTCTTGATGCATTCACTTGGTTACTAATGACTGCACACCTACTGCATGAGGCACAGCTCTTTGGACAATTTGTCAGGGTGGTTGAGGGATTAGACTTCCTAAACTCCAATGCTGGCCTGACACATACAAGTGTACAGCTTTGAGCAAATGACTCAAGGCTCCGTATCTGTTTTCTTGTCGTAAATGAGAAATAATAAGGTTAAGCATATTAAAGGATGCATAATCGGGCTGCCGTGAAGATTACATTACAAATTAATATATGTAGAAAGCACTGGGAAAAACACTTGCTGTGTATAAATTACAGTTAGCTATTCTTGTCACTGATTCTCTCCTCATGACTCTCCTGTTTCTCTGTCTCTCTCTGTGTCTCTGTCTGTCTCTCTCTCTGGATCTCTGTCTCTGTCTCTCTTAGCTTAAGATGGAAGCTTAAATCCCTGCTCTAGTATATTCAAGAACATGTTTTTTTTTTTTTTCACAGAGACCAGTCAAGGCCATTGTACAGAGCATCAGCCTTTGTTGAGCTGCCCCTTGAGTTCACTGTAAGGCCAAGCTCATCACCAGTGTGGATGAGAAGCTGGGGTTCCCCACTGCCTCCTGTCTCAATGAAGACATTGGGTCTTTACCCTGAACGTTGGAATACTATGATCCTGTTGATTCCTGTCCTGGTATGGAGTGTGGCATTGCCTTAACAGAGAGGCCAACTGCAAAGACTGAGGGTGCTGCTAACCCCTCAGAGCACTAAGCTCCAAGGCTGGGAGTGTAACTCTAAAACTTGGCCACTATCCATCTACACCTGCTTTCAGAGTGATAGCAAAGAGGTCTCTCCAGGAAGAAGGAATAGGCCATAGACCAGAGGGGCTCCCAATGTCTCCCTGTAGAGAATCAACTTCATTCACAACACAGTGTGGGAGGCATTCAAGTCTAGGAGTTCATTTAGAGAGTGCAGACTATAGTGAAGGAAAAAGCTGGGGAACTATATACACTCATCGTAAATATTAAACAGTATGTCATCTAATTTGGCAGAGAAGAGAAAGAAGCTAGATTTTGTTGTTGCTAACAATCAGACACCAGCCTTAAGAAAGTATCCTTTCAGGTACAGGTGAGAGGATCTGTGGGTAAGAGCCCCCCTTGCTGCTAAGCCTGATGACTCACATTCAACCCCTGAGACCCACCCAGTTACTAGAGAAAACTAACTCTTGCACACTGTTCTCTGCTTTCCACATGTGACAAGTGACACCAACAAAGCCTTAGGAAAACCACTGTTATCCTAGGACAACAGAGGGAGGACATGTCCTGGCTATGCACCTCAGAGAAGCTTTGAGGTGTCACCCTGCAATAAAGGACAATTAAATTCATTAAAACAATCTGGCTCATAACTCAATGGGGGTAAAGTACAAATAGCAATGGCTAAGACGCAAAGAGGGAGAAATGCCAGGAAGTGTCATCATAGATGATCTCAATGTCTAGTTTCCAACAACATAATTCATAAGACACACAAAGGAATGAGAAAATGACAAATCCATTGGGTAGAAGGTGGGATGGCCAAGGAGAGCTCCTATCCAGTGTCAGCCAAGCATAGTCCCAGAACCTGAGAGTTAGATTAGAAGCATCAAGCAATTAGAGCCAGCATGGGCTATATAGTGAGTTAGAGGCTATCTTGAGCTACATAAGACCCTGTGTCAAACAAACAACCACAGAGAAACCAGGTATTAAATTTAACTGGTAAACATTTCAAAGCCATTACTGTAACTATGCTCAAAGAATCAAGGAGACAAGGATAAGATGGAAAGGTAAGTATGAAGGCACCGCCCATCAAATAGATACAAAGTGTCAAAGGGGCTAAGGAGACAGTTTGGTATCAAGTAAAGAGATACAAAGTGTCAAAGGGGCTAAGGAGACAGTTTGGTATCAAGTAAAGAGATACAAAGTGTCAAAGGGGCTAAGGAGACAGCTTAGTATGAAAGATACAAAGTATTTAAGGGGCAAGGGGGCAGTTTGGTAAAGTGAAAAGCACAGTAACAGGACAGAAGAATTTCTTGAAGTGTCCAACACTCCATCGGAATGGGCAGAGGGATGAACTTGGGAATTGAAGGCCAACGGGAATCATGCAATCGGAGGAAAAACACCAGCACAGCTTCACAGGTCCTCAGGGGGAGAAGTGGAAACTCAGGCTAAATGGGAGTTAGAAGGAAGAGAGAGAAGGAGGCAGGAAAATAAGTTAGCGTGTAATACAAGGGTGGAGAGACAGAGCCCTGCAGAGTTCCTGCTGCTCTGACAGAGGACCAAAGTTCCCTTCCCAAAGCCATGTCAGGCAGCTCACAACTACATGTCCCTTCAACTCCAGGAGATCCAAGTCTCTCTTTTGGCTTCTGTGGATATCTGAACTCAAGGACACACACAACTCATATAAATAAATAAATATGCATATAAGTATCATATAAACATTTTTAGATTTATAGAAATGCATGTACATTTTAAGCCCAACAGGAAGAATTGCAGGAGTCAGAGGAGTTGAGGACACCAGGAAAACATGACCCACAGAGTCAATGAAACAGGGCTAACATGGGCTCATAGAGACTGAAGCAGCAATCACAAAGCCTGCATGGGTCTGTGCGAGGTCCTCTGAATACATGTTATGGGTGTTAGCTTGGTGTTTTGTGGGACTCCTAACAATGGAGTGGGGGTGTCTCTGACCCATCTGCCTACTCTTGGGACCCTCTTCCTCCTCCTGCGTTGCCTCACCCAGCCTTGCTAGGAGGGTTTGTGCCTGGTCTTATTGTAACTTGGTATGCTCTGTTGGCATATGATATCCCTGGGAGGCCTGCTCTTTTATGATGGGAAATGGAGGAGGAGTGGATCTGGAGGAGAGGGGAGAGGGAAGGGCTAGAAGGGGTGGAGGAACTGCAGTCAGGTTGGATTGTATGAGAGAAGGAGAGAGAGAGAGAGAGAGAGGAGGCTCCAAGTGACCTATGGGCATACCATAAAGAAAAAATGCTCTGAGCCAAAGGCAAAGAGAAAAAAATGTTTTAATAACTTCCTTTATGTCTTCAGATTATAATCTATTTATATCATTTTCTCATTTCTTCCCTCCTTTCAAACTCTCCCAGAGACCCCCTCCTAATTCTATTTCAAATATGCATCAATAATAATCAAAGAAAAAGAGGCTACCAAATTGGGAGCTGGGAGACAAGGGAAGGGTTTGAGGGAGAGGCTGCAGGGAAGAAAGGGGGAGAAGTAATATTTCAACCAAAAACATATTAAAAATAAGTAGAAGTTTCATCTTTAAATTGCTGGCATGCTTTAGATATTTACTCTGAAGCAAGTGAAAAAAAAATAAAGGATGCATTTATATCATATGTAGAAAAAAAAAACCCAAATGCATAAGGTCACTAGATATCCAGAAATGAAATCTCTTTGCACAATAGAGGTGGGGCGTGGGAGGGTGGAACGGAGCCAAGATGCGTTAGGCAAGAGAGGTACCAGAGAAGACCTTGAATCTGCATGAATGAAAAGCAGCAGTAACAATGTAAAAATTACAGGGAAGGTTAATAGAACCAAAGATACTGATGTCTATTTTTCTTCTTTCTCCTAACAGTTTGAAAAGACATAAAACATTATAAACTCATACTTACTGTACGGTTGGATTAGCATTTGGAGATGAAGTGTGTGGAACAGCCCTGGCACGTGCCATGAAGGAGAGGGACAGAGCTACTGGGGAGTAACTTGTATATCATGGGAAGTTTTAGTATAAATCTGAGATGATTCTGAGGGGCTAAGGTGTTTATGGGAAACCCTTGAATGGCTAAGAACATAATTCTGGAAAGTTTTAGCAACATTAAAGATATTGTGACTCTACATTAGAGAAAGATTTGTTTAATAATGCCAATAGAAGCAGTGAAAGAGGAAGGAGGAAAAAACAAAAGAATTGAGGCATTAAAAAAAAAAGGCAACAAGCCTAACTTCCGCTACATCAGCAGCATTAATACATGTGTTGACATATTATGAGTGGGTAGGTACTACCGGACTAGAAAACAGCCATGCTGTAGACTCAGAGATATAGACTGATGGAGAAGATGTGGAGGAGCCATTGTGCAAACAGAAGCCACAAGAAACCATGGTGACCCTAACAACGGACAAACTTGTAAAGAAAGTACGTCAGTAGAGAGTGGAGCGATTCTTACAGGGATGAAAACTGTCACTAACAGTGGCCAGCAGGATGGCTCAGCTGGAGAAGGAGCTACGTACATAAACAAAGAATCAACAATCTCCTGGGTGTGAGCCAGCCTACCATTGGCAATTGCATAGGACAAAGAAGAAGATGCTAAGTTGAAGTTCCGGTGTTGGAGGCTGGAGATTAGCCTGCTGACCGTCACTTTAGGTGGTTCAACAACACGGGGCCCTGTTATTCTTCCCTGCATTTCTGCCAAGAGAAAAGAAAGTACATCTCTCTATAAAACTTTGAGCACGGTGGGCTGCCTCACCGTGTGATGATGGGTGAGGATGGCTCAATGGGTGAGGATGCTGGTGCTGGAGGCAGTAGTGCATACACACATACCATACATTCTCATACCAACTTGCATGGAAAGCTTTTAGAAGTATATTCAAAATAACATCAACAATGTAAAATAGAAACAATCCCAGAGTCCATTGCTTCTGATCACAAAAGGGAGTGGCACACTGATGTCCTGCTATCACTTGGTGGACTGTTGATCTGTAGACCTCAGCTGCAGGGCTGAGGTTGGGACCCAGGGTGTTCATAAACTAGGCAAATGCTTCACCACCAAGTCCATTTTCTCAGATCAGGGATGTTGCCTCAAAGGCTACTATGCTCCAACAAGGACCCCACAGCTGTGAACATACGGGAAACATTAACCAGACTTGGCGGGTTGTAATGAAAAATGGAAGCTATGACGTGGGGAGGGAGCTGCATATTGGGACAAGTTGGGGGAGGGGTTGGGTATGATCAACATACATGGTATACATGTGTGAAATTCTCAAGGAATAAGTGGATAAAATACAATTTGAAAAGTGATTTTCTAAGATCTTGGGGGCAGGGGGAGTGGAAGCAACCAGATAAGATAACTAATCCCATTTCCTAAGTGTTTTTCCTCCACCAATTTGACAAACACTCATTAGGTCTACTTGCCAGGCACTAGGTACCTCTCTGGAGACATAAGAAGAAGCTGGATACATTTCTTGGTGTGTGTGTGTGTGTGTGTGTGTGTGTGTGTGTGTGTGTGTGTTTTAATTTGGTATCTCAAAGCAGTTTCAATTTGCATTCCCCAGATGGCTAAGGGTGTTGAACATGTTTTCAAGTATTTTTAATAAACTTTATTATAAAAAACTTGCAAATAAAAGTCATCACACACCAAAATTAACCAGACCCAAAGTCTATGAATTTCAATGAACTCCTAAACAGTTAGAGCAGCCATTCTGAAGCCACAGACCTTTGTGTTAGATTTTACACTTTCAATATCAAGTATAGTATATATTCATAATTTACACACACATATATATGTATTATATGTACATATTTATATACATGCATTTCAATTATAAGGGAGAACTTACTTTTGTTTCTGAGATTATGTGACCTCACGTAATATCTTAATACTGTACATTCTAAGTTCACCCGTTTTCCTGGAACTTTTTATTGTTTAGAGTTGAATAGTATTCAATATATATATATATATATGTGTGTGTGTGTGTGTGTGTGTATACACATATATATACACACTATATATATATATATATACATATATATATAATATATATATACCAACATAGATGGTATATATAAACATATTCCAAATTTTTATTATCTGTTTATCTGTTGTTGAACAACTAGGTTGATTCTAACTCTTTGCTATAGTGAATACAACATCAATAAGCACTGGTGCCCATACTCTCTAGCAGGGCCTGGCATTCTCTGGGTTTATACAAGTAAGTGAAATAGCTGGCTCATCTGTTTTTTTGTAAGTTAGTTTATAACAGGAAAGTGAAAAGAGAGTAGGTAGGCATACATAAAAAGCATTAACATTAAGAAGAAATCAGGACAAGATAAACAATAGGAATGCTGGACACTGCCATCCAGGGCCACAGGAATCCTGGCTGATGAGGGATCTTGGCAGAGACTAACCTAAGGAAGGTGAGCCCTGGAAGGCACACATTCCACAGGCAGCTGAGGGCAGAAGCCTAGGGTGGATCTATGACTAATGGCATGTTAGTGGCACCCAGTGTCATGGGTGAAAATAGTGAGAAAGAGAAGCCAGAGATGTGGAGAAGTAGGCACAGGAAGAGGGCACTTAAAGGTAGCAGTACCCTAAAAATGTGAATGCCAAGATTTGCCTCATGCCTATAGCCTCTGTCCCAGCATACACAAGTCCAGGACTTTCCAGATCAGCTGACTGCCCCTGTTCAGGAGCTAAGAAACCATAGTCTAGTCTGAGGCTTTTCTAGCTTTTGTATGGTTGATTTAATTTTCAAACGTATGTGTGCATGAGTGCATGCAAGTGCATATGTGCATATGTGTGTGAAAGTGAATGTGCATATTGTGTGCATGTGTGTGCATGAGTACGTGCCAGTGTATGTGCATATATGTGTACATGTGTGAATACATGAGTACATGCCAACATGTATGTGCATATGTGTGTGTGCATGTGTGTTGGTACATGCCAGCATGTGTTTGCATGTGACTGTGCACATGTGTGTGCAGGTACATTGTGAGTACATGAATACATGCCAGCATGTGTGTACATATGTGTGTGTGTGCATTGGTACATTCCAGCATGTATATGCATGTGAGTGCGCATATGTGTGTGCAGATACATGTGTGAGTACATGAATACATGCCAGCATGTGTGTACATATGTGTGTGCATGTGAGTGTACATATGTGTATGCATGTGCATGTGCATGTGCATGTGCATGCAGATACCTGCCAGAGGAGGAAGTGGATGGATCCCTGCAACTAGAGTTACAGGCAGCTATGAGCTGTCTGACCTGGGCTTTTGGAATCAATGCGGGGTCCTCTGGAAAAGTAAGAACAGTAAGTGTTGTTAGCCACTGAGCCAGCTCTCTAGCCCCTACTAGCCTGAGGGTTTTCACACTATGAGTTGCCGCTACAAATTGGGAGCTAGTTCTGGGGCCATGAAATTAACTTCATGAATAGACGCCTGCAAGTCAAAAACAGAATGATGAGTAACAGCATTCCAGAGTTGTGTGCATGTGTGTGTGCACGTGCATGCGTGCAACTGCATGTGTGTGTGTGTGTGTATAGTGGTTGTTAAATAAAATGCATTTCTTACTAAGAGTCTCATCTAAATATTTGTATCTGACTCTTGCTTGTTTCCCCATATCTACCCTGTACACACACATCACCAAAAAACACTTTGCCCATGACAAGCCTGAACTTGCTGCAGGTCGGCCGATCTGGGCCTCCCTCAACCCGTGGAAGAAAAGGGGTCCTAGTCAGGTCGACAAGGCGTAGGCGAAGAAATGATGGCAGAGACGACACATGAAGTACAGGATCTGAATGTATTTCTTAAAAATGGCATCAGACTTTTACAGTCATTGCAAAAGAGAGATGGTAAATCTGGCAGCTCAGTAGTTAAGGTACATCTGAGGCTATCTAAAACATACTGGGTCTAAAGCAGCAGCTATCTCCTCTGGACTGGTGCTGCATCCCCCAGGCCCAATCGCTCTGGGCCTGGGAGACTGCAGACTGCATGAATCTGAGTCCTAATCCACCTAAGTTCTAGTGTGAATCCCTCTATACAAAGTAAAATGCAGGCTTAAGTAGCATACAACAAGTAGGGCAGATGACAAGAGTCACGTAAGCAGGTGACTGCCACATCAAGGTCAGTGATCTTACTGACCAAGATCACATATCTAGTTGTGAAGCGGGCAGAAGCTGGGGCTAATTTGGTATTCCTATGCTAATTCTCTGGGTCTGCTGGAGGCAATGACTAGGAGGTTCCAACCTAACACTTCTAGCTAATGTCCTTGAGTGGAAGTCCTTCATTACTCTCTAGTATGTAAAACATTTCTAACTATTGTGAACTATCTATTGCCCTAAGGAATGTGCTTGACCTCTGTTGCTAGCTATAAGGAAAACTTGTCTTGCAAGGCAGATTCCTTGAGAGAAATTCCAAGCTATGGACAGCTTAGTATTAAACTAGGATAGGTTGGAAACGTTGTGCTGGCCAGGAAACAGTGCCCAATCTTAGCCATTTACGAATCATTTCTTGGGGTACCTTTATGCCTAAATATGAGGGCGTGTTGACGATTGGAAAGACTATTTTGGAACACGTCTGAGTTAGAAGATACCAGCGACTGTCTGAATATCCAGGAGGCACAGAACTCCTTTTGGATCCTTATTGCCTCTTATCCTTAATCAGACTTTTACCCCCGATATTTCGGATGTGACTGGAGTAGAGGAGTGTGCGTGGCATGAACTCACCTGGGTTCATTGTCAACAATTTAAATGATACAAAGACAAACCCACCTGCAGCAATGGAATCCAAAATGTCACCTGTGTTAATTGAGATGTTCTCTTTAAGCAAGGCTGTAATTGCACTACAAGTAGGACTGAGTTGTCACAGCCTCCCCTAAGTCCTGTTACCATCACCCTCCTTATCCCAGACACGACCTGTCATGGAGAAACCAGGGGCTTCTTTTCCAAAGAGTCTCTGGCTCCTCAGAAATGAACTTATGAGGTCAGAGTTGGGCAAACTATAAACTCAGTGTGGGTACCTGCCATGAGCGTGACTTACAACATCTGCTCTTTGAACCCCAGGTTGTTGTTTTTTAATGGATTAATGATAGTACCAACCCAATAGGGTGATACAAAAGTACAAGACAAGCTGCTCCACATCTGAATATGTTTGTCAGCATAGACCCCTGAGTCATGGAGAACCTACTATACCCATTTTACTCATGGGGACTCAGAGAGTTGCAGTGACTTGCTAAGGTCACACTGCTGCTAAGTTGACTTGGATGAGCTCCAACTCAAAGTGGTCTGACCCCATGATAACAAATTCATGTCATTTTTCTTTGATGATGTGATATCAGTGACCATAATAAACCCACTGAAGTGCATTAAGTCTTTATTAGCAGGTACATTGTTCAAGCCACAACTTGCTGCCTGATAGTTTCTAAACATATCTAAAAATGCCATGTCATTGACTCTTCAAAAATGACCTTAGAAAGTAAGAGACACTATGGTCTCCACTTTACAGATGAGAAAGATGGGGAGCTTAGACCACAGTGCAAGGTAACACAGCCAAGATAGGATTTGTATCTATGGAGCTGGCAGTAGAGTCTGGAAGCACATCCACTCTAATACAACACTTTCCTTACAGCTAACATGTTGTATCCACCCTCTGGGACCTTCATCCAGCAAAGAATCCCACCAGTAAAGAATCATGATTAATGGTTAGGCCCACCTATGTAACCAGCGGATAGGCACTAGAATTGTAACAAGCCCCCAAGAGCTATATAAACTTTAATAGGCATCCTCTCCTCTCTGGAATTCACATCTTCCAAGACATGGTGAGGTTTATGGTGTCAGCTTCAGCAGACTGTAAGGAAGACTGAATAGCCATTCATCTGAGGCCCGAGCCCAGAGCAGACACGGTAAATGCTCAATAAATTGCTTTGCATGCAGTGAAGCAGCAGGGGCTCCATGGTTTCTATCTCACATTGGACTGTGGCCCTAGAAGTCAGAAGGTGATAGAGCTCTGGGGGTAAGGGAAGGGCTGGGGTGTACAACCCAGCAGAGTCAAGGTGGAGGACTAGAAAGAGAAGGACTAGAGCCTACATCCCTCCTTCCCTCCTTGCTTCCTTCCCTCCTTCCCTCCTTCCTTCCCTCCTTCCTTCCCTCATTCCCTCCTTCCTTCCCTCCTTCCCTCCCTCCTTCCCTCCTTCCTTCCTTCCCTTCTCCTTCCTTCCCTCCTTCCCTCCTTCCCTCCTTCCTTCCCTCCTTCCCTCTTCCTTCCTTCCCTCCTTCCTCCTTCCTTCTCTCCTTCCCTCTCTCCTTCCCTCCCTCCCTCCCTCCTTCCCTCCCTCCCTCCCTTCTTCCTTCTCTCCTTCCCTCCTTCCTTCCCTTCTTCCTTCCCTTCCTTCCCTTCCTTCCCTTCCTTCCCTTCCTTCCCTTCCTTCCCTTCCTTCCCTTCCTTTCCTTCCTTCCTTCCTTCCTTCTTTCCATCACCCACCAACCCTGTGTCAATCCAGCTCTGAACAAAGCTGTGCTGGACACCAAGACCAAACATCCAGTTCCCTAGATGAGAATGGAGGAAGAGAGCTGGGCCTGGTGGCACACACCTTTAATCTCAGCACTTAGGAAGCTAAGACAGGCAGGTCTCTTGAGTTTGAGGCTAGCCTGGTCTATAGAATGAGTTTTAAGACAGTAAGGGCTACATGAAGAAACCTTGTCTCAAAAAGAAGGAAGGAAAGACAGACAGACAAACAGACAGACAGACAGACAAAGGAAGGAAGGAAGGAAGGAAGGAAGGAAGGAAGGAAGGAAGGAGAGAGAGGGGAGGGGTTAGAGAAAGGGGTAGAGGTTAGGGGTAAGTGAAGGAGAGAGGGAGACGGGCAGGAGGGAAGAAGAAAGGAAGAAGGCCCATGAGGAACAACTTCCTATCTTAGGATCTTCAGGAGCCACTAACAAGCTGAGTTCTCACTAGCCAAGTTGGTGGTGCTGTGGTTTTTAATATTCCCAATGAAGGGAAAGGGGATAGAAAGAGGAAGGAGAGACCTCAAGTGTACAAGACATTGACAGATGGCCTCCTGCCAGTGAGAACCACCAGTCTAGACCAGTTCGTACTAAGGATGGTGGAGGTGCTGGAGAAAGAGATGCTACTGTGGGGCTGGGGAGATGACTCAGTGAGTTAATTGCTTCCCACACAAGCCTAAGGACCTGAGCATAGATTTCCAGCACTACTGAGCATGCCCAGCAAGCATAGTGACACACCTGTAATTTGGCATTCCAGAGGCAGAAAGAGGTAGGGGACCCCCAGGGCAGCTGGCTGCCCAGACTAGGCAAACCTATGAGCTCTGGGTTCCAATGAGAGAGCCAATGTCATACACAAGGAAGACAGTGATGGAGAAAGACACTCCTCTTACCCACCCATACCCACGCAATAGGAATGTGCAAGCATGCACGTGTGCACACACACACACACACACACACACACACACACACACACACACAAATGAACACAACACAAATACACAAGAGAGACACAGAAAGAGAAATTACCTCACCTAGGAAAGCAGAGACACAACAGCAAAAGCCTGGAACCAGAACAAAGTCAGGTTCTGGCACCAAGCATCTGCCTAGCACACAGTGACAGGACCAGGACAAGGGACATTAGGGTTCCTTCCCCAGCTACAGAAGGACCATAATAACTCCCACAAGGCTATAACCATGGGCAATAACAGACATATTAAGCACTTCATCTGTCCCTAAGCACTTAGGGTAATTCTGATTTTTCCATATTATAAATAACAGAATATGCATCTTCTTTTATGATGATTTGTTGATTACAGGTATAGGAGTAAGTGTGAACATGTGTGTGTGTGTGTGTGTGTGTGTGTGTGTGTGTGTGTGTGTGTGTGTGTGTTGCTTTGGGAAGGTAGAAGAGGGCATTGGATATTCAGGAGCTGGATTTGCCGGTGGTTGTAAGCCACCCCGTGTGGGTGCTGGGAACTGAAGCAAGGTCCTCTGGAAGAGCAGCCAGTACTCCTATGCACTGATCCATCTCTCCAGCCTCAAATAGCACACATACTTATAGCTCTACCTTTTGCCACATTCACTCTGGTCCAGGATAAGTTCCTGGGAGTTCAATTATTAACTAAAAAGTGGATATGTCATGAGGCTACCTGCACATTGTACTCAGGAGTAAATGTACATGTCTGCATTACGCTGACACCAGCTCATGGTATTGGGCATGTTTTCTTTCCATTTTTCTAGACAAAATAGACATTTGTTTCTTGTTGCATATTCTGTAAGTACAGGCTTTTCCTGACTCCTTATGTGGAGTTCAAATCTTTGTCTACAACTTCAAGGGGGTTTAGTCTAAGAACTAAGAGGTGTCTCCTCCAGTAGGATCCTTTCAGAGCCTTGCTGGGTCTCTCAGGTTTTCCAGTACAGTTACCAGGAACAACTCTCAGCCTTTGGCATGATCAGTTCTGGACACAAACCAGCCTAGTGGTCTTGCCAATTGCTTCTGATCCTCTCAAACAACCCACTCTAAATATCCTGCTTCTACAACATATGTCTCCCAGCCTAATTGATGCTATTTGGGGATGAAAGCTTCTGGAGCTAGAGCTTGCCCTCTACTGTGTGGGTCTAGCCTGGACCATGGAACCCTTCTTAGCTTTCAAAGGACAAGGTCAGGAAAGCTAAGGGGGAAATTATCACCAGAAAACTGGATTAGAAGAATAATTAGAACTTGATATTATGCTTGCATAATACTATGGTGTGTGGACTTTGAGAATGGATCATGTTAATCTGTAGAGTTAATGTGCATTAATCATAATGGAATAAAATCTGAGGAAGTTGAACCACATATGTAGACTTTTTGTCATCAAAGATGGGCAGCACACAACACTCTTTAAATGTTACTGGAAATCCTTCCACAACAACAACAACAACAAAAAACCCCACAGTGTAGAAGTAGAGAGAAAAGGTGATTTTATAGCAGAGAGCTGGAAAACACCTGAGTCAGGTGACTGAGTTCAGCACTGGCCATCATCAATCATTTCGATACCTCATACCCTTGTCATGGCACTAGACCTTGGGGTCTCTCTCCCCAACCACACTGTACCATGCCATCATGAGAGAAATGTCAGACCAATCTCAATCACTAGGCATTCCATAAATACTTGACTTAGCAGCTCCTCAGGATGGCCAAGGTCATGAGCAACCTGGAAAGTCTAAGGAACAACCAAAGCCGGGAGGCATCTAAAAAGACGAGCAAGTGAGCGTGTGTGTATCCAAGGATCCCAGCCTGGGAAACATCAGGCCAAACCTGTCAAAACCCAAATGGGCTGTGAAGTTGAGTTAATAAGCATGTGCCAATATTGGTTCATGAATGAAGGATACTTAGTGACAAGATATTAATTAATGACAGAGGCATCCGGATGTGGAGTGCAAGGGAGTTCCAAGCTATCTTCTGATGTTATGCCAATCCAAATGCCTTTCTTACTCTTTTAGTTGTTCAACGAAGTGCCTGGAAAAAAATAAACAGCTGAAACTAAAGAGATAAAGACTTCATTTTGGCTTATGGATTGAGGGTGGGATTCATCATGATGAGCTCCCAGAGTCAGGAGTGTACAGCAGCCCAGTCAGGAAGCAGAGTCAAGATGAATGCTTAGACTCAACTTGCTTTCTCCTTTTTATTCAGCTCTGGACCACAGCCAGAGAGATGAGACCAGACACATCTAGGGAGGACCTTTCCATCTCAATGAATGGGAGTGTCTAGAGGCTCACCTAACCCAGGTAATCCCTCACTGCTCTGCCTAGAGGCTTTGTCTCCTGGACGATTCCAGATCCTGTCAAGTTGATGACCGATGCTAACCATCACAGTATCCAAGTCAGTATCCTCCAGCCTGGTTGGGTCTTGATGCCCCTGGGAAATATCTCTATAGTGTCTCATCTCCATGATTCCTATGTGAAAACTGTAAGACTATCTCGAGATCAGGGCTCAGGGAGTAGATGAGAGTCACTGCCCTAAAATTTCTCCTGAATGCACTTGAAGATGGAAAGTAGGTGCAGCTGAGTTCTCCACCTCTCAGGCCCAGCCCTTACTGTTTGCTGTAGAACCTCTTTTCATCCTTCACCATGAACACCCATTTATCATCTAGTTGGTCTCACTGTCCCATGATCCAGTGTCTCCATGGTGAGGCAAGAGCAGTGTCAATTATTCACACTTTAGTGTAAATCACATCGTGTAACTGAGTCCTGAACTCTCTTTCCTTGAGGCAGTCATGACTACCATTACAATACAACACCATATCTATCATTGTTCCACCCCCTAATTCTGAGGAGATCAAAAATGAAATATTTGGCCAAAGAAGAATCATCTGCATCGCAACTTCTTTGCATGCCTGACTTGTCTGTTCAAAGCCCTTTAGCTACATCCAGGTCACTCATCGGTAGCTCCTATTTTACATTGGTTATAGAGCCTCACTGGAAATGGCTGGCAGACCTTTGAGCACTCATGCTAGGGTAGACTTCTGGGTAGGGCTGCTGCTGCCTTCGAGTCCTTCATTTTCCTAACTTATTCTAGTAACATCACGAGCTCACTAAAAATGCTCCATGGATACCTTTCTTCTTTCCATTGGTTTCCTACTTGGAGTGAATGGACATTTGTTAGTGTCTTCCCAGAAGAAGCCACACAATGGTATTACCCATTGCCCCCCTAGCATCCCTGGTGTCAGCCCTTTAAGTTTTATCATCCCTCCCAGCTCTCTTCACAATCAATCCGCCCCGTAACTAGTTCATCAAAGTTGACTCAGTATCTCTTTTGGATGTGCCACCTGTTTCCTGCTGGGTCCCTGAGAAACGCAGACTCCAAATGCCCTCTCTTACCTTCCTTAATGGCAGCTGGAGGAATCTACTTCCAAACTCTGGAATTCCATGGCTAGAACAACAAAGCCTCAGAGAGAGCTCTGCCAAAGCCTGGAGGCAGGTTAGGACTGATGTCCAGGAGAGGAGAGCACCAGCTGCTGAATGTGGTCAAAGGCATTGGGCAGTGTGAGGAAATAGCCACCATATTCTCTGTGAGCTCAGACCTGTGATGTCTGCTTCTGCAGTGACAGCCCCTGAAGGCATTGGTAAGTTGCACTACACCAGGGCTTTCTACCATCAAGAAATAAAGATAATTGTTCCAGTTTCATTTCTCACTGCTGTGATAAAATACGCTAACAAAAAGTGACTCAGGTGAGGGTTTATTTTAGCTCATGGTTCCAGACCACAGTCTGTCATTGCAGGGAGGTGAAGGCAGGAACTTGAAGTAGCCAGTCACATCACAGTAAAGATCAGAGAAAAACTAAATGTATTCGTGCTTAGTGCTCAGCTAGCTTCCTCTGCCCTCATGAACTCTAAACCTGAAACTAAGGGTAGGGAATGATGCCGCCCAATCTTAGGCTAGGTCTTCCCATATCAATGAATGTAGTCAAGACAATAGACATATCCTCATAGACATATCCAGGAGTCAGCCTGATTGGAACAATCCCTCCTTGCCATTTTCTTCCCTGAAGATTCTACACTGTGTCAAGTTGACAATTAAAACTATCAGTCATGATAAGAGGATAGCAAGGGGTTAGAAAACAGACATCACCTTGTCTTAAAACAAATATTTTAATAGAAAATTTGAGGTACCTGAGACCCACAGAACAGGAGATAATTGCCAGAGGAAGGAGGTTACCATGCCTAATCTCCCAAAAGAGGGAGCACATGGAGGCCATGTAGAAAAGCACCATCAGGGTCACTCAAAAGCTAGGGGATAGTAGGCCAGTGGGGCAAAGGTCTTACTGTGATTTCCACTGACTAGTCCAGATAGCTCCTGTGGGTTCTGAGGCATAGGGACCATTCCATGCCTGCTTATTGGGTGGCCACCTAGAGCACAAAAGCTTAAGTAAGGAGGCTGGTTGCTATGTGAAAGGTATGTGCTCAGCAGGCTGCTTTGTCATCCTATAGATTGGCTAGACCAACGAGGAACAGCCAATCAAAGATCAGCAAGCCCTCAGCCTTGACATGAGGCATGACAAAGCTGCCAAGATTATCTGTCAAATGTACTTGGACCCTAACTGTGAGACAGGTGTGTAGAAAGATGGGTAGAATCTGTGCAATATTTCAGAGAGAGAGGCAGAGATGCATTATAAGGAGAGACTAGAATATAGGCTTCTAAGTGTTGCTGGAAGTTCTGATGAACAGGTAAGCCCTAATTATTTGGGGGGGCGGGCGTGTGGTGGATTGAATAGGTATGGCCCATAAGGATGGCCCATAAGAAGTGGCACCATTAGGAGGTGTGGCCTTATTGGAGGAAGCATGTCATTGTGGGGGAAAACTTTGAGGTCTCCTATGCTCAAGCTATGCCCAGTGTGGGCTCGGTCTCTCCTTGCTGCCTGCAGATCAAGATAGAGAATTCTCAGCTTCTCCAGCCCCATGTCTGCCTGTATACTGCCAAGCTACCTGCCATGATGATAATGGACTGAACCTCTAAAACTGTAAGCCAGCCCCAATTAAATTATTTCCTTTATAAGAGTTGCCTTGGTCATAATATCTCTCCACAGCAATAATACCATAAGACAGGGTGGTGTGTGTGTGTGTGTGTGTGTGTGTGTGTGTGTGCAGTGCCCCTAGAGGCTAGAAGAGAAGAGTGTGTGATCCTCTTCAGCTGAAATTATGAGGATTTGATGTGGCCTCTGGGAACTGAAACTTGGGCTCTGCAAAAGCTCTTCTGCTCCCAAAGAGTTACTATAACTCTTAGTAAGCTGATCCCATCCTACCCCAAACTTAGCTTTGCCTCTTTCAATCCAACTACAACAGCTACTCTGTCTGGGGTCTTCCAACATTAACCAGCTTCAGTTAATCAGAGTATCCATCCCCTGGGCACAATGATTGACTTGTGGATGGATGTGCACAGCCACAAAGTGTATTTGCAATGGATGTTGGGGAAAGAAGTTTCCTTTATCTTCCAAAAAGACTATCAGAGGGACTACCCTTCATTCCTTAAGATGAATGAATATGATCCAGGGTCCCATGGAGACACAAAACATTGCATGGCTGAGCAAAAATCTGTGCTACTGGAATCAAGCTAGCCTGTAGCCTGATGCTCCTTTGGAACCTGACTGTCCTGAACAGTGAGTTTGTTTTATTATTTAAGTCCTAGTTGGCTTCTATATCACTTGTATCATAGGGTCATGGTGTACCCTCTACCCAACCTTCAAATATCAGTTCCAAATGTCCTCTATCAGGCTTTCCCCAGTTCCCTCTCTCCTTCTTACTTCAACACTCCTTCATATGACTCTCCTCCTGAGTATGGATACCAGCACTCATGTGGATCACGACCATTTATAGCTCTAGCTGCAAGGAATCCATGAACCTCTTCTGGCCTCCTTGGTACCTACACTTCCATGTGCACATTCCCACACACAGACATAGTTTTAAAAGATAAAAATAAATATTTAAAATACTTGTCCATTTTCTCCTGGTACTTCCAACTTGTGGTTTGAACTCTCTAAGACTTTTATAAGGATGTCCTTTACAACATAACCACCTTTCCTCATCACTGTTGAAGATCTACTGTGTGTGTCTCTCCTTCTCTACCACTTTTACCAGGAAGCCTTGTGACTATGAAGTCAGAGGTGATGAAGTAAAGATAAAGGGAGAGTGTCCCAGCCTCCCAGCTTGCTTATACCTCCATTTGACTAGCGTCATGTGGGCTGGACACCCTACTCATGCAATGTCTTCATCTGGGAAATGACAGTTGGAGTGAGATGTATTCCTTCAAGAATACTCATGTTCTTTGAGACCTTGGGGCCCTTAGTGGATTCCAGGGCCTCTACAGATACAAAAACATTGACACATGGGGTAATACCATCCACTGTCTCCGCTCAATTTCAACAATAGTTTATTGCTTAAAAGAATAGTAAAATCTATTAGAGGGAAGGGTGTGTAGATGGTTTTATACTAATCCACAAGGCTGTCTTCTTAAAGATTGAGGAACAAGGCAGAGTTACTCTTTATGCAGTGTAACTTCCTTATCTTTACCAACTTGTGTCTAAAATATAAATGTGAGTTATATGTGCCACTGATGGCCAAAGCTTGGAAGAGGGCTCACAATTCTGCATCTTCTCCTTCATTTATTTCTGATACAAAGATCCTGAAAACACGTCAACATTCTGCAAGACCCCAGTGTGCCAAGGCCCTCCACCCCATACCTTGTCAATGGGTCTTTGTGACACCACAGGACTGAGGAAGTTTTAGGTTAAGCCACTGTGATCTGGCTGTTATCTGTTACTATAGCAACACCTGTCTTGATTGATGCTAGGCCTTTTCCTCGATTACAGATGAGAAAACCGGGCCTCCTGGGTGCTCAGTAAATTGACTAACTTCACGTAGTGACTAAGCAATAGGCACAGTCAAGAGATAAACTCAGCCCATGTAGAATCACCACTGGTGAGAGTCAGACTGGCTCCCCTCAGCTCCAGAGTCAACTGTGAATGTCTCAGTCCAAGCTCACACTCAGTGAATTCATACAGAGAATTTCAGTAGGCTGTGATCATGAGAATATACAATTCAACACTTTCCTTTTTCTGTTGTTGAGCCAGTTTAACACAGTGCTACTTATCAGACCCTGATGATTCCAAATGGTCAAGCTGAGTCCTGACCATCCGATTATGTACCCCTCCCAGTTTCGTGGCCTCCTTTTCTAACTCACTGAGTCCAATCAGCACTGCCTTCATACTCACAAGTAAAGAGCCATGCACACTGGAGTGTTGACAGCCTACCAGGGACCACATCCCAGATGACCTCCCCTCTCCCAGCATGCAGCAGCTCTTCATTTTTGTCAATGGACACAGCACCAAACCAGCTTCTAAATATTTACTTCTATATCAATAAATTTATGCAGCTTACAACCCATCAGAGAAATTTCTTTTTACAACTGACGTGTGTCAGAACATGATCTATGAATGGAGCTGTGCAGGGAGATATCTGAGACATCGTGAGGAAAGTCCAAGTAAACAAGACAAGAGTCTTGTAACCTTTGCCCCTCCATACCATGACTGTTCTTGGAATGTGCTTCCCTGCCCCTGCCAGGGTGTAGCAGACAGGAGTGACTTCACTTCAGATTATTTGTTACAGCTGGCTATTGTTATCTATTTACGTGCCTCTAGGAAACAAACATGATTTGGCTACGTGCGGTTTGCCCTGGGGACTGCACCCTTTCTCAGGTGACTCTTTTTTAACCCTCAGAGTATGTGTTGTCTGGTGCTCTAAATAAAGTTGATTATTGTATGAGACTTTAATCTACCTCATTTTGAGGCCCCATTCTCCCAGGTTCCTGCTGCCAACTAGAGCAAACAGATGTGGTTAATAACAGACACTCCCAGCTGGTGAGAGAGGAGAGAACAAGCCAGGGTGGCCACCTCTGCCCCACTCAAGACATCTATATCATATGCCTTCCCCATAAGACTCAGGGAGTCACAGAAGTGAGAGAAGGGAGATCATAAAAGCCAGAGGTTGCAAGGAACTGCTGAGAAATGGCGTTTTTGTGACAAGACGGAACCATTGCACACATGAAGTCTCGACACCTGTGGCTGGATAACCAAGCCACTCTGCCAAGAGACCAATACTAACAGAGAAATAACAGGGTTATTGACGGAATCATAACAGAGATACTGGGTCCCTGTTGTTTCTTGAGAGAATGCTGTAAACGACCGTCTAAAAGAAAATGTTGCAAAGTAAGAGGAAGGAAAACACTCACTATGTGTGCTGCAGCAGGGGGATTTCCAGTAAGAAGTCTTTAATCTCTGCAACAAACATTTTGCTAGGTCTGCATAATACATGGGCCACAAGAACATCCCCAGGACAGCTGAAATTCAGGGCAGAGGATCAAGTTGACAAGACTGGTTCTGAGAATAAAACAAGCAGGGGGGGGGGGGTGGTGGAGAATTGCCTACCAAACCTGGCCTGCATATCCCTGTGATTCCCCTGCAGCAGGTGATGTCCAGCCCCATCCATCACCCTGGCTTAGGATGCCATGGTCCAGTTTCCCCTGGGTGACTTTGAAACCTTAAACCACAGGACAGTTTCACCTATCCAAACTACTGGACTCATGAAGGGTGAGTTTGTAAGTAATACACCACACACACTGTGGTGTTTCCAATATTCTGGGCTCAGGAAGTGGCACTATTAGGAGATGTTGTCACTGTGGGGGTGGGCTCTGAGACGCTCCTCCTAGCTGCCTGAGGACAGTCTGCTCCTGGCTTCCTTTGGATGAAGATGGAGAACTCTCAGCTCCTCCAGTGCCATGCCTGCCTGAATACTGCTATGCTTCCTGCCATGATGATAGTGGACAGAACCTCTGAAACTGTAAGACAACCTCAACTAAATATTCTTTATAAGAGTTGCTGTGGTCATAGTGTTTCTTCACAACAATGGAAACCCTAGCTAGGACAGAATTTGGTACCAGGGACTGGGGTGCTACTGTGAAAGGCCTGACCATCCTTTTCTTTGAAGTAATGACTTTGAAAACCAGTGGACTGCTTTAAGTAGGGCTTAATGGGCCATGCCATTAGAAGCACGGAAGACAATGTTCCTGGGTGTGTTTTGAACTGTGGGGACCTGGCTCAGGTTCCAGGGGAGATGACTTTTAGTTTGGGGCCTACAGGCTGTTTCTTAGGAAATTTTGGTGAAGACTGTGGCTGCTTTTCTGCCTTTGTGCAATGAGTCTGACTGAGGTGAAGGTGAAGAGATTTAGATTAATTGCTTTGACAAAAGAAGTCTCAAAACAGCCTGATATAATTTCTTGTGTGTGGTTACTAAAGTTCACTCTTACGAAGAACATTTTAATGAAGCAGCAAGCATAGAAAGGAAAAAATACAAAATGTATGGTTCAAAGAATAAAGGGCACCAGGAAGTGGAATGAAGCTAAATCCTGTGTTCAAGGATATTAAATGGAATACAGGGAATGGTGACCTTGGGACAAGATCCCACCCAGCTAACTTTATGTTTCTCCAGTTGAAGAAGGGGTAGTAGTTATATCTGACGATTATTACGGCTGGTTATGAGGCTTGGCACCATTTTGTTTTCATTTGGACTTTTAATCTGAAATGAAGTACAATTCAAAAATGGAGGGCACACCCGTGATCCAGATCTGGAGACTGGAAGGCACAGGTTTTTGATTCAGATCTAGAGAAGTCATGGCCATGAATAGCTTAGGCCCAGGCTTGGAGATACACACTTTTAATCCCAGGAAACAGAGGCAAGCAGATCTCTGAGTTCAAGGCCAGCCTGGGATAGAGCAAGTTCCAAGTAGAGAAAAACTTAGGTCCAGGCATGGTGGTTTAACTCTTTTAATCCCAGAACTCAGGAGACAAGCATGTAATTTCTGAGTTCAAGATCAGTCTATAGAGCAAGTTCCAGAACAGCCAAGTTTAGGCAGTAAAGGAGTTGAGGAAGCTGGTGATAATATAATAAAACAAGGTATAATGTTCCAGCCCCAGCAAGCAGCAGAACTTGCCAGCTTTGGCCATATGGCTCTGCTTTTAGTATAGAAGATTACTGGGACAATTGATGCTGGTTAGCTGGAGCTAAGAAATTAGTGGTGAGCCGGGCAATGGTGGTGCACGCCTTTAATCCCAGCACTTGGGAGGCAGAGGCAGGTGGATTTCTGAGTTCGAGGCCAGCCTGGTCTACAGAGTGAGTTCCAGGACAGCCAGGGCTATACAGAAAAACCCCGTCTCAAAAAAACAAAAAACAAAAAACAAAAAACAAAAAATTAGTGGTTATTAAGAAGAGACTAGCATCACTGAGGTGAAACCTTCTGCGAAGTGTGCTCTGAAAGCACAAAGAAGCTGTGTTTCAGAGACAACTAAGGTTGTATCTCATGCTATTAGCTGGACTTGGTAATGTGTAAGAGTAACCCAGGTGGTACTGGCTTAAAGGTATGAAGGGGGTCATGGGGAGCAGCTGAGGCCTGGTACTGTGAGAAGCCAGGGAAGGCCTTTAGTGAAAGTACAGCCTTAGTTGTAGTTGATGACCCAGGGCTGAAGAGTCATGCAAAGAAGTTAAGGCTTGGCACCATAGAAAAGAGCCTATGAGAGACTATTGGTGAAGCCTAGTTGTCCCAGAAGACCCCACTGTATTGGCTATGTCAGTACCATGGTATGATCACCAAGAACAGCAGCAGTAATGAAGTGGAGTCAACCAGAGTGCTACAGAGGGCAGATCTAGAGAAGTGACCTAAGCCCTTTTGAGAAGCCCAGAAGATTGTGTGTGGAACTAGAAGCTGTAAAGTTGAAGTTGCCTTGGATACCTCAAAGTGTTAGAGATGCCAGAGTCATGGGATACCTGCTGAGGAAAGCTGCTAACAGGGAGAAAGAGAAAGAAGTTTGTTGCAGTCAACAAAGATAAGGAGCTGGAGATCTGAAGACCGCTTTGACATCAGACATGGAGATGCTGAGTTCGGAATTTGCCCAGCTGGCTTTTGGTCTTCCTCACCATGATGCTTTGGAATGATAATATAAAGCCTGCATGATGTTGGAGATATGTGATCTGCTTTTTTATTTTGATTTTATAGGGTATTACAGTGTAGAGATTACATGAATCTAAGAAGAGACTTTGAACTTTGGACTTTTAACATTGTTGAGACTGTTATAGACTATGGGACTTTTGCAGTTAGACTAAATGTATTTTGCATTATGATATGGCCCCCATAGATGCACGTGTTTGAACTTGTCTATGGGGAGCAGGGATTGGAATGTGGTGGTTGGGATATGCATAGCCCAGAAAGTGGCACTACTAGGAGGTATGGCCTTGTTGGAGGAAGTGTGTCACTGTGGAGGTGGGCTTGGAGAGCTTCCCCCTAGCTGCCTGAGGAGAGTCACCCCCTGGCTCCCCTGGATAAAGATGGAGAGCTCTCAGCTCCTCCTGCACCATGCCTGCCTGCATGCTGCCATGCTTCCTGCCATGATGATAATGGACTGAACCATCCGAATCTGTAAGCCAGCCCCAGTTAAATGTCCTTTAGAAGAGGTCCCTTGGTTGTGGTGTCTCTTCATAGCAATGGAACCCTAACTAAGACACATAAGCAGTCACTTTGGGCAGCCCACTTTGGCTGTCTAAACCTACTTTGATCTTCTGTCAAGTGGAATATGCATAGTATATAATTCATGGGTTATGGCTCCAGGAACACACTAAGAGCCTCGCATGTGGTGGTTCAACTATTCGTTACCAGAAGGAATGAGAATTATGGACTCAAACAGGGCCCAGCACATTCTGAGAGCTTTGTTTAAACCAGTCTCTGAGGTCAGCCAGCTTAGCCTACTTGCCAAGTTTCAGGCCAGAGAGAGACGTTGCCTAAAAACAGCAATGGTGGTGAAGAGTATCTAAAAAGAATACCTGGGATTGCCCTCTGGCCTCTACATACATGTGCACACATATATACATGCACTTGCATTTATGAACACAGGCCTATGCCCACGTTTATATGCACACACACACACACTAAACTCAACCAATGAACCAACAAAATGGCACCTTTAATCTTTACAGCAAGCTTAGCGGGTGGGTGCTTCTGTCTTCCTTTTCAAGATGAGGACAGGACAGAGGAAAACTCTTTGCCCAAAGTCATTAGCTCAGCAACAAGCCATTTACAAACACTGTCTGTGCCCATTCTATACACTTGGAGAGAAAATGGTTACCACTCCCACTGTAAAGATGAAGAGTCTGAGGTGCCAGCAGTTCAGTGAGGCAGCCAAGGACACCAAGAAGACAAGCATCAAAGCGAAGAGTCAGCCTTAGCTAGGCCTGTGCACCCCTCCAGCCTTCCTGCCTATAAATGAAAGCAGCCGCCCTTAGGAAAGCTAATCAACAGTGATTTGTTTATTAAGAGTATTCGAGGCACTAGACTAAGAGCTCAGCAGGCATCCTCTTACCTAACTGTCATGGCAAATGCTTGTCCCCACTTGACAAACTAGGAAACTGAGGCACAGAAAAGATCACAGATGACCAAGGTCACAAGTAGAAGCTGGCCCAGCTGGGGAGCAGACTCGGTCAGTTCCCATAAGCTCGGAAGAGCTCAGATCAGCTCTACGGTGAGCTATGGGGTTTGCTTGACAAGTATCTTTGACCTGCTAGGAAAACCCCGGCCTCCTATTCCATTGACCAATATTGCAGTATTTTGCTGAGAGGTCATGGTGGGCTGCTCAAGAACAGAAGGGAAAGGGAATAGTTAGGGAAGAAGCAAAGCTAAATGTGATAGACAGGTGGCCGGGCCAGTAGTCAGCAGGCTGGGCCAGACCTCCACCTTAAGTGCCACCCCTCCCACATCCATGTAGAGGGAGTCGTCAGAACCCCCCTGAACATGTCCAGTGGGTTATTAGATTAACAAAGCAGATGTGAAGGAAGACCATTCTATCTCCTTGGAGATGCAGACTCTTTGCATCCATGCCTATGTTCCCTTGCAGGGAGGGACCTGGGCTGCAGGCTCAGAGATGGAGAGGTCCTCTTTGGCTTTCTCAGATAGGAAGATTAAAGCAAAACCTTCTGCAATGACAAAGGTCGCATGCTTCTGGAAGGTTAACAGACTAAGTAGGCCTAACACAGTTGAGGTTTGCCTGGATAGGAGTTTGGGGGAGCATTTCTTCCATTCCTATCACCCTACAAGGTAGGTTCAGGATGACCCAAAAGCAGGCACACATCCAAGGAGGATGTTCCATGTTTTCTGTAGACACTGTGCTGGGTTGTGGGGAGGAGGCACACTAGCAAGAAGGTCACTCTGCAGAACCCTGGAGCATGTCAGGCGATGGTTGGTCATGACCACCCCTTGTTCTTGCTTACTACACACTCAAGAGGGCCACCTGGTACAGACACGAACATTTGAAGTACCTCATGTAGCCTAGGAGACTGAATGATCTGACCATGCCCACCTCCCCGGCCTCATATCACACAGGTCTTTAACCACACTAAAGTGTGGCTCATCCACAGCTCCCCTATACACTAGAGCCCCTGCAAACTTGACCTTTTACTCCTTCCTGGCCTCAGCTTAGGCTATTTCCTGTGCCCAGTACGCCCTTTGCCTTGTATCCTCTCACTGCTCACCTTCATCAGGATGACTCTGACCATCCCTTAAGATCCTCCTCCAATTCCCATCGTGTGCTCTCCCAGTTCAGGATTTCTGTTGCTCACCAGTTACCGTAGAAACCTGTCCTCTCAAGGTTCCAGAAGGCTATCATCACAGAGGCAGCAGAGCCTTGCTCACCTCTTCTTCAACCCTGGTAGTTTTTTCTCATCCTTGACATCCCTCATCTTATGCCTGGCTTCTCTCAGTCTTTGTCTTGGTGTGTATGTGGCTCACACCTGTGTTACCATGCGGCTTTCTTGTAAGGACACCAGCCCCCGGACCAATTTCAATGTAACATAACGTCAAATGCATTGTCATTTTGAAGTGAAATCATCTTCTGAGATTCCCAAGGGGATGTGAATTTGAGGAAAGTACCATCTAACTAGTGTAACCAGTAACTTTACATTAGAACAGAGCACTCTACAATAGAGGAAGTATCCGGGAACGACTGAAGCCAGCTACTACTTGGACCAGACCAAGTACGAAAAAGAGATGACGTTGGGAAAAGTCCAGGAGCTACCAACTAAAAGCCAGGAGCCAGTGACCCTTCAGAACACCAGGAAATTCATTCTCATGCCTGGCAACAACGTCCTTCAAGATCTTTACCACTCCTCCCAGAGTAAAGCAACCTGGCAGAAGATGATTCTCTGTCCCTGTGTTGTTAGCTAAGAGAACAGAAATAACAGCGTGTCACTCGGGAGGTAGGAGCTGACATCTTCCTCAAGAAGTTTCCTAGTCTACCAATAACAGCTCTCTGCTCTCCCCAGTTTTCCAAATAGTGAGAATCCAGTCATCTTAGACACTGCTACACGGCAGGTGTCACACACAATTGGACGGCGAATGATAATAATCCCCCAAAGCAAAAGACAAATGAAACCGGATGCACCGGAGGATGATGACTGAGGCACCTGAGAGAGGATAATGACCCAATGCACTGAGGCACTGGAGAACAACCTGAGGTACCAGAGGATGATGACCCGAGCCATTAGAGGACTACAGAGGATGATGACCTAGGCACCAGAGGGAGGACAAGGACCCTATGTACCGAAGGACCTTGGGACGCAGAGAACAAAGGCCCGAGGCACCAGAAGACAACCCCAGGCACCTGAGGGAGGATGATGACCCGAGGCACTGGAAAAGGGCGAGGACCCAAAGCACCGAAAGACCCAAGGCACCTGCGGAAAGATGATGACCCGAGGCACCAGAGGACTAGGGAGGATGAAGACCTAGGCACTGGAGGGAGAGTGAGGACCCAAGGCACCGAAGGACCCAAGGCACCTGCAGAAGGATGATGACCCGAGGCACCAGAGGACTACGGAGGATGAAGACCTAGGCACTGGAAGGAGAGTGAGGACCCAAGGCACCGAAGGACCCAAGGCACCTGCGGAAGGATGAGGACCCAAGGCACCGAAGGACCCCGAGGCAGGGAGAACGAAGGCCCGAAGCACCGAAGAATCCCTGAATCGCAGAGTTGGAGTCAGAGAGTCTGGCCTCCAGATTTCTCCTTCGTGGCTTTCTGACTTCTTGAGCCCCTTCATTTTATCATCAGTTAAAATGTAAACGGTGACCATCCCAAGCCCCCTGACCTGTCTGCAGGTTAGCTGTCGGGGAACGGAGGGTAAACATGCGTGAATACGCATGCAGTAAAAAACCCAACTCACTGTGTATCTCTTTTCTTTTAAATATTTTCGCTAATCACACTGTTAGTATGAGTACTTTTATTATAACTCCAAATGGTGATACATTTTAGCTCTTAAAGTAAATATATTTCTTATTTCTTGCCGCTAGGAGCCAAGCCTTTCTGTTTGTAATGCTTACAAATAGAAAATTAAAGAAAAGCTACACCATCCCCGATTTGAATGTGAAATACTGGTATGAATTCAGGATGTGCTTCCCCTTTAAAAAATGGTATTTCCTAGCCGGGTCGTGGTGGCGCACGCCTTTAATCCCAGCACTTGGGAGGCAGAGGCAGGCGGATTTCTGAGTTCGAGGCCAGCCTGGTCTACAGACTGAGTTCCAGGACAGCCAGAGCTACTCAGAGAAACCCTGTCTCAAAAAAAAACGAAAAAAAAAAAAGAAAAAAAAAGAAAAAATGGTATTTCCTAACCAGCCTCTTTAAATGCCTATAGCTCATAACTGACACGAGGAGGCAGCTCACAGTAGCTTATTTGCCTGCATGAATGGGTCCTGGGTTTTATCTATCCCCAGCACCACACATACACACAAAGACACACACACAGAGTATCCCAATATCCAACCCTAAAGCCATGAACTCTCTCAATAGCCGGACTGTGGCCTTACCAAAATAAAAAATAAAAATAAAAATAAATAAATAAAAAATTAAAAAATTGGAGTTCCTTGGGGAAATAGCTGAGCCTTGCATTGAGCAGAGGATACATAAAAGGAGGTCTGAAAATGTTCCCAGATCTGAAGATGGAGAAGCTGTGAAGATGTTAGGGAACCTTGGCAAAAGACTGGAGGGCCAAAGTGAGGTGGCATCCACTAACTAAAGGTGGGGTCATCTGAGGATCAGTAATGATGACGGAGACTGGGGAGCATCACCCTTAAGTATTTATCACACAAGTATTAGGACCTGAGTTCAATCCCCACTACCCAACTTTTAAAAACAAGACAAAAGCAATGTTTAATAGGCCAGGTTTGTAATCTCAGCCCTGGGGAGGCAGAAATAGGAGGGGTCTGGAGCTCACTGTCCAGGCAGACTAAGCTGCTTGGAAACCCCCAAGCCAGCAAGAGAGACCTTACCTCCAAAAACACAGGGTGGATACAACAGCTGAGGCTGGCCTTTAGCTTTTGCATGCACAAGGAAGGACACACACACATACACAGAGACAGACAGACAGACAGACAGACAGACAGACAGACAGAATATCAATGCAATTACATAGGATCACCAATTCACAGTGGTGTAATGAAAACGAATCCTCACTTCAGAGACCTGAAGGAAGTCCTAATTAGCTCTGATACTGAGGCGCAGAGAAGTGAAGCGTGTCACCCCATGTCACACAGCTTCTAAAGAGAAGATAGGACTCCACACTGTGTCTGTGGCATTGCAAAATGTGCGGCACAAGCCTTCAATAAAATCTAATGTTCCCTCCACTATCCCCACCCACAGGCAAAGCATTGGACAAGGGACAAGACAGGAAAGCTATCATAGCCCCATCCTACCATCTCTTAGTCCCTCATTACAAGCAACAGATGTCAGAAGGTGAGTGTGGTGTGATATATACGTGACACGGTAATGGCAAACCCATTATAACCACTCCTGTGAAAATCCATGAGGGCCATAAAACGCTCTTTGGTTTCAAAGTGGGAGCCAGCTGTAGCTGGCTGCACATCCAAGGCTCTTCCCGGTACCTTCCTGCCTTCTTACCCCTCAGATGAAGTTTCTTAAAGAGCAGCCTGGGAGCCATTTTTACTTAAGCACATTTTAAAAATACAGATCCACAAGCTTCATCATAGAACAGATTGATTTCTGAAGCATAGAGCCCTGTAATCGGAATTTTTACCTGAGTGCCCTAGGAAGGTTGTTGGAATGTTGCTTTTCGGGAAATGCTTCCCCTATACATGACTTTCCCAGAGAGATGCCAACAGGTGCCTCTTTGACCTAGATGAGACACCACTTGCAGACCAAAGCAATGATGCCTCTCTGGTCTAGCTTAGCAGGTCAGTGGGTTCAGTTGGGGTTACTCACAGATGCATAGGTGACCTAACAACAGAAGGATCTCTGAAAAGCCCATTCCAGCACGGGTGAGTGCTCACAAAAGCTGCAACATGGGAGTCCCCTGCAGCTTGCAGGCACTGACACCCAAAAGCTCCTCCACCTATGTCCAATAATTTTTACTGCTAACAAAATCATGGGGCTAGAGCTTGGGATGTTCCTGTTAGAGAAAAGAACCATACAACTGTCTCCATCTCATCTGAGAGACCTCGGGGCTGAGGGGGTGGGTCACATGGACAGCTTGCCTTACATCCCTACAGTCCTGGATTTGAGCCCAGCAGTGGGAAGGGGTGGTGCTGAACAGACATTCTCTATTGACTCCTTGCCTCTACTCCTTCATTTCACTGGAACTTCTTTTTAATCGGCGATCTTTCTACAAGACAAATTCCTATTGAAATATTTTTTTGAAAAGCCAGGTATGGTTGTGTATACCTGTAATCCAGAGCTCTAGGGCGTGTGGACAACTATATAGTTAATACCCTCTGTTAGTGCTCCCAAAAATCCAATAGTCTCCCAGCATCTTCACTTAGGATAGGCCTGTGTAGTTTCAGCTCTTTAACAATCCCCAAACTTATTGGCCACTTCCCTACCACCCTTCCACACAATTCCCTGCCCCCATCATGGAGGACTCACTGATTCTTTGGAAATAGCCAGCACCCACTCTCACACGATCATCATCTGTCTCTGTAATACCCTTCTGGTTTTACTCCCCTTGACCTTCCTTGGTTCTTCTGGCTTAATTCACTTCCTGTGACCTTATTACATCCCACGGTGATCTTAGGATAATCAGCAGGTCATCCAAACATTTAAGCCTAAGTGGTTTAAATGAAAACGGTCCCCATAGACTCATAAGGAGTGAAATGATTGGGAGGCATGGCCTTGTTGGAGAAAGTGTGGCCTTAGGGAGGAAGTGTGTCATTGGAGGCAGGCTTTGAGGTTTCAGATGCTCAAGCCAGACCCAGTCTGCCTGCCTGCCTTCCTGCCTGTCTCTCTCTCTCTCTCTCTCTCTCTCTCTCTCTCTCTCTCTCTCTCTCCCCTCTCCTCTCCTCTCTCTCTCTCTCTCTTTCTCTTTCCCTTTTTCTACTCTCCAGCCTGCCAATTCAGATGTAGAATTACTGGCTCCTTCTTCAGCACCATGTCTAGCTGTGCACCCCCGTGCTTCCCAACCATGACGACAATGGACTGAACCTCTGAAGCTATAAGCCAGCCCCAATTGAATGTCTTCCTTTAGAAGAGTTGCTGTGGTCACAGTGTCTCTTCACAGCAATGGAAACCTAAGACAGCCTAGTATCATCAGTAGGACTATGGAGCAGACAGGCTGTATCTTAAATGAAATGTATGAAAAATTCATTTAATTTCTCATTAAATGAATGGAAGAAGAAATGGCAGTTCTTCTCCATCATCATTCCATCACGAGGTACATTAGCTTACAGATCCTCTGGTCTCTTTCTACCTCCCCTTGTTCCATTGCCAATGACAATCTTCTTGCATACCCCTGCCTTGGCTCAAGACCCCTGGAGCCTGTATACTCTTCTACGATATGCCTCAGTTTGCAGAGCTCTTCAGAAGCAGAAGCTCCAGACAACGCTACCTGGGGAAGCAGGAGGTACCCGTAAGCTGTAAGTGAGTGTTCTCATGCACAGCCCTTATTGAAGAATTGACCACAGTCAGCCAATCCTATCATACCTTCCAGGAGCCTCAGTCCCAGCCATGGGCAATTGGTCCAGGACTGTATGCTTGATGCAAGTTAGCCAATCATGCTCTCTCTCCTGAGAATACGAACTGTGAAAAAGGATTCCCCTGAAGGCTGTTCTTGGCATTCTAGGATCTAAATGAGCTGAAGCATTACGAGCAGGAAGAAACAAGCAACCAAAGATTATGTCAAAGGCAAAGCAGGGCATTTTCCTTGGCTTCTGATATCTGTGTGGTATCATGGAGGAAGCTCTACTACACAGCCCTTGGTCTCAGGAGCCATTTCCTTGTCCTTCCAATAAATCTTCCTTTTCACTGGAGTTAACATGTATACATTTTTGTTCCTTGTATATAAACAAGCCTTGACCTAGAAAAGAGCCTTGAGCATGAATCCTGGTCTAGATGATAGAAGCCCCAAGTAAAACACTAAGTCCCAGAGTCTCGGTACCCACACTTGCAAGCTAGATACTGCCATGTAAGATCTAGAGGGAAAACGAATACAACTGATAGCTGCATCCTTACTGGGTAGAGGATCTGTTGGTCCAAGTCCCTCACACAGTAGGTGACCAGTGAGACATTTGGAGAGAGATGAAGTAGCTCCCAACTGAGAATCACAGTCTCTTGGAAGCACAACTGCCTGTGGGTCCTGCCTAGGGCCAGGATGCAATGGCTTCCAGTACTTCCCACCCAAGAGGTGCCAGCTGCCAAGAGTTATAAGGCTGGAGAGAACGTTGAGCTATCCTGTGGGAGATATGTGTTGGAAGGGTGTCCTCTCTCTTCAGCTCTGGCTGAAGTTCCAAGGGTAGTTCCAAGGGTAGGAGTGGAATCTGTGTTGCCAGTCAGCCATCTCCCGAGGACCCAGCCTGTCTGCCCTGCTCACAGTAAGTGATGCCCATTTGTATCCACGTGTCTCTACCTCTGCAGTCCCTTCCTGCTTCGATGACTCTGTCTCTGCCTTTTCTATGATGTCTCTTTCGTCTCTCCTTGTTCTTATTTCCCTTGTTCCTCTGTCTCTGTGTCTGTCCCTTATCCTGTCTCCTTCCCACCTCATCCCCCTAGACACACACTGGCACCTGCCCCTGACCAGCTTCCCTTTGTCTTGGTCCTTCTCCAGTTGCCTGGTAACCGCCTTCCTCACCAGCCCCACAGAAACCATAGCAACGGGCAGCCTGGAAATGCGGCCATTCATCTTGCTTTTGTCCTATGCGTTTTGCCACTGCAGGCCACGCACGAGGATGCTCCAATTACAGGTACTCAGGCAGGATGCCTTTGTCCAAGGCCCATTCACAGCCAAGTGGACTCAGGGAGCAGGAGCTGTCGGGAGCTGCCACACAGTGTCTTTGTGCCTCCTCCAGGTGCTCCCTGCAGTTCTCAAGGACAGCAGGATCTCCACGCTCACACTCAAAAGCCCACGTAACAAACAATGACAGGGATGGAAGAAAAGGGGAACAGCAGACAGACAGACTTCCACCCAACAGGCCCCAGAAGAAAAGCCCAAGGGCACAGGAACACAGTGTGGGGCATTACAATGGTCTGCATAGAGGCAAGGACTCTGTCCCAGCTCACTGGGTGCCCCTCTAGACCCTGATATTCTGCTCATCCTCCAACACAGATCACTTTAAAGCTACATAAATCTTCTCTCTAGCCTCGATCTGCAGAGCCCCATTGCATCTCCCCTTGGAGTGAAGCCTTTCCTGAGCACTCCCTACTGCTCAACATTGATTGGGTCACCTGACTCCCTAGGCTCTGTGTGTGTGTGTGTGTGTGTGTGTGTGTATGTATGTGTGTATGTGTGTATGTATGTGTATGCCTGTGTGTGTGGTATATATGTGTATGTCTGTATATGTGTATGCCTGTGTGTGTGGTATATATGTTTGTCTTTGTGGGTGTGTCTTTGTGTGTCTCTGTGTGTGGTGTGTGAGTATGGGACATATGGCATGTGTGTCTGTGTGTGGTCTCTGTGGTGTGAGTATGTGTTTGTATGTGTGTGAGTTTGTGTGTGTGGTATGTGTGTGTGGCCCGTGTGTGTGGTATGTATGTGTGTTTGTGTATGTGTCTGTGTATGTGTGTGGTATGTGTGTAGCATGTGGTATATATGTATGTGTGGTGTGTGTCTGTGTGTGTAGTCTTTATGGTGTGTTTATGTGTGGTGTGTGTGTCTGTGTGTGTGGTTGGTGTGTGTATGTGTGTCTGTGTGTGTAGTCTTTATGGTGTGTTTGTGTGGTGTGTGTGTCTGTGTGTATGGTTGGTGTGTGTATGTGTGTGTGTGTCTGTGTATGTGTCTACGTGTGTAAATGCATGGTGTATTCATCTCCATGGGATACTGTATCAAACTGGCCCAAGCTGAGGTATCTTAAGTGTACCAGCTCACAATTTGGAAGCTACAAGTTCAAAATCAAGGTGTGGGAAAGGTCACACAGCTGAGGAATCCAGAGGGGATCCTTCCTTGCCTCTTTCTAGCTCCCAGTAGGAACTATCTATGAGTTCCCGGCTTCTACCTGTCTCTATGGTTATGGTTACATGCTTCCTCCCCACATGCATCTAAACTCTTACAGGATCTCCAGTCCCTGGGCTGGGATCTACCCTAATTGAAATGCATCTACAAAGACTCTATGTCCAAGTAAGGTCACATTCTAAAGTTTCAGGAAGACAAGAAATTAGAGAGGAGAGAACATAAGCCAATTTGGTCTAGACTGGTTTCACCCTGGTTTGTAACTCCTGTGCCTTTGACGAGTCTTTGCTCACCATTCTGACTACCACAATCAACCAGCGAGTAGACAGACCTCTGTGTTAGTGACAAAAGCACCTGAGAAGTGGCTCTGAAGGATTCCATTGGCTCACGGTTTGAGAAGATATGGTTCCCTCATGGTGGGGAGGCATGGCTGTGTGAGCAGAGCACGGCACATGTATACAACCATCAGGAAGCAGAGAGACATGGAAGCAGGTCCTCAGCTCATCCACTGTCTCGTTTTATTGCCTTGGCCCCCTCCATGGAACGGTGCTGCCTACATTTAAGGTGGTCCTTCCAGGGCCAATTAACTCAATCTGGACGCTCCCTTGCAGATATGCGCAGGAGTTTGTCTCCTATAGGCCTCTAGATCTGCTGAGTTGACAAATTAACCTTCAAAACCTCCATGAGCCTATCTGTTCCTCATTCAAAACACAAGGAAAGCAGGATCCTGCAGGAGGTTACCAAGGAGATCTGGACAAAGATGCAGTGTCAAGGAATGCACAGGCATTAGTTGCCAGCTGATAGGTGTGGGGAAGAGATCGAAGCTGAAGGGCTCAGATTCTGATCAATGATGTAATCACTGAAGGACTGACACCCGAATGGCATTATTGAGAAGTAGTGAAAACAAGGAGGTGGAGCCCAATTGTAGGAAGTAAATTATTGGGAACCTTGAGGACATGTTTTGCTCTTGATCTTCCCCCCCTCCTCTACTCCCTGCTCCTCCCTCTCCCTCCCAACTCCTTTCTTCCTCCCCTCTGCCTCCCCTCCCACTTCCCTTCCCCTGCATCCTTCTCCTTTCCTTTCTCCCTCTCCACTTGCTGGATGCCTGGGGTTGAGTAGCCTCCACTCTGCCCCATATTCCCACTGCCATGAAGATAGGCCTCCCCTCCCTTCTTTTTTCTCTGCTTCCTTCTTCCACCCTCTCTCCTCTCTGCTTTTCCCTCCTCTCCTCTTCCTCTCCCCTCCCCTCCCCCTTTCTCTCTTCTCCTCTCTCCCACCCTCCTCTTCCCTCTCCATGCTCTTTCAGCCCTAGGAGTTTGTAAACCTACTCACGAAACTCAAACACAGTCTCCCTCTTCACATGCCCTTCTTCCAAAGTTCTCCCTTCCCTTCTTAAAAGGATGCTAGACCTATGATCCAAGATCTACCAAGATCATTCAAAATGATCCCATACTACAACCCTTAATTACAGCTGGAAAGTTCCCTTGTCCAGGTGAGGCCTTCCCTGGTGTTGAGGGTTTGTGGTGCACATGTCATTTGAAGGACCGCCATTTAACCTCCTGCCATAACTATATCTGTTTTTCCCCTTTCTTTTTCTCCTCCTTTCTCTTTTCTTCTTCATCCCCACCCCCTCTCCCGATCTCCCCACCACCACAACCTTCTTTGTCTAGACAGAGCCTCATTATGTAGTCTAGGCTGATCTCAGAGTTTGTAGCCTAAACTAACCTTGAATTTTGAATTTATAATCCTCCTGCCTCAGCCTCTTAGCTGCTAGGATTACAGGTATGTGCCCAATTTACTGTGATGTTTTAAAATATATTTTAAGTTATATTTTAATAACTTGTCTTGGGGTCATGTATGGAGATCTTCTAAGGGAGAGAGTTCTTTCATCTCTTATTCCACCATGTGTATTTTGGGGACTGAACTCAGGTGGTCAGGCATGGCAGCATCTATCCAACCCTTCATTGTGATGTGTGTCATTAAGAAGAGAGTCTGGGCTGCTGACAGTTTCTTCAGTCAATATTTACAAGAGCCAAGGATTCAGTGTGTTAAAACATACTGGTTTTTATTTCATTTTTGGAATGATGCTGTGAAGATAGGTGCCTTTGTTTCCATTCCAAAGTCGAAGAAAATGAAGCAAGAGATGCTAGGTGACTGCCTTCAACGCCCCAGGGAGAGTCCAGCACTCTCCAAACCTGCATCCCACCCACCTCAAATCAATCATGGCTCTTGAATAAAGCCTGCAGCCCAGGGTGTGCCCTTGGCACTTTCATACTTAAAACTTCTCTCTGGTATCCCCTCTCCCCACCCCATTCAGACCTCCTTCATCCTTTATGTTCCTGCCAGCTAGATGGCTCCTCTTCGGGGATTCCACTCTGCCCCACAGGGCTGTGCTTCTCTTCCTCTGGTATCTGTGCATACTCTGACTTTTCACTGTTGGTTCATATCTCCTTCCCCTGATCTGTGTGCTCCCAGAGGGCCAACTCCAAGGTGGACTCACTGTCACATGATCACAGCTTAACACACTAATCATGGGGCAAGAACTCCATGATGGGGATTGCAATTAAATCACAGAATACAACAGCACTGTTGTGGACAAACATAATTAAAACTTGTCTTATCAGTTTTCTCATTATCCTTTGTCTGAGATCCAGATCCCACCAAAATTCCGGCTTATAAAGCACTAATGTTTGTTTAACCCTAAGGGCCAGGTCATTTCAAAGGTTCAAGACTGGGAAACTGGCAAACCCCGCTATGTGATAAACAGAAACCAGGAGACTGGGTCATGTGAGCCAATCCTTATCAAATATTAATGTGTGCAGCAGTCACACATCGTGGATGCTTGCTTGTTGGAAACACACACCCTCTTCAGCTGTGGCTGTGGCAGTTTTGTGTAAGGCTCTGAGGCAGAGTGGGGGTGGAGTGGATGCTGCAGCAGACCCTGAGCACTCTTGAACATCAAGGTTGTCACTGATCTGACTGAGAGATCAGAGCTAATAAGTTTGGCTTAGAAATGCTGACTCGGACTTGGTGGAGTGATTTTCCTATGAATATGTCAGTGAGGCACATCTCACAGAGCCAGGAATAAGAACGGGAGCCAAACAAGATGTGGTTGGTTGAGGAATATCCATACTTGTGGAAAGGGAAGACAAATGGAGACATTCTCTTTGGAGAGGGAGGGAGAAAGATCAAATCAGAGCTTGAGTCCGACAAAGAGAACGAAGACGATGAGCCAAGAACCTGGTCAAGGAAGCATGACCTTGAATCACTGCTGACACAGAGGTCTTTGTAGAATGAGAGTGTGCTGTGGACACCATCAATCCCTACCTCCAGTAACTTAGGTCTGTGTGAATTCACTGGCAGCTCTGTCTGTCCCCTCAGCCTCGGGCATCCTGCATACCCCACGGAGTGTGTGAGCATCAAGGAATCTTCACCATGGATGTACAGAACATCTAACATCCTGGGGTAACACCCAGGAGACCATCTTAGAAAATGGATACCTAGCCCTCACTGTCTCCATTTTCTCACAAGATGGTTCTAGGGCTTGGATGAATGGCCACTGTGTCTATGGCAGCAATCCACTCAACTGCAGATCCATCACTTTCTCTCCCCCTCCCACTCACCCATTCCCTCCCCACTGTTTCTTGGGGATCATCTCCCTAATAAACAACTTGCACTAAGTCTCTGTTCACAGCAAGACAGGCAAGTAGGCATGATGCAAGAGTGCATCAGGATAGCCACATGCACGCTGTCTTAGTCAGGGTTTCTATTCCTGCACAAACATCATGACCAAGAAGCAAGTTGGGGAGGAAAGGGTTTATTCAGCTTACACTTCCACATTGCTGTTCATCACCAAAGGAAGTCAGGACTGGAACTCGAGCAGGTCAGGGAGCAGGAGCTGATGCAGAGGCCATGGAGGGATGTTCCTTACTGATTTGCTTCCACTGGCTTGCTCAGCCTGCTCTCTTATAGAACCCAAGACTACCAGCACAGAAATGATACCACCCACAAGGGGCCCTCCCCACTTGATCACTAATTGAGAAAATGCCTTACAGCTGAATCTCATGGAGGCATTTCCTCAACTGAAGCTCCTTTCTCTGTGAAAACCCAGCCTGTGTCAAGTTGACATACAAACCAGTGAGTACACATGCCAAGGCTACTGGGTAGGGCAGCTCAGAAATCTCATCTGCTGCCCAGGAAGGTGATCAACTGAGCCAGACAAGAAGTGTAGCATCTAGACTCCCCAGTGTCTAGACAAGGAGAACCCATTTCAGGATAGGCAGTCTCTGCAAGTGCCTCCATGCCTCACCTCTTCCACCACCAATCACTTCAGTGCCTATAGAGCATTTGTAGATACTGTCCCAGGACATGGGCAAAGTTTCAGGAGGGTAAAGCTTGCCCTACTTGGCTCCTGTCTCTGAAGAGAGTCCTTGGGCACAGCTGAGTTCACCACCATCCGTAATACACAAGCACAACCAATAAAACTGACTGTAAAACACTTTGCAGATCCAAAGTGCCACATAAATGCTAAATAAGAAAATTAATCTTAGCTACAAGGAACTCAAGCTGCAAGTCTCAAGTGGTTTGGGACTGGGCCAGGGGGAAGGGAGTATATGTCTGTCATCCCTCACTCCCCCTCTGTCCTTCATCCCCCAACCAAAATGGATATACATATGCCTGCTGCATACAGAGGTCACATGGGCACTGCTGGCATGCATGCACACCAACATACACATGCATGTATAGCTTCATATATAAACACATGTACAGTGCAGGTAAAGCATAGTGTACAGTACACATGTATGTACCCAGGAATCTCTTCATAGTCGTGAATAAGTTTTCATGCATAGCCCTAATACAAAGACACATGTGCACATGGAACTCTACATATGTATATAATATACTCCACATACATACACAATACATATGCCTCATATACATACATACCCAGACTTACTGTCATAGCCCAGGCAACCTTGCATTTCTCTTGAAGTGCCATGGTTTGAAGAAATGCAGAAAGGAAAGGGGCAAGGAACAAGAGAAAAAGGGAAAGGGCATGGGAAGAAAGTTAGTGGGGGAGTGAAGAAAAGAAAACATGAAAAAGGGAAGGGGACAGAAAAAAGGGAGTGGAAGGGAAGAGGGTGGGAGGGGGAGGCGAAGACTAACTGAAGAAGGGGAAGAGAAAGGAAAGGGAGAGGGAAGGAGACAAGGACCAGAGGGAACAGAGAAAAATGGAGAGGAGAAACAGTGTGTAAGCTTACTTAACCTAACCCATCTCCACCAGCTGTGTGAACTGACAGCCCTTAGCCCCTCTGATTACTTTCTTTTACACAATGGAGTGTTAACAGTTACTAAAACCAGGTAATTTTCTTACAACAAGTTGTGGTCAAGACCAGGCCCCTCAGAATCCCCTCAGGGTGAAGAGGGTGTGATCTCAATAGATGGTAGAGATGGGAGAGGGAGACTGAAGATTACTGTGCTGCAGCAGGGATGAGGAGAAGGGATGGGAAGAGAAGGAAGATGTCCTGCCTGACAGTCCATGGACACTTCCCCTCAGCCATGGTTCTTAGCCCTAGCTGGGAAGAAAAGTTTGAGGGAGTTTTTAAAATCCTGATTCTGGAGCTAGAGAGAGGGCTCAGAGGTCAAGAGTGCTTGCTGCTCTTAACAGAGGACCCAAGTTCAATTCCCAGAATCCACATGGCAGTCGGTACACATCTCCAGGAGGTATGATGCCCTCTTTTGGCCTCCTTGGGCACCTGCATGGCATACATGTTCATGCACATACATGCACACCCATGAAGGGAAACACAAAAGAGTTTTTAAAATATGATGGTATTCAAGACAAACACGTGAGAGAATGATTCCAGCCTTGGGGAGGGCTCAGCAGATACCAGTTTCCGTTTTCTACACTTCCCACAGCAGCATGCGCTCTTGATTCCAAAAACCAGAGAAGAGGCTCTTTCCATTAGCCTCTGACGCCCCAACCTCCACACCCCAGAGACCCTCTCTTGCTTAGACGAAGGCAAGCCTCTTTGTCAAACACAACAAGAAACCAAGCGTCCAATTTTGCACACCTGGAGGGCATCCGTCTGAGTCCACATAAGATTATGGATAACACTGGTAAAGGATGAGACCCCCAAGCATTCCAACCCATAGAAGAGAGACACCCAGAGCCTGCACTCAACAGGAGCACTTGGGAGCCTCTGTCTGGGCCAAAGAGGGAGAAATTCAGACCCCTGGTTATCTGTCCCTGTTGTGAATGTGTTTTACTTTTGCTGACTTCTGGCCCTTTGGGTATTGACTTAGTTATATTTCTGTTGCTATGATGAGGGACCAGAGCAGCTTTGGGAGGAAAAGACTTGTTTCAGCTTATAGTTCCACAACACAGCCCATCACTGGGGCCAAGGTGGAACACTGCTGACCAGACCACTCCCCAATTGTGTGCTCAGCCTGTTTTCTTAATAGCACACAGGACCATCAGCCCAGGGATGGCTCCACTGACAGTGAGCTGGGGTCTCCCACATCCACCATGAAACCAGTAAAATGCCCCCACAGAGTTACTTCAAGCCAATCTGAGTTTTCTCACTTAAGGCTCCCTCTTCCCAGATATGTCTAGGACTGTGCCAAGTTGACATAAAAACTAGCCAGCATAAGTCCATGAGTTCTGATTCTCTCCCAACCCCTCCCCCATTCTCCCCACCTCCCCATCCACCTAAATCTGCACCCTTTCTTTCTTTCTCATTAGAAAACAAAAACAGGCATCTAAAATAAATAGATAAATAAATATCAGAATAGGACAAAACAAACAGAAAACTAGTTAGACATTAATTTTTTGCAAACTACTTTTAATAAATATTCAACCTCTCCTCTAGCCCACCACCCACCAGAGGTAATGGAAGAGGAAAGTTATTAGGATATAAGAGAAGTGGGCCTGTTTAGCAATCGTTTTGGGGGGGCCAGCTTGATCTTTTTGGTAGTCATTCAGTCCTGTAGCAAACACCAAATACAACTCAGCAGCTCCAGTATGATCGTCTAGGCAGACAGACACCATTCACAAACCAGCAGCTGTAGTTCAATCCTGAAGAAACTAAAAGGCTCGCCAACCGGCCTGAGGCAAAGCCACAGAAGCAGCAAGCTGTTCTTGGGTGAGTTTCTCTCAATGGCAGGGTTACAAGTGAAGTTCAACAATGCCATGTAAGATGAACTAATACATGTGTGTCAAGGCAAACCAATACATGCATGTCGTTAGCAAAGAATAGCAAGGTGGAGCAAACCAAACCAATGCTCAGTGCTCCTCTCCCAATGTCTGTGAGGTCATATTTATACTCCTTCATCATGAATCATCTCATGTGTTTGCTTTCAAAAAAATATCCTTTCACCTGTGTCTGCTCCAGGAAAATGTTCTTTCACCTGTGGGCCTCAGCAAAACACCATTCAACATAAGACATAACTGACTTTCCAAAAACAAAAAAAAACCCAGTAAGTTTCCATTTCGAGTTTGACTTTTCCTTGTTTCCCCAGCATACCACTTTACTATTTAAATTTTTCATATATGCTACAGGTATTCTGATTAGGTTTGGCTCTCACTCCTCATTTCTCCCAGATCTACCCCTATCTGTCATGTGATCTGTCACCCCTCACAACTTCATAGTCTCTTGACTTTATTTTTGTAGCCACTGAGTCCATCTGCCGCTGCCCACAGACACATGGCCATGGGGCCAGTGATGTAAGTGTGGTAGACCTACCAGGGGCCACACCTTTAAGGAAAACAGACATTTTGTTTTTTGAGCAACTGCCAGGCTGGTCCCCATAGTGGCTGCTCTGACTTATAATAGCCAGATTATGGATCCCATCCTGGATCTCTCTTATTTGTACAGTCAGCCTAAGTGGCTGTTAGCAAATGAACTGATAACATGTTCCATGTAGAGATGATTGCAATAGCATGTTAGTCAGCCACGAGGTATAAAGTTGAGAGTTTCTAGGGATAATTGATAGAACTGAGCATTATCATTCTGAGTGGAATAAGACAGGCTTGGAAACAAATATTGCTAGTTTTCTCTCATGTGTGGAATCCAGATTTTTAAAATTATATAGTAGCTCAAGGCCATACTTATCCATGCAGTAAGTTCCAGGACAACCTGGGGTACAGAAGACACTGCCTCAAAAACTTAGAGAAAGGGGATCCGTGTGTGTGTGTGTGTGTGTGTGTGTGTGTGTGTGTGTGAATAAAAGAATGATTTTGGGTGAAAGGTCAGGTCTAGAGGGAGGAGTGTGGGTGGGTAATCATAGAAATGGGAGATAAATATAGCATATATTCTTTCATGTGTGGAATCTAGATTTGTATAAAGCCCAAAATAAATATATATGCAATATGTCACCAGGATGGGCAGTGGTGGAGCACACCTTTAATCCCAGCACTTGGGAGGCAGAGGCAGGTGGATCTTTGAGTTCAAGGCTAGCCTAGTCTACAGAGTGAGTTCCAGAACAGACAGGGCTACACAGAGAAACCCTGTCTTGAAAAGAAACCCTGTCTTGAAAAACAAAAACAAAAACAAAAACAAAAAAAAAAAGAAAGAAAGAAAGAAAGGAAAAAAAAGCAAAAAATAAACGAACAAAAAAATGTCACCAGGAATAAAAAAAACATTGTGGTAGAAGAGATCCATTCAGAGGAGCAAGAGATTACCAGGAGTTAAGAGAGACAAGAAGGCAAGTGGGTGTTTATGATCAAAGTATATTATATTCACATATATCCATGTATATTCATATATGAAAAGGTTATAGTGAACCCCATTATTTTGAACAACTAATACACACAGTAAAAAGCTTAAATAGACTCCATGAAGAATGTTAGCTTGCACTCAACAGCTGGCTTTAGTTCCTTCCACCCAAGTCTCAACATTTATGGAGTTATTGTTACTGAATACCCAGAGGTATGCCATCATGGCACTTCTTCTTTCTCCCTCCTCAGCTTTGCTTGGGTGGCACACCAACACACACACAACTCAAAGCCACCCTAAGGATGACAGAGTTTTTGTTCCCTTGACTTTCTTCCATGACGGAATTCATGCAAAGCTCTGAGGGGTGACAATGAATGCTAGCTTATATTTTTGTATGTGGAATATTTTTCCACCCAGAAGAGTCCTTGTTGCAAGGGTAAGCTACATAGTCAAGGCTGTACTCTGTCCCCTACTATAATAGACATTCAACATGTCAGAGCACATTTAACCCCCCACCGCCTCCTGATGTATGGACAACCTGGATCCCCTTTCTCTAAGCTTTTGAGCCATTGTCTCCTGTATCCCAGGCTCTCCTGGAACTCACTGCATGGATGAGGATGGCCTTAAACTATTGATCCTCTGCTTCCACATCCAGAGTGCTGGCATTATAGCAGGGTCTAACTAGATAGTCCAGGCTAGCCTCAAACTTAAAATCCTCCTAAGAACTGAGATTACAGGTATATGCCCACATACAGTTCAAACTGGTTTGGAGTATAAGTAATTATTTTACTAGATATAGATAGATAGATGGATAGATTGATAGACAGGCAGGCAGACAGATAATAGATAGACAGACAGACAGACTGGCTGGCAGGCAGATCGATGACAGACAATAGATAGATAGATAGATAGATAGATAGATAGATAGATAGATAGATAGATAGATAGATAGATGGATAGATGGATGGATAGATAGATAGATAGATAGATAGATAGATAGATAGATAGATAGATGGATAGATAGATGTGGGGGTGATGTAACAGCAGAAGGGGGAACAGTTGTAGAAGAGAAAGGGATCTAACAAGAGAGGTAGAGATGGCGGGCACTGGAGGAACTGAATTAGAATAAAGTAAAATGACATGTGAAAATAATAATGAATCCAATTATTTTGTATGCTAACCAATAATTTATATTCTCAGAAAAGGACACTTATTAAAAAGATTCAGGTGAGTTTTCACAAATGAGCCCACAAAATAATCAGCCCTGAGATTAGGGGTTTCCATGCATCTTTCCACCACCAAGACCAACCAACAATCTGCTCCAGTCTGCTCTAACTTTAGTCTAAACAGATACACAATTGGCAGGCTTTGAGTTCATCACTTTGGGTAGCCAACATGATCTGCAAAGGGCTTTGAGGAAGGAGGTAATCTCAGAATCAGACCCCAAGCTATAAAGATGAAGCCTCAGCTGTTAAATTTAAACCCAAATATTCCTCCATTGCTTGTAAGGTCAAGATTTGAATCTGTGAAGTATCTAGAATCCATACCCTGAACCCTAGACCCAGTGGTTACAGGGAAGCTCTAAAAGTCATGGTGATTCACCTATGCTACCCAGGGCAGACTACAGAGCTGGTACTGTACTGGATGGATGATCTGCATCTGATGGCATGGTGCTCCTACTAAGCTAATCCCTCCCAGACCTGTCATGTCCCACACAAACCTGTGACACAGACACTTCTACTTCTCCTGACAACAGACCCTCTGAGACTGCCGATCTTGTTTGAGAGCCAGGAAGACAGTAGTAGGAGCTGCTCACTAGGGAGGCTCAGCAGCTCCTGGTGTCACTTGCCAGCCTCAGCACTTGACACTGTCTAGGGAAGGCTGTGATCTCTCAGCCCCTTGATGCTTACTCTAGAAAGCACAGACAAGACAGAGAAAAGTACCACTTGGATTTTCTGCAGTGGGACATGGGCTGTGGAGTAGCTTAGAGGGAGTTGAACACGCGACACCATGACAAGATTCCTTGTGGAGCCAGGGGAATGTCACCAGTCCCTGTCATTCCTGGAGAGGCTAGTCAGGTCTGATCTGACCACAGGAGTGCCAAAGACACTGTGGCTAAATAGATTCAAAGAATGTGTGGATTTATGGGACATTTTGAAGACCTTGATGATACAGGCTGGTCTGATGAAATGCCTGCTAGATGCTATCTGGTGCTGGGGCTGGAATGCTTTCTCTGCCATTCTCAGCACTCTCCAGACAGACACAAGGACCCATCAGTGAAGAATGAAAGCAGGCACAGTGTTTGGGGGAGGGGGTGATGCACAGGCCCATACAGCTGGAATTGGATGAAAGACTTCAAGTTGGGGCCTCGAAGGAGACACTAAGGACTGTCCTTTGGATAAGAGATTTATTGGAAGATATAGACAGGAAGATGGGGCAGAGGGGGGTTCCTTTCTTGTGGGCCTACAAGAAGTGGGAAGGGACTGTGGCACACAGTTGATGAATAGTCACACACATAGACTGTCTCTTCTAATGAACCTCTTTCTCAAGTGCCTCCAATCCATATTTTTTCTACCACTTGCATCCAGAAGTACCATGATTTCATGAATGAACTTTAAATTCTGGTGCAAAACTGCAAATGCTCTAATCTCCATTTCACCAACAGTTGGCTGTGTGACCCTGGGTCTCCACCTTTCTGACTTTAGTTTTTGTATGTCTTATGACCCCATCAACAGTGGCAATCCAGGGTCTCTGCCAAGCCCCAAGGAGAGGGTAGACATCAAAGCACCTTGCAAATTAAAAACTGCTGGGCACGGCTGGGTATTAGTATTGTTGCAGATATTACATTCTCAACAGGACCAAAGACAGCCTGAGGCATCCTGGGAGCTGCAGTGCCTGCCCTCCTTCCTAGGGACGCCAGGAAGAAGGAAGCAGCTGGGAGGATTCAGATAAGGTCGAATTTGCATTCTTTCAGCCTCCCTTGCCCAGAGCTCCACTGGCTGAGCCAGGCGCAGGGCCAGCAGCCTGCTGCAGAGGATGGAGGTAAGGATGTTGAGGTGAGGGAGCTGTGTCCCAGCCATGTCAGCACTGCCTCAGTAGGTCGCATGCCAATCCAAGTACAACGTCCCAGCTATCACTTCCTGACAGCCTTCCTGGTGCCCAGATTCTGCACACCTCGCTCAGTCCTTACGACAGCTCCATGAAGGAGATTTATTTCTGTCACATGAACAAGACAAGCAGAGGTGAGTGGCTAATGAGTGCTCCCACATCTACACAGCCAGTCCGGAAGGTCCAAGCCTGTGATTCCAGCGCCAACTCCTGACCACAATGCTAATACTATCAATATTAAGTGCCATTCAAGCTACCTGTTATAACAAGCTTTGGAAGCTGCTTCTGTTGGATGATGAAGAGATTGTTCAATGGGTAAAGGTGCTTGCTCGCCAAGCCTGATGGCCTGGGTTCCATCCATAGGACATAGCAAGAGAGAACTAACTTCCACAGATTGTCCTCTGACCTACATACACACCAGGCCAAGCGTGAACACATACATGCATATACACATGCGCGCACACACACACACACACACACAATATGTAAATGAGTAAACAGATTTGCATGTTTACATATGTAAATGAGCAAACAAATATATAATTGTGTGATGTGTGTAGGTATATGAGGTGTGTGTGTGGTGTGTATGTATGTGTGGTGTGGTTTGTGGTGTGTATATGTGTGGTATGATGGTGTGTGTGTGTATGTGTGTATGTAGTGTGTGGTGTGTGGTGTGGTATATGTGTGGTATATATGGTGTGTAGTGTGTGTGCGGTATGGTTTGTGGTGTGTATATGTGTGGTATAGTGTGGTGTGTAATATGTGGTGTGTGGGTATGTGGTGTGTATAATGTGTGTGCTGTGTGTATATATGGTGTGTGTGTGTGTGTGTGGTGTGTGGTGTGGTATGTGTGTTTTATATATGGTGTGTGGTATGGTGTGTGTGTTTTATATATGGTGTGTGGTATATGTGCTGTGTATGTGTGGTGTGGTTTGTGGTGTATTTGTGTGTGGTGTGGCATGTGTGTGGTATGTGTGTTGTGTGTGTGGTGTGTGTACATGTGTGTTGTGTGTATACGGTATGTGTGATGTGTGTAGTGTGTGTGCTGTATGTGTATATGGTGTGTGTTTGTGTGTGTGTGTGTGTGTGTGTGTGTGTGTGTGTGTGTGTTTAAAGAAACTTTTTAGTCCTCATGAAGTAACTAGAGACACTAGGAAAGCCTGGTGTCTCTTGCCTCCATTTTGTCAGCCTGGCCTCCAGAAAAATCACCGGGTTTTGGTGGAAATCCAGGTCCTCAATAAAGACATTTCAAGGGAGGTAGCAGTTCTCAGTAAAGACATTTCAAGGGAGGTAGCAGTTCTCTGGGGAAAAAAGAATCCAGAAAAGTAGTGAACATGGCTTCCTGTGAGAGCTTTGGAAAGACACAACAGAGAAAATGAGACAGGGGCTTTGAGGAACAGGCTGGGATCTGTATGAGTCCCTCCCTAGCCAGACCACTCTCTGCCTTGCCCTGGGGTGATAAGAGTCAGACAGGGCAGCCTTTGTCTACGAATCCCCAGTGTGTGTGAACAGTGTGTCACCAAGAGAGATTCAAACAATACAAGAAAGTTAAAAGGTAATGAAGGGGTCTCTGGGCTGGAAAGAAGGCTCAACGGTTAAGAGCACTGACTGCTCTTCCAAAAGTTCTGAGTTCAATTCCCAGCAACCAGTTTCATGGTGGCCCACAACCATCTGTAATGAGATCTGATGCCCTCCTCTGGTGTGTCTTAAGACAGCTACAATGTACTCATATAAATAAATTAAAAAAAAAAAAAGGTAAGAGGTGTCTTTGAACTACAGTAATTCCAACACTCAGGAGGCTGAGGCAGGAGGATTGCTGCAAGCTCAGGAGCATCCCTGGCCACCTAGGAAACACTCTCATCTCAGAGAGACAGAGACAAAGAGATAGAGACATAGAGATAGGAGAGAGACATGAGTTAGTTCAAGCTTCAAGCTCCCCGTCACAGTGCTACAGTGGCTAAGTCCTTCCACAGCTTCAGCCCTTCAGGCTCTTCCCCTGGCGTTAGCTCTCCCATGCTCTTGGTCCACAATTCTCCCTACATGTTAGTCATGGGGATGGGAACAGCTCTCAACCCTCTATATGCCTCACTACTCCTCCCAGATTCAGTCTTCCTAACTCAGCCAGGTCTTCTGAGGCTTCAGTAGATTGCCATCAGAGTTTATTGTGATGCCCAGCTGTTCTCTTGTGATGTCCTGAGCATGAGGAGGTGGAGCTGGGTCAATAGCATTCTGAGATACACTTTGGTCAATGGCATTCTGGGATACACTCTCAAGGAGATGGGCTGTCTCAGATCAGCTACTGAGGAAACTGCCCCTTGGGGGAGCTTTAAGGAACCTCTGGCTGGTTCTGCTGTGTGACGTCACTTCCTTTTAGATAAAGGACTATTAGGCTTCAAGAAACAAGATTCCAGCTACTTCCTCTTGGCTCACAGTAGGCTTGAGGACTGTGTCACTAACAGCATGTGGTGGAAGATGGTGAGGTCCTCATTTTCATTGTCACTGTGACCAGACATCTAACAGAATTTAAGGGAAAGGGGGCTTCTTTTGGCTCATGGTTTAAAGGGATTACTTTATTACATGTGGAAAGGCATGGTAGCTGTGACAGTTTTAAATGTAAACCTGCCATAGCCTAGAATTACCTTGGCAGAGTCTTAAAGAGGGAGGGTCTAGTTCAGTTTAATCTGTGGGCATGTCTGTGGATGATTACCTTGACTATTAATTGATGTAGGAAGACCTAGCCCACTATGGGCAGCACCATTCCCTAGACAAGCAGCTCTGGGTAATACAATACAAGAGAAAGGTAAGTGCAGACAGGTAGCTTGGGTGCATCCCCTACCCGTTGCTCTTGACTATGGATGTGGTGTGACTAGCTGCTTCAGTTCCTGCCTCGACTTTTCCCTCCAGGTCATCATAATATACCCCTCACACACATGTTGCTTTTTGCCAGTCTTTTATCAGAGGACAGAATCATACTGAGCATCATGGCTAAAGTGGCTGGGGGCATAGTTTTCAGCAAATCTGGAGATGACATCTTGGAGGATCAGGAAGAGGAGGACTCCAGCCGAGATAGGGCTGGGCTTGAACCCTCAAAGCCTTCTCTCAGTCATCCACTACCTCAAAGTAGACCCCACCTCAGAGTTCAACTACAGCTTTCTAAAACAGCAGCACAGCTGGGGATCAAATATTGAGGGGCATCACAGTCAAAGCACAATGTGGTAGACAGCTCTCAACACAATGGCTCCCTCCTCTCAGCTATATGCCTTTAAATTTACAGGGCACTTTCTCCTGAGTTCACACATCGTAGCCTTCCAATAATCCTGAAGCATCGCAATAAAGGTCCTCATGGGCCCAGGCACACATGCAGGCATGCACAGACACACACACAAACACATACACACTACACACAACATACTCATGCATGCACACACACACACATGAACATGCATGCGTATGCATACGTAAGTGCTTGAATGCGAACTTTCATTTGTCCATGGAACAGCTTTAATATTCCAGGCACTAGGCAAAACATTTTTCACAACCCTTGCCTATTTAAAAGCTCAGGGATGCTGTGAGAGGGTTGTGATAGTCTTCATTTAATTAATATTAAGTTGTTCGGGGCTCAAGATTTAAATGATTCACCCAACCTCACAGGGCTAAAAATGACAGCACTGGATTAAAAAGAGACACATCCCAAGGCCCCCATTCCCAGCTGTGTACTACATTGCTTCAGCACCTTCCAAAGGGAGCCTACACCTGATGGGTGAGAGATTCATTTGCAACTGGGACTGATGCATGTTGGGCAGCCACAGAGCAATTTGGCCCCTCTCACTAGGGCTTTCCTTACATGTTCTTCTCCCACATGATGCTCTCTGGAATAGGCACTTTTGGGGAGTATAGGCTTATTTTTCACACCCTATTTTAATAAGTGTACTTAAATGCTTTAATTTCACTTCTAATCCACCATCCACCAGAGGTTGTGGAAAGGAAAGGTTAATAGGGCGAAGGAGGATGTGGGCCTGTTTAGAAATAATTCTTTGGGGCGAATCCATTCTGCATTGTCAGGATAACAGCAGTTCAGTTCACACAAATCAGCAGTGGCAGCTCAATCCACTCAAGAACACCATTCAGGAATCAACAATGCCAGTTCAATCCAACATAAAAAACACAAGGTTCTGCCAAGCAGCCCAAGTCCTCAAGTGGCAAGAAGCCCCTGGAACATGGCCAGAAATTCTTTGGTGCATTTCTGTCTATGAAGTCATAACAAACAATGGACAGCAAAGAGAGGCAAGGTGAACCAACACCACGAAGCAATGTCCACTGTCTGTTAGCTATATTTATATCCTTTCTAAACATCACGTGTTCTCTCAAACATCTGCTCTAGCAAAACATCACGTGCCCTTTTTCCAGGCAACTTCCAGAAAAATACCACATGTCTGTTCTCAGCAAAACAAGCTTCTACTCATCTCCTTCAGTAAAAACATCCTCTCCTAGACAGTTTCCAGAAAAACATCACATGGCACAACAGAGTCTCCAAAGAAACCAGGCAAATCCACTTCGGGGGAGACAATGATGAAGTAAAGTTTCCAGAGATGAAGAGGGTGACTTAGCAGCTTCATCCCTTCATGCTCTGGGGAGGATTAAATTGTCAACTTGATATGACCTGTGAAGAGTGTCTCAATGAGAGATTATCTAGATCAGTCTGGTCTTTGGGTATGTCTGTGGAAGACAGCCTTGACTGCTTTACTGACCTGGGAAAGCACAGCCTGAAAACAGGCACTAGTATTACTTGCATGGGGTCCTGGGCTGTTAAGAGCTAAGCTGAGTATCATTCATGTGTTCATCTGTGTTGTTGACTGTGGCTGTGATGCGACTAGCTACTTTTAAGTTCCTGCTACCTTGAGTTCTCTGCCACAGTAGACTGTAGACCTGAGATTGTGAGCTAAAATAACCCCTTTCCTTCCTAATGTGCTTTTTTGTTGGGTAATTTTTATCATGACAACATGATACTAGGCTTTTACATCCAGTGGGCACTTCATCTTTGAAGCAAAATTCCTAGGCACATAGGACAAGGATTCACATCTTTCCATGGAGAAAACCCAGGACACAAAAGAAGTAAGGAGGTTGTCCAACTGTGACAAAGATAGAATTCTCATCAACACAAACTGGGTGCAAATGTTTGTGCTAACACCACTACACTGGGGTGATTATCTTGTAATAAGAATCCCAGTAGTGAAGAGACTCCCAATGTCACATAAGAAGGTGTTGTGACAAAACTCAACTTTTATGGTTTAAAACTGAGATGTGGCTCCTTCCCACCCCTCAGGCTTGGGTGTTTGATTGATTACTTGGTGTCCAGATGGTGGTTCTAGCTGGAGGATATGGGTCACAAGTGAGTAGGCCTTAAGGGTTTCAGCATGCACCACTTCAAGTGGAACTTTCAGCTTCCTGCTCAGTGGCATGTAGCACACAGCTGCCTCATGTTCTTTCCAGCCACAATAGACTGTACCCCCTCAAGCAAAGAGCCAAAATAGATCCCTCTTTACATTTTTTTTATCAGAGCTCCCATTATAGAAACAAGATAAGTCACTGACACAGCCAACCAGCACATTTTGCTTCTTCCTAGTAGCCCCCAGCTTCTGCCTCCATTCCACCCCCAACCCTGGAGACTCCATTCCTCTTATGGCTTCTGCCCCCAGTTCTACCCAAAAGACAGCTATGACTGAGAGATGCTTCTCATCCCTTAGAGAGATAAAGGAGAGCATCCTGAGAATGGCGATGGGAGGGATTTGATCTTACCTGCCCGAGGTGGTGTGTTAACAGAGCTCCCTAAACTCTTGGTAGTGTGTGCCCACAGGGAGAGCAGAACAACTGTGTACACATCCACCAAAGGAGGTCTCTGAAGAGTTTTTGCTGGGCACCAGCAACTACTGGGCAAGTGCTTGAGATTCCTTTGGGGTTTATTCTCTGTCTGAGGTTTGCATTCTACAACAGGATGTGCACATAGAGGAAAGTAAGACTGTTGGGCAAGGAGCCTTCTGAAGCAAGGGTATGTATGTGTGGGGGTGTGTGGGTGGGGGTGTGTGCGTGGGTGGGGGTGTATTTTCAAAAGCTCTCCATACTTGGCTTAGGTTGGTTATTGGCCATTCTATCTATCTTCCCCTTCAAATCTCTATGACCCAGGTCCTGTTGTCACCCTCTCCTGCTTCAGTAGGGAAACCAGGGCAACATCACAATGAGCTGCTCACCAAGGCAACATAGCTTGTCCAAGATTGAAGCCAGGACTCAAATCAAGGAGGTCTTGTTCCAAGGTTCCTGTTCCATACAGGGACATCCCATTTGTTCTCCATGGTTCAGAAACTGTATAGATATAAGTCAATCACCCAGGACACTGGCTCAAGTCTAGATTCCCTAGGCATCTTCTGCCTGGACTTGTACAGATGACTAACAGACCATATTTACAAACAGATTAATTCATTTCTACAATCTATGGGCCAAAGGACTATATGCCAGACTAAATGGGGGTGGGGTGCCACTTGAGGGCAGAGGAGGAAGAATTCTAATACAGGCTGCCGTTTGCTGAATGAACATCCCCACATCCCCCAAAGCCTGCATGATGAGTAACACCTGCTGGTGTTTAATCATCACAATATCCCATAAATTGGGGGCATCATTATCTCTACATCACAGAAAACCCATAGATGTAAAGTGCCTCATCTATAGCCTGACAGCTCACAGATGAAAAGCGGGACTTCCAAGTCAGGTCTGCCTGGTTCTGTTGGGTATCTTGTCTTTAAATTTTTACTCATCCATCACTTACATATGTCTGTATGAGAGCCATAGCACACATGTGCAGGTCAGAGAACAACTTGTGAGAACTGGTCCCCTCCCTCTCCCAGTGGGTCCTGAGGATGAAACTCAGGTCTTCAGACTTGACAGCAAGCATCTTTCTCCTTAGGAGCCATCTTGACTCCACTGTAGTCTTGACTGTGGAAGCATAGTTTCATGTCAGATTTACAGGTTAGTGGAAAAGCAAGCTGTAGTGTTGCATGATGACAGAAACACAATAGAAAATAGGGAAAAGAGAGTTGGTGGGTAGCACTCAGTATGTGAATGAAGATGAGCGGGGGAGAGGGCCCTACTGAAGGCAGGCATGGTAGACTTCCCAAGGAAGGTGATGTGTTATAGATCTGTTTTTAAGAAGTAGGGTTTGAACCAAGTGGAGATGGGGGTTCGTTCTGGATCAGAATCTTCCAGAAAAAGCCAAAGTCCTGGAAACAAAAATACTGGTGTAGGAAGTTGGTGAGGAACAAGCGTATCTTACTTACTCTGCATCCTAACAGCCAGGAAAACTCACTCCCTCATCGCCCACAGATGTGCGGTCTTAGTGGACCACCCCACTGCCATGAAACCTGCTTTTTGGGTCCTGGATCTGCCTTATTTCTCTGGGGCTCTTTTAACTTCTCTGATAACTAACCCCTGTTTTCATCTCTCTGTCCACTATGGACATAAACTGGAGAATAACAAGGATTGTTGACAGTTTTGTTCATTGTTGGCTCCCTAGGGTGAGTAATGGCTGAGGGCAGTGAGACACGTGGGTGCTCCACAAGAGTTAGGTGAAATTTGAGCGTGAGAAATGGGAAGAACCATGGACTAGGAAGGAACCATGGGTCAGAACCATGGACAGAGTCGCGCTGCCCAGGCCTGGGGAGAAATTTTGAAGGGGAAGAGTGGAGGGCTCAGAACCATGGACAAAGATGCACAGCTGGGCCTCAGCCAAATTATTGAATGGGGAGGGTGAAGGGCTCAGAACCATTGTCAGAGATGCCGCCCAGACCTTAGGTGAACCATTGAACGAGAAGGGAGGCGGGTTCAGAACCATAGACATAGGTGCGCTGTCCAGATGTTGGCACGTTTCCTCCCTGCTAGCCCAGCAGATGTCAATTGGAAAGTTCTAGCAAGAACAGAAATTCCATTCCTTGCTCCTTCCTAGCTCCTCCCAGTCTCTCCGTTCTCTCACCCTTCTTTTATCTCCCTTTATCCCCATTTTCCTCTTTATCTTTTTCTCACCTCTCTTTCCACCAGTCCTTTCTCTTTCTTTCCTATCACCCCCCACCCACTGCCTTCTTTTTAGATCGCCATAGAAGACTCTCAGGCATAGGCTGCCTAGACGCAGCCCTGGGTCCCACCCAACTACACAAGCCACCACAACTGCAGATGCCAGCCCGTTCCCAGATTCTTCATTCCACTGAGCCTCGCTGCAGTAGCCACCCTGGAAGCCTGATGCTCTCTCATTAGTTTGAGTTCAGGAGGTCCAATACAGCTCATAGGGAGGTCCGACCAGCCCCTGAACCCAAGACAGACTCCTCAACTCTTCTCTGACAGAACATTTTTGACAGACTCCCCTTCCTCCTCCCCTCTCTCTGTCTGGTGAGTCCTCAGAGACTCCAGTCAGACTGTTGTGATCCATATTTATCAGCTTGGAACTGCCTTCCTTTCCTACCATTGCCCTCAGATTCTCCCCTGAGTTAATTGGGGAAGATGGATGGATGACAGTGCCCTATGTAACTCAATTAAGATAAAAGCTCCCGCTTTATGGCTGCCAGCAATAACTCCTGGTGCCAACATGTCTGATGTGAGCCACCCTGTGGAGGAGGCAAGGGTCTCAGAGGCTGCTCTTGGTGCCATAGCATTCCAGTTCCATGGAACCCACACCCTGGACAAATATGGAAGGTGGGTAAGCCAGCTCAGGCCTGCTGGGGAGTCATGGTCTCTATATCCAGAACATAATCACTTCTAAGCTCTGGTTCAAGCCCCCATGTCTATCCACTGCATTGGTAGGGACTACATTCCCAAATTGACCTGCTCCTAATATTTCTTCCTATACCCTATGCCCAATGCAATATCATATCACTGTGTTGTATTCCAATGAATATGTCAGCCAAATTAGGTCACTCATGGAAGCCATCCAGAGCCCCACCACCACCACGTCACTCAAAGAAGTAGTCACAGTCTCCATAATGGTTCTTTCTGTTTAGTCTCCTTTTCCTCTCTGACCTAGAATCTTCTTCCTACTCTATGTCCCAGCCACACTCCTTGAATCCACCCAGCATGCTCTAGATTCCTACTTTTTTCTGGCTGTTTCTCAGACCACAATGTCCTCCCAGCAGGGTCTCCCATGACTCATCTCCTCACTATTTAAAACTGCCAATAATCATTATCTTGACCTGTTTCTTTCCTCTGCGGCACTTGTCATCTGGAACTGGCTAAACCATCTGCCTGCCGGCCTCCTTTCCCTCCCAGTGTGGGAACATCACAGAGAGAGCAGTTTGTCTCATGGCCTTCTGAAGCTGCAGGCCCCTGAGTTATGGAAGAACACCATAAACACTTTCTAATAAAACCAGCAGTGAATCAGTAATGGTCTAAAATGTGTTTGTTAAAGGTGGACAGAACAAGAAAGGGAAGCTGAGGCAGAAGTCTGAAAAGAGGCCAACTAAGATTCTGTGATGTACAGTGTCAGTGACTTAGCAGTTCCCAAACATAGCCTGATCATGTCCATCCTCATCCAGACAACTATGTATGAGGTCAAATTAACCTCCTGCCTCTGCTACTTCCCAGCTGGGAGAAGCTCCCCCTGTAGGGAACTCCACATGGATCCAGAATCCCTCATATCCCATGAAGCAGACAGCTCTAATTAAAAAAAAAAAAATGTGTATATGTGTGAGTTGTGTATGAGTGCTGTGTGTGCAGTTCCCACTGGGGCCAAAAGAAAGCACCACGTCTCCAGGAACTGGAGTTATACATGGGGAGAGATGGGAAACTTGAGATGAGGAAGAGGCAGGGAGGAAGGAGAGAAAGGGAGAGAAAGGTGGCTGTCTCTTGCCATCAGACTTCTGCCTCAGTTTCCCTTCCTCTTTCTGCCTACCTTCATAAACACGTTTTTAGATTTTTACTGATACTCTCCTCTGTTTTTTCTGAAGTATTTATGTTGTGCTTCCTGTGAGCCAGGCATCATTCTGGGGGTGGAGGTGGAGAAGACAGCAAAGCAAACTGCGGTCTCTGTTCTTACACTCACAACTCAACAGTGTGGGCCTGTGAACAGCTGGTTACCGAGAGAGAGAGATGTGAGCTGGAGAGACATCTCAGTGAGGACCTGGGGTTTTTTTTTTTTCACTGTTTAGAATTGTCTTCATCTTTTAATCCTTTCATTCAATTTTTTTTCTTTATTTATATGCGAATTTCTCCATTCCCAGTTTCCCCTCCAAAAAACAAAAAAAAAACAAACAAAAACAAACCCCTGTTGCCTCCCCCCTCCCCATGCCTGCCACCCCGCCCTCTCCCACTTTCTGGCCCTGGCATTCCCCTACACTGGGGCACAGAACCTTCACAGGGCCGAGGACCTGGGGTTTTTATCCACATTAAAAAACCAGCTGTGGTCACAGGAGCCTGAAGTCCAACCTCTGAGGAGGCAGAGACAGATGGGGTGACTCACTCCCCCGCCACACACACCCGATGAAATACTTCTGCCCAATGTCTATGTAAGAAAACTTATGCCATACACTATACAAATGACTGTTGAATATAGCATCTCATTTACTCTCTACAATTTGTATAGACACCCAAGACATGGAGAGAGTTTCCAAGGTCATACAGCTGAGAGTTAGCAGAGCAGTACTTGAGCGCAGGTCTTTGCACTATGACACCTGTGTTCTTTTCCTTGTGTCCCACTCCCTCTTCTCCCATTTGCCTTCAGCCTGAAGCCTCCTGTCTCCATTTCGTTTTCCTCATTTCATATAGTAAGACCAGTGCCCCAAGCCCGGACAGCAGTATGGTTTCCCACCCATAGGAAAAGCCCCAGAAATCAGTGTTTCTCTTCCTTATTATTATCCAAACCATGAAGTAGCTCAGCCTTTCTCAAGACCTGCATCTGAATGGTAATCCTGGAAATGGAGCCCCACCAACTACGTCTTAGATGTAAATGGGAAAGACACACACACAAACACACAAACATGCACACAAACTTCCGCATGTGCATGCACACATGCACACACATACACATGCGTGCACACATGCACAAGCACACACACCCTGAGGATTTGCTTTGGGATGGTGGTAGGAACCTCACTCACTCCATGTTACAATTCATCCCCACCAATATGGTGCCCATCTTATTTTGCAGGCATTTGCTAAGTCTTACTCACTAGGGATGGGCTCATAATAACCCTATGAATCCTGGTGTGCCATCTAGCTAGGCATAGAGCCATCAGCTGGCACCTCATACACTCCTTCCCATCTCCTTCCCATTGGGCCAAAGAGCAAAATGCTAAAGCCTATAGCTTGGAAAGCAGAGCCTCACTGATATGTCCATGCATGTGTAGAGTGTTGTCCAAATCTGTTGACACTATTTCCTGTATGACAGTCTCATGTTACCATAGGAACACAAGGGTTATAAACTCGGATGAAGGACCTTCCACCTCTCAGTTCAAAGGATGCTAAGCTGCAGCCCTGACCATCTAGCATAGCCTTCCCCTACCCTCTCTGAAGACTGATTTCCTTGTTCATGAGAGATGACTGATTTAGACTGACTTAAGATCAAGGAGTTCCCTCCAGGTGTCAGTGTTCTGGATTCCAACCTCCATCCAAGCAGGACAGGAGAAAAGAGAGGTAGCCCCAGGTTTTACACCTCCCACTACCCAGTGTACCCCGAATCTCACCTGCACATCTCTGGACCTAGCTGTTACCTCAGTAAGTTTCTTACACAGCACGGGGCTTTGTGCAAAATGCTTATGTCCTAGTTAAGGCTACTACTGTGATGAACCACCATGATCAAAACAACTTAGGGAGGAAGGGGCTTATTTGGCTTACACTTCTACATCACTATTCATTGCTAAAGGAAGTCAGGACAGGAACCTGGAGGCAGGAACTGATGCAGAAGCCATGGAAGGATGCTGCTCCCTTGTTTGCTCCCCATGGCTTGCTCAGCCTGCTTATAGACCCCAGGACCATCAGCCAAGGATGGATGGAACTACCTACAATGGGTTGGGCAGTTGTTCCCCCTCCCAGTCAATAACTAATTAAGAAAATACCCTACAGGCTTGTCTTTCACAATGAGATTCCCTTCTCTCTGATGACTATAGCTTGTATCAAGTTGGCATAAAACCACCCAGCACAACTGAACCCTTATCAGATTGACACACAAACATATCACTTTTAAACCACAACCTTTCCTTTCTCATTTATAGTCAAGATCTCACATTAAAAACATAGATAACATTCAAAGCCCCACAGACTTTACAAATTCAAACACCTTAAAATTCAATCGTTAAACTATTCAGTCCCTTTAAAAATCCAAAATCTCTTTTAAAAATTCAAGTTTTCTCAATTGTGAGCTCTTATTAAAAAAAAAAAAAAA